>NC_140945.1:142359485-142901985 GCF_014529385.1 Adiantum capillus-veneris
GAGAAGATCCTTCTCAACGCGATTTGCAAGCGAAAGAAAACCTCAAGAACCCTAGATTCTCACGAATCAAGGACCTCAAGACCCTCAAGAACCCAAGTTCCTCGCGAACTTCAGAACCCAAGATTATAGTGCATGGTCGTCACCCGAAGCGGAATGGATACTTCGCATACAGGTGATGAGCATGAGAGAGGCGACGGAGACTCGTCCCCACCCAGAGATGATTTCTTCAACCCTCCCCCTTCGCCATCTACGCCACCAAACCCTATGGAGGAAGTGGTCAAGCAGATGATGCCATGATGGATAGACAAGAAGCAAATCGCCTTGCTCTTGCCGCAAAACAAGAAGAAAATCGACTTGCTTTCGAACGCGAGCGCGATGAACGAGAAGCTCAAAGGGAGATTCGTCATCAAGAATTTATTTCCCACATCCTAGCTTCGAAGACCGAACCACCCAAAAATCATGGAAGTTCGTCAAGTGGCGTAAGCCACGACGCGGATTCCAACCATCCAGTTACAGAAAAGTTGACTTTCAGTAAGTATGACGGTAACTAAGAAGACAGGAAATAGCAAAGTTCTGACGGCAGCTATGTACCTTGCCAGTGATGCCATTAATTGGAACCACGCATGGCAAGAGGCACAGCTAGCCGCGCACCTTGAGACAACCGCCGATTTCACGCCCTCTCTCTTAGTTGGGCTGATTTCCAAGACAAGCTCAAGGCGCGGTTTATGCCACCTCAGTACCTGGCACGATTGAAGGACGATTGGCGCGCTCTCAAGCAAAATGGTATGCCGGTTATGTCTTTTTCTAATCGTGTTTTGCAGCTAGGTACCCAATTACGCATGTCGGATGATGAGCGCAAAGAGGCTTTTCTCTTTGGATTGGACGAGTATATCAAGTACGATGACGAGGTATTCGATCCAATCAATCTCAACAAGGCGGTAGCGATTGCTCTCGCATAGGAGATGAAGCACAACAAGGGAAAGCCTAAGGAGACCAAGACTTCCACAAGTACCTCGCAGACTTCTCAGAACGGTAAGAACAGTAAGAATGGTAAGAATGATAACTCTTCTAACCAATCTTCCAACAGTCTCTCATCAAAGAATTCTTCCAATGAATCTAAGGGTAAAGCTAACACAACTGCTAAACCTAAGCTTACTCCAAATGAAAAGGTAGCACAAGGAATTGTAGGAGGATACATCACGTCGGAAGAACAAAGCACTTATTCTAAGGAAGGTCATTGTTTTCATTGTAACATTAAGGGTCACATAAAACGAACATGTCCTAATCTTGAATCGAATGACTCTAAAGAACCCACAGCACCCACTACATATGTCAATGCAATGAATGATAACACGATTGTGTCCAAAGTTTCTCAGGACCATCCCATTGATGATTCTCTCATTAAATGTTATGGTCGCACGTCGGGGCACCGTTTTGTCATATTGTTTGACCCAGGTAGTATGCATGATGTGATCAGTTCCTCTCTTGTTGAGAGAGCCCGCCTCGAAGTTAGTCCGAGATCTCCTATCGAGGTCTCTAGCTTTCGTCCCGGTATGGACGCTCTCATCACAGAGGAATGCCTTGATGTGTTATTTGCAATTAAACAAAGTGCCTTCACTAGAAGATTTGTTGTTTCTCCTCTCTCAGGATGTGATATGATTTTGGGCATTCGATGGTTTCGTAATAATGACGCTCTCATGGATTTTCTGACTAACACTATAACTCTCAATGCCAAAAGTGATTCTCCTATTGTCTTTCATGGAGAGGACATTGCTCCTTCTCCATCTCTCATTGCTACTATGCAAGACAAGGTTGAAAGGATTCGAAGTAAGGAGACTCTTTCGGTCTCTTTTTCTCCACAGCATGACACATAGAACTTGTATGATTATGAGAAGCATGATGATTTGAAGGATAATGATTTGCATGATGATTTGGATGATAAAGACCAGCATGATGATTTGCATGAAGCACATGTGATTGTTCACAAGGATGATGTGTTAGTTGATGATTTTTCTAGAAAAGCTAACCTCATTGTAGATTCGATCAATCACCAAGAATCGATCTTGGCTTTCGAGTCAAGATCCACAGATCCCCCACAAGAAGATTCGATAGATCCCGAAGAACCGATCTTGGCTCTCGAGCCTTGGTCCAAAGAACCCTCACAGGAAGTATTATGTGTTCGCATGTTTGATACGCACGCATTGTTCGAGTGTTTCATTCGTGAAGGTTTCCTGTATTTTAGTCAACATCGTTATGTGATCCCTTTTCCTAGGCATGACATATTGTATGTTGAGCACCTTTCTCTCATGGATGAGCATGAATGTATGTGGATTGTTCATGAAAAGTTGTATGTACGGAAGTCACATTCCATGTCTCTTCCTTGGCATGATACAGTTTCCGAACGAGCACATGATAGTATGAGCACCAAGCATGGGCATTTCCATTTTGATTTGCCACAGTTGATTGATTTCGATCAAACAGAAAAGATTCGAGCGCATTGTTTGCATGTGTTTGATGAACGGGTTGCCACTCTGTCTCTATGTTCATCGACATTGCATACACAGTCTTTAGAGAAGACAAGATTTGTTTCCTTCACTTTACATGGAATGGGTATGTTCATGGTTTTGTGTTGGAGAGGGTTTCGGGAATTTTCAGCCATGGAGATTCTTGAAGACGAAAGAAGCAGGACTCTACACGAAGTTGAAGCAAGAAAGGAGATTCAGAAGACTTTGAGTTGCTTTCGGCGCAGCCCAAAGAAGCAAGCGTTGCAGACCTTAAGTACCGCACGACCCACACATCAGAGTGGGCCGGCGAAGATTCCCTTCCAAGATTCCGGATGTTGTTGGCGATCTCCCTCGACACCATACAGTTTGGTATCAATACCTCACTTTGAAAAGGAGGGAATGTCACGTGACACATCCAGCCCTATGTGTCCGTGGACAAGCTACACCATAGCAGGGTTCCCATCAGTTCAGTTAGTTTAGATTAGCAGTGATCTGGCACTTTTGTGAGTCTATTCGTAGACCGTGCATGCCTAGTCACTTAGCATAGGTGCATATCCTCCGGTTGCACACAGCATGATCATCGAAATTCCCATCAGAATCCATTAGTATCAGTTAGGGGAATTTTCCAGTGCATTTAGCCTATTTTCCTATTTATTGGTATTTTCACTTATTATTTTTAAGTGACTTTCCAACAAAAGTAGGTAGGGCAATTTTGCTAAGTTAATATATAAGCAAACCCAAGTTAGCACTTTCTGGCAGAAGAGGCAGCAGGAGCTTCCCGCTCAACAAGCAACTTCTCAGCAGTACCCCCCTCAGCATCAAGATCCATCGCCATCTATCTCCCACACCTGGCGTTTTCTTCCACGGTTCCTAGATCCAGCATCGCCATCAACCACCCTTGCCTAGCGTTTTACCCACCTGCAGATCAGCCCCATCAAAGCGTTTTAAAATCAGCCTTGCTGGCGTTTTCAACAGCAGCCTATTGGCGTTATTGAGCTCCCACAGCCAGCGCTTTTGGCAAGAGACTGCAACAGCCCTAGCGTTAGTGAATCTCAGCCATGGCAGCGTTTTGGCCAGCAAATATTCAGCCCATAAAAACGCAGATTTGGACCTAGAGCCTCAGCGTTTTTACATCAGTTTTCAGCAGGTACATCAGCCATTAAAAACGCAGCCAAAGGGGTACAGATCCTCAACGTTTTGTCCCCAGCATGAACCCCTGACAACTCGATCATTTTCAGCCATGAAACAGCAAGAAAACAGTCATTTCCAGCCACGAAGACAACCCCGAACTCAGCCCTAGAAGATCACAGATTTCAGCCTTAGCCATCGTCATCACCGTCGTCGTCGTCGGCATAGTCCCATTGCATCAGTCCATTGCATTTGCATTGTACACCTTCGTGCAATGGACTTCGGAGGAGGGTTTTACAACTCTCAGTGTCGTATCTTTTCTCTCTCCTTCTCTCAGTATCATTCACTTGCACGCACAATATCCACTCACTTTGTTCGTGACCACAGCACTCTACAAGACGGAAAGCTCTCTCTTTCGCTAAGAACTAAAAGGAACCTTGAGCAATAAAGATCACTAATCTTGAGAAAATACAACATTCATTCCGCTGCACCTTACATAAACATTACAAGGGTTGCTAAAAGCAGAGCCCCAAGAGCAGGTAATCTCAAAAGCAAACTGTCCCAAAAGCTGCCAACCAAAAACAGAAGCCAATGCAACCGGCGAAAATCCGTACAACCACGTCAGCATTGTCAGCGCGATCTGCAGAAATTTGTACAACCACGTCAAAAGTTAGCGCAATTTGCGACGTCCGTAATGCTACCATGTCAGTAGGCCTTTACACAATTTTTTAAGGTCTTTGTGTCCCTTGGGACCCTCGTCCCTTCGCCATAAGTTGGGACAACTTTATTAGTTAGGGTCATGCCACGTCATCAGTTTGTGACATACCCCCCTCTTGAAAGAATTGTAATTGCCCTCGATTACGCCTGCAAAATAGACAAAGGCCATAAAATGTCTTAGTAGACACTGACTGTTAGTACCAACCGCACTAGACACGACACATCTAGCACTTGTAGAAATCGACATTCACATCCATAGGACATCACTCAACATCACACGACATCACATGACAAATCACAGAAAAACTAATTCCAAATCTCCAACCATGACTGCCAGCAACGTATTTAGTAATCGAATCTAGATCCATTCTGGACCTCACTGATCCGCGATTAACTAATCCTTATTGCGATCATGACTATAGAGATTTAAAAAAATCAAAATGCTACAGTCATTTCGTCTTTCAGTTCTTGCACTCAAACAAGTCGAGAGTACAAATCAATCATATTCAATTTCGGGAATTCCGTGTCATAAAGTCATACATCAAAATATTGGTCAGTCCATTAGTATCCCCGAAACCCAAAGGGGACATTAGTGACCTTATTCAAAAATCGAGGTAATCTGTTGACAAAGGAGCGGAGTAACTCCCCTCTTGTGCAAACCCACTGCACTAGATTCACCCTTGCTCAATTCGGGGTTCTATCGGAGTAGACAATGCTAAACCGAATGCTTCAAGGTAAAGTTCCGAAATCTAAGAAGTATCTGCTAGGTCCCCCTCCTCCATCCACTTCGCACCCAATGCAGGATAGTTCTTGAATTTAACCAAGAACCGCCTAATCACTTTACCTTTTATCTTTCTATCCTTGTGTGCCAAAATTTGTTCTCGAACGAGTATCTCCTCGCTTTCCTCCACTTCGGGTTGCTCATCAGGCTCCCCATCCACTAGCACATCACCTTTAAAAGGCTTCAATAGACTCACATGGAATGCATTGTGAATCTTCCAAGTATTGGGCAGCTTGAGTCGAAAGAAGACATCATTTATCTTTTCTTTTATCTGGAAAGGGCCATACTACTCGTGCTAAAGCCGCTTCTTTCCCTTCCGTTTTCTTAGGCGTGCCTTCTCAAAACATAAGAGCACCCAATCGTATTCCTTTAATTTCAAATCTCGTCGATGTCGATCGGCTGCCTTCTTATGTCATTCTTGAGATTTCGCTAAAGCCTCCCGAACCTTGGCAAAAGCAGTGTCCAAGTCCCTCGTGTATTGGTCGGCTTCAAAAATCTTGTCCTTAGTACTGAGAAAGGGTGGAACCTTCGGAGCACCTTCAATTATCTCAAATGGCACCTTTCCCGTCAAAGAGTGAACCGTGTTATTGTAGGCAAATTCCACCAAAGGCAAAAAAAATTCCCATTGAGTCTTCTAATCAAAGATGTAAGACTTCAATAAATCCAGAAAAACTGAATTGGCAATCCCAAATTGCCAATCTATCTACGGGTGGCATGATGACAAGAACTGCAACCGTATGCCAATGTTCTCCCATATAGCCCTCCAAAACAAACTCGTGAATCGGGGATCTCTGTCGGAGACTATTGTCTCACGCATGCCATAGAGTCGAAATATCTGAGCAATGAACAGTCTCGGTAAATGATCCGCCTTGACTGTTTTTCTTCACTGCAATGAAGTGAGCTTGCTTGCTAAATCTGTCCACGCAATGGCACTAAGTCAAAACCTTTTCTCTCAACGACTGTGTGACGCACAACATCGTTTTCTTCATCAAGTAGCCATCGCGTATGGAATATACTGCTACTATCTTCCCATTCTGTATCCGAGTGAAAACATCAAAACAATCCGGATCGGTGGTGTATTGATCAACCATATCCTCGAAGCTTCTATGTTGAATCGCAGAAATAGCCAAGACTAAGGGCTTCCGAGACAATGCATCTGCCGCCAAGTTTTTATGTCCCTGCACGTGGACAATCTGGAAGTGAAATCGTAACAAGATGTTCGCCCACCGCATCTGCTTTTCCAAAAGCTGGAAAAGCTGCTTTTTTGATAAGAAGTAGCGTAAACTTTGATGATCAATAAAGACCGTGAAATCGGCTCCAAGTAGGTAGTGTCGCCACTGAGTAAGAGCATGGATCACTGCCAATAGCTCTTTCTCGTGCTGTCAATTCTGGCCTTGAAAACATCGGCCTTCATAGGCAATTACATGGCCTTCTTGCATTAAGACCGCTCCCAGACTACGACCACAAGCATCAGAATATACTTTGAATGGCTTTTGCAAGTCTGGCAAAGCCAACACTAATCTAATAGTTAGTTTTTCTTTCAATGTCTGAAACGCAGTCACATCTGTCGCTCCCCACAAGAAAGGGACTCCTTTCTTAGTCAGTATATGCATAGGGGAAGATACCTCTGCAAACTTCTGAATGAACCTCCGGTAGTAAGAACACAAGCCCAAGAAGCTTCTAACTTCATAAACTCACGTGCACATCTAACCCTATGTGTACGTGGACAAGCTACTTTATGACAAGGGTTCAGTTCAGTTCAGTTCAGTTCAGTTAGCCTAGCTTAGGAAGTGTTCTAGCACTTTTGTGAGTCTGTTCGCAGACCGTGCATGTCCAGGCACTTAGAGTAGATGCATATCTTCTGGTTGCACACAGCATGATCATCAAATTACCATCATAATCCATCAAAAGCATTCCTACACTGCACAGACCTATTTTCCCTATTTAAGCAATTTTTCACTTATTATTATTAAGTGACTTTTGTTGGGAAACAGGGTAGGGCAATTTACCCAAGCCAATATATAAGAAAAGCTAGCGCTAGTGTACTCTGGTAGAAGAGGCAGCAGAGACCCAGCGTCTGTGTCACGTGACACATCCCAACCCTATGTGTCCGTGGACAAGCTACACCACAACAGAGTTCAGTCAATCCAGTCAGTTTAGATTAGCAGTGATCTGGCACTTTTGTGAGTCTATTCGTAGACCGTGCATGCCCAGTCACTTAGCATAGGTGCATATCCTCCGGTTGCACACAGCATGATCATCGGAATTCTCATCAGAATCCATTGAGCATCAGTTAGGGGACTTTTCCAGTGCATTTAGCCTATTTTCCTATTTATTGGTATTTTCACTTATTATTTTTAAGTGACTTTCCAACAAAAGTAGGTAGGGCAATTTTGCTAAGTTAATATATAAGCAAACCCAAGTTAGCACTTTCTGGCAGAAGAGGCAGCAGGAGCTTCCCGCTCAACAGGCAACTTCTCAGCAATAACCCCCCCCCCCCCCAGCACCCCCAGCGTTTTTGGACCTCCCTCTTCGCGGGGATTCCAAGCAGATTCCATCGCCAGACATCCCCCTTATTTGGCGTTTCCACCCACAGCATACCATCGTCATAAGCCTCGTCTTTGGCAGTTTTCCCCTAGCACCAACATCAACGATCTCAGCCCATTTACTAACGCTAGCAAGACAGACCATTTCAGCGTTTTTTATCATCATTGGGACCCTTCCAGACCAGCGTTTTCAGCATTATAGTACCTGCTGTGGCAGCGTTTTTCAGCCAAGGAACTCTCTCCAAAAGCACAGCCTAAAGAGTAGGAACATCAGCGTTTTCATCTGCAGCATGACCCCAAACAAGATCCATCATTTTCAGCCATAACCACAGCAAGAAACCAGTCATTTTCAGCCACCGAAACAGTCCCAGAATTCAGCAGTTAGAAGATCTCAAATTTCAGCCATCAAGTCGTCGTCGTCATCGGCATAGTCCCATTGCGTCAGTCCATTGCATTCGCATTGTACACCTTTGTGCAATCAAAGTAGACCACTCTCGCCGACAAGAGTGGGGCCTTCGGAGGAGGGTTTTACAACCTCTCAGGTGTCGTATCTCTTCTCTCTCCTTCTCTCAGTCTCATTCACTTGCACGCACAATATCCACTCACTTTGTTCGTGATCATAGCACTCTACAAGACGAAAGGCTCTCTCCTTCCCTAAGAACTAAAAGGAACCTTGAGCAATAAAGATCACTAATCTTGAGAAAATACAACATTCATTCCGCTGCACCTAACAGTTTGACAGGCAGCTTCGTAGCAAGATCCCAACAAGACACCTAGCGTTCTTGCAGCAGACACCCCTAGCATTTTCTGTAGAGCACAGCTAGCAATTTCATCAAAGATCAGCCCCAGCGTTTTGCAGTTGCAGATCAGCCGGCGGTAGCAGATACACAGCAGTTACCATAGCTTTTTTGCAACATATGAATTTTCAGCCCTAGCGTTTTTGTATCATGCAGTCAACCTAGCGTTTTGCAAATTTGCCGCGACAGATTCACCCTTTGCATCAGCATTTTGCATTTTTCAGCAGATAGACACTGCTGAATAGCCCCCAAACCTCGCAGATCTCACCTTCCCGCAGCAGATCCTCGCCACACGGTCAGATCAGCCAGCATTTGCAGATTCAGCCCGGAAAACGCAGATTTCAGCATCTATGTTTTCAGCGCGTCGTCGTCGCATCGTCATCATCGCCACCGTAATCGACATAGAGTCAGAATTTAGCAGATACAAGATTTGCAGATTTCAGCCTTAGCGTTTTCAGTTTTCAGCCCGTCTCATCGTCGTCCTCATCGTCGGCAAGTCCATTGCATTGTATCAGATTGTGCAATCAATAGTAAGCTGCTCTCGCCATAGAGAGTGGGGCCTTCGAAGGAGGGTTTGACAAAATTCTCGTGTCGTATTCTTCTCTCTCTATCTCTCAGTCTCAGCACCTTCATTCACAATGTTTACCACTTGGTTTGTCATCATTTGCACTCTCTCACTAAAGAAACGGAAGGCTCTCCCTTTCGTAAGTAAGAAGAACCCTTGAGCACAACTCAGAGCACTCATCTTGAGCAAAGTTCAACATTCACTTCCGCTGTACCTTACATAAACATTCTTCAAAACTCGCCAATCGCGGACAGTCTCAATCTTGCCCGGGTCCATATGTACTCCTATTGCTGAGATGATGTGTCCCAAAAAGTGTATCTCCGACAAGAAAAATTCACTCTTTTTGGCATTGATGACTAATTTGTGATCACGCAATGCCTGAAAGACCTCTAGCAGATGGTGTCGATGTTCTGCTTCATCCTTGGAGAAAACTATAAAATCATCAAAGAAAGTGCCGACAAAAGATCGATGCTCTCGGAAAATCCTATCCATCATTCGGTTGAAAGTCGCTGGAGCATTGATAAGTCCAAAAGGCATCACCAACAATTCACATAATCCAAAGCTTGTCCGAAAGGCTGTCTTATAGATATCTCCCAGAGCAATTATGATCTGATGATATCCGCTTTTCAAATCAATTCTGCTAAAACAAGAGGATCCCTGAAGTTGGTCAAGAATATCATCAATCCTTGGAATCGAAAATCTGTGCTTGATAGTGATTTTATTGAGATTGAGAGCTCTATAATCAATACACATTCTCCAAGATCCGTCTTTCTTTAATACCAACAAAACCGGAGAGAAGTAGGGTGAAGTACTCGGCTGGATAAGACCCTTTTCCAGGAGGTCTTTCACTTGGTTCATAATCTCTTCATTCTCGGCTAGGCTAACATGGTCAGGTGGCCGATTCAGTGGTGTGCTTCCAAGAATCAGATCAATAGTATGATCCTCAGGACGAGATGGGGGTAACTCGCCTGGCAAGCCTTCAGAGAAACAATCAGCATGTATGTGGAGAAAATTTTGGCGTTCTTTGTGAAGTTCAGACATGTTCGTTCAATGTTCATCATTCAACTCTTTCAAATAGATCGAGTAAACAAAAATACTGGATTTCATTAATTTTTAGGATATTTTATTATGTGCGCTAAGAACTGTTAAAAAGATTGTAGCTACAGGAACTGCCATCAGGAACGGACAACTCTAATGTGTCATTTGATGGGTGACGGTAAACATCGCGAAGGAGTTTCCGTAAGTTCGGTGGAAAGGGCCGGGTTACGAGTGCCTCTGATGCGTCACATGATGGGTGACAGGTGCATCAGTAAGGGGGCATCCCGTAGGCTAAGGAGGAAATCCGAACTAAGTAAGAAAATACGCGTAAGAACGCAAGCACAAGAATAAAGATGGGTTCAATGACGCTTCTTACGAAAAGCAGGAACAGTCGCGGGAGGACAGATGTTTTCCTGCGAGGAGTCTGTGTCTGCATTGCATCTGTGTCGTGTCCTGCACCCGGGGACGCCTGGAATGTGTCCGTGTAGCATTGTTTTCATTGACTAAGTGAGTTTTTAAAGTTTGAACAGGTTCACACTTTATTTTATTTAAGTGGCCGGTCACTTTTAAGTGACCGGGCCTTTATTAATAAAATAAAGCAAGTATTCAAAGAAAGGCAGAGCTAGAAAAGCTACGCAGAGGGGGGGGACTGAATTTGCGATCTTTCTCTCTAGGAGCGTTGGCTCTGCTTTCTAGGCCGCTATTCCCGCCAGGTGCCAGAGCCTATAAAAGGGCAGCAAGCATTCCAGTTTTGATACGCCGAAAGCAGCAGGAAGTGCAAGCGCTGGGATTCTGGAGCAAAGACTGGCGACGGAATTTGCAAGTGCTCGCGTGACGATTGAGTATGGAGGTTGATTCTTCAAGCAAGGAGCGACAGTGTTGATACGCATTGAGAATTGCTGCTTTGTGTGGTTTGTTTTGCAGGAATCTCCCGTCTCACGGGAAGGCCCTTCATGGGAAGTACGGCTTCACGCCTAAGCCCCTTACGGGAAAGTACGGCTTCCCGCCTAAGTCCCTCACGGGAAGGAACGGCCTTGTGCCCAAGCCCTTTACGGGAAAGCACGACCTTCGGATCTAAGACTACAGAACGGAGGGGTTTCCTCGGGTTCTCGTGCTTGTATAAGAATTCTCCCTGAATAAAAGAATACTCTTAACGGGGGGGACCAGCCCATCTTCTGGTCCCCAATACTGTGTCGATCTTCTCCCTTCTCTCATGTTTTCAAAGAATTATAATTTTCAGATTTTATAAGTGCTCGTGTACGCTCCCGTTTTGTGACAGCCGAAGCCGACACAATAGGGACGGACTCACCCTTCAGTTTTACATCAAGTACAATTTTTCTGCCCTTTTAGTTGTCAAAGTCGCTTTCTTAGCCCGATAGTCGATCACGGCCTTGTTCTTATGGTACCAAGGGACTTCTAGGAGGACGTCACACCCTTCCAAAGGCATGATGTAAAAGTCTTCTTGCCCTAAATATCCCTAACAATGCAAACGAAGTTTGCCAATGACAGACGTAATGACTATATCCCATTCAGGCGCCGATAGAACTGCCTCTGTTGGTGGCCCATCCTGTCAGGCGTAATCTCGAGCCGCGTCGCCAATTCAGGTGTAATGAAGTTTGCCTTGGCTCCTCCATCGAGGGCTTCTGATCTTTCAGTTTGCCCCCAGCTCAGCAAAGTTCTGTACTTTCATCTATCTGGCTTGGGTCGGATCCCAGCAATCCGATACTAGTCCTGCTTTCATTTTGCCTTTGTTGCCATGTTCCTCTGCTGCTCTAGAACTCTCTGGCTTGTCTTCAGTGTTGTAAGGTGCAGCGGAAGTGAATGTTGAACTTTGCTCAAGATAAGATCCGAAAACTGCTCTAGGTTCCCTTTACTTGCGGAAGGGAGAGCCTTCCGTTCCTTTAGTGAGAGAGAGCAAATGATCACAAACAAAGTGGTAAACACTGTGAATGAAGGTGTTGAGACTGAGAGATAGAGAGAGAAGAATACGACACCAGAATGTTGTCCCTCCTCCGAAGTGTTGAGCTATATATAGTATCTCTATATATAGCACCCTGGTCCCCTGCTATCATTTGACCAAAGTATAATCATCTTTAGACTAGTAGTCTCATGAGGACTGCTCAGCATTAAGAAACAAAAGCTTTTCTAAAAATCTGTGTGGACAACTGGGATACCATAGTCTGCTGGCTAGATTATCGCCAGCTTGAATTGGATATTGCCCTCGGGTTGCAACCCTGCTTTTAGACTCTACAAATGGCGCAAGCTGGCTCAACATAAGAACTAGCAAATAATGCTCTTTTGGGTACTACAAAGGGTGCAAGCATGGATGTAATTGCTTCACAAAACCTCAACGAGGTGATCATTTCCATCACCATGAACAATTGTTGTTTCTATGCCCATGAACGAGCACTAAACATACCCTTTTACGCCTGTAATACATCAGGCTGCAAACGCAAGATGGCTTGCTCCATACACTTGCAATCCTGATCTTGATGAAGAAGGCCTTGTTGAAGCAGTGCAGGGACCCAATTGCTTTTCCTTGACGATATAATATGCGAACCAGTCCCTGCTTTTCCATGAGAAAATCTCTGCGAGTTGTACTAAATTTAGGAAAAATCGCATCTGATATCACAAATCTGCTCTCTCGTGCTCAGTCACCAAGACTATCACCGAGACCTAGACTAGAAACAATATGAAAAAGCTTGCAGGCCTCATAAATGACGATGGCGTTGGTCATCCGTATCATTTTTACTTATAATAGCATCAAATTTTTAACAGAACTCTATTCTAAACATAGCAATTAATAAAAGCGCTACTGCAAACGCTGCTATGAATAATGCCGACGAGTGCTAATTATATCGCCTCAATGACAAAGAAGGATGAGCGCTAATTACATGCTCACAAGCGCTAAACTATTGCTCAAACAAGGGTCAGACAACACGCTTACGCGGCCAGCCCAGTTCATAGCCGGCCAGCTACGAAGAGCTAGGTGATTCTTGCAATATGGCTCTGCTATGAAGAACCGAAAGCCACTAGCCTCTATCCATGGATCGCGTTTGCATGTGAATCTGCGCAACATCATCAGGCTTCACAAATCTGGTCTTTGCCATTGCTATCCACTTCTACTCTATTTGCTTCAAGTGCCCATGAACTCTTGGAGATTACCATATTCGCCCACAACAGAACTGTATCGCATCGACAATAAGTAAAGAAGCTCTTTTAAAACCAATCTATGTATCTGCGTCACTGCTTCTCATGCGATGTACATCAATAAATAACTTTTCACCGATAATTAACACATCATGTGAAAGCAGTAAATCGTCGCGAATTAAGAGCAAAGTAAAACTAAAAACACTTGATGAACCTTGCTTTTCACGAAGACTTCCGTACATGATCCTGTTGCATTAGCACAACTCTAATACCATGTTGAACAACCAGGCACGAGAGAGAAGAGAGCGACGACTCCACAATCTGCAATGCCCAAAGTGTGTCTATTGATCACACGAGATAATGCCATGTTTACGTCTTCATGTGCATTGACGTAGAAACCATGATAATAGCTATTTTAAAGCTTTTTTGAGCGTCTCTTATGCCATGGTACGTAAAGCCATGATGATTGCTATTTTAAAGCTTTTCTGAGCATCTCTTATGCCATGGTGAATACCATTATGCCATGTACGTAAAGCCATGATGATGACAACTGTCAGCTGTTGAGATGTTGGGGACCTCAATATGTTCATACATCTTGGCTTTGTATATATGTGTGCACATGTGATTACATTAATATTACATTTGTTTCTATGTCATTTGCACATGTGATTGCATCGGCATTATGTTTGTTTCTATGTCGTCTCCACAGCGGCGTCGTGAACCGTCTGTAAGGACAATGTGATGTGGTTATTTCTAACCTTCACGTCTCGATATGTTTCTTGACTTGATATTGTTTACAAGATGAAATTTGTTGAGCTATATAGAGAGATACTATATATAGCTCGTTGTATATAGTATCTTTATAGATAACTCAACACGAAGGCCCCACTCTCTATGGCGAGAGCGGTCTACTATTGATTGCACAAATCTCTACAATGGAATGGGCTTACCGACGATGTCGACGGCGAGGAGGACGATGACGAGACGACTGAAATCTAAAAACGCTAATGGCTGAAATTTGCAAATCTTTATCTGCTGAATTCTGACTCTATGTCGATGACAACGGCGATGCCGATGATGCGACGACGACACGCTGAAAATGCAGATGCTGAAATCTGCGTTTTCCGGGCTGAATCTGCAAACGGTGGCTGATCTGACCGTGCGACGAGGATCTGCTGCAGAAAGGTGAGATCTGCGAGGTTTGGGACTTGCGGTGCGGAATATGACTGCTGCAAATGCAAAACGCTGATGCAAGGGGTGTTCACCGCCGGGAAAAACGCTAAGGGTTCTGCTGCTCCCAACAACGCTAGGGCTGAATCTGAGTCTAATGCAAAACGCTAGGGGATATGTTGTGTATGCTGTCGCCAGGCTGTTGCAACTGCAAAACGCTGGGCTTAATTTGCACTTGAAGAAAACATTGGGCTTGTCTTTGGTCCTTGGCTGAAAACGCTAAGTTATCCGCCCGGGGGGGGGGGGGTGTCTTGCGGAGAAGGTGCTTTGTTGGATGTCAGGTCCCTGCTGCCTCTTCTGCCAAAAAGTGCTAGCGCTAGGGTTTCTTATATACATGCTTGTCAAAATTGCCCTACCCAGTTTCCCAACAAAGTCACTTATTAATAATAGGTTTTCTTATATACTTGCCGAGTCAAATTGCCCTACCCAGTTTCCCAACAGTCACTTAAAAATAATAAGTGAAAAATGACTAAAATAGGGAAAATAGGTTTTCTGCACTGTAAAATGCTCATGAGGGAGTCTGTTGGTAATGTTGATGATCATGTTGTGTGCAACCAGAGGATATGCATCTACTCTAAGTGTCTGGACATGCACGGTCTACGAACAGACTCACAAAAGTGCCAGAACACTTCCTAAGCTAGGCTAACTGAACTGAGCTAAACCCTTGTCATGAAGTAGCTTGTCCACGTACACATAGGGTTAGATGTGCACGTGACAAGTGTGTCCTTGTTGTGCCTTTTTGGGGCACTTTGCAGAGATGTGCCCTTGTTCCCCGCAACCAGAACACTTCCCCTCTTTGAGATAGTTTGCCCGTTCTTGAAGAGTAGGGCGGGGTCATGTATCCTTCTTTTCCTGGGAACTCTTTTTCTTTCTACTTTCATTGTTGGAGGTCTTTTTGGTCCTTTGAGTCAAGATCTCATCAGTGGGGTAAGTCAAATTGCCCAAATGTAACGAGAAACCCCGTTTCGCATGACCCATTAATTCTTGAATAGAATCCGACTTTTGTTCAAGGCAGTAATCTCGGATCTATGTAGGGAGTCCGCATCAAAACCGCTCAATCTATTCCTTAAAGGTGACCTTAAATCAAGAGGTTGGTAGAAAAGAGTCCAAAAACCTCTCGCAATAAGCATCCAGAGAATCTCCCTTGGTCACCCGAAGATGATTCCAAGCGGATCTTACATCCATTCGTACTCCCGGGTCAGCCAAGAAGAAATAAAGAGCCATTTGAATTTCAAGCACTTGATTGGAGCTCCTTTCCTCAGAAGAAGAGTGGACCATCATGTTCGAGCATTTCCTTTTAGAAAAAGATGCAGCCCTCCTGATCTTCGAGTGCTCTGAGTAATGCCCTCGAGAGAAGGCTATGTCAAACTGCTGGATGAAGACGAAAGCCCTCGGAGCATCTCGGAATCCAGAAAAGGATTCAAATTTTATCGACTAACTAGAGTGCTTCGTTAGCTACGTTCGCATCGAATTAAGATTGAGTAAAATATTGGAAACTGTATATGCCATTTCAGCACTTCTCAAAAAATGAAAAAAAAAATGTTAATTTGATGCTATGATTGAAAAAGTGTGACATGCATCTGGAGAGAGGCCCTACTTGCGACGATTAGAAAAGAGCGACTAATATAATACCGTTTGAAAAGTGTCACCACGTGGATAAACCTCCAGCCAGAATTGCGATTTAAATCTATTGCCACATGGTGGCTTCTACGTTCAGAAAGAGCCTTGGGCTCACCAAGTAACGAAAACTAAAAAACTAGAGTGCTGCGTTAGTTGCGTTCGCATCGAATTAAGATTGAGTAAAATATTGGAAACTGTATATGCCATTTCAGCACTTCTCAAATGAAAAAAAAAATTGTTAATTTGATGCTATGATTGAAAAAGTGTCACGTGCATCTGGAGAGAGAGGCCCTGCTTGCGACAATTTGAAAAGAGGGACCAATATAATACCGTTTGAAAATTGTCGCCACGTGGTTGAACCTCCAGCCATAATTGCGATTTTGCCTTCTACGCTAACGAAGTAACCACCTTTTTTGAACTCCTTAGTCTTCTTGTTCTTGTCTTCGAGGAAGCCGTATTGGTTGGCTTTGTAGAAATGCTTGTTCTCCGCATAAAACATGTGGTCATTGGAGTCCGAACTATCAGAGGACTCCTCCTCCGTAGAGCTATCAAAAACTGGTCGGAATCTAGGTTTCTCTTGCTCTTTCCGAAGCTTTGCTTTTTGCTTCGCTTTTTGCCCTTTCTCTCCTCCTCGCTCGAGTCCGAAGAGCTAGAAGAACTGTCAGAAGAAGAAGAAGAAAAAGAAGAACTCGGTAGTCCTTCAGAACACACACGCTTCTTCTGCTTTCTTGCAGATGCAAAAGAAGATTGAAAGCCCACAAAACCAGGGTAGTCAGTTCCCTTCTTGCGCTTCTTTAATTGCCTTTTCGATTGATTCTTCGTGCCCAAAAGTTGACTAAGCTGGGTCTGAACTACCTCTTGAAGTTCTTGTTCTGTAAACATCCTCGGAGAAGGAGGTTTCTTGATTGCCGGTTTAATTGGTGGTTCGATGGCTTTCTACCACTGAGTATGCACTTCAGCCATGGACTGCTGAGACAAAAATTTTGCAAACCGGGGATCTTTAGCAAACTGAAGCATCTGCTTTGTGCATTATGCACTTCCAACCATGGACTGTTGAGACAAAAAATTTGCAAATTGGGGATCTTTAGCAAACTGAAGCATCTGCTTTGTGCACTCGTCAACCTGTTGTCAACATTGCATCTCGAAAAGTTCCTACAATGTAGGTCAAGGTAGCTTGTACACATCTTTTATTAATTCGTTTAAATCTTCTGTGTTGTCTCCTCCCGCCTCAACGGTTTGCAAAAGAGGTCGAATAATTCTTTTTGGAATCCATAAGTGTCGCGAGAGAAAAAATCGGATTTCCCAGTAGAAGAGAAAATCGATCATCTTCTGATACCATTGTAACAAACTTGGACACTCCAAGTCAAGATTTTACCGCGACACAGCAGAGATTCACTTCAAAATACTTCACAAAACAAAAGAGAGTCGACACAGCCCGACGTAGTTCCGTGCCAAAAGATACTGGCCCCAAAGACTGACGCCTCTTTCAGTATTTCTTTTATATTAATCTTTGAGCAAAGTTCAACTGGTCCGCGGGTACTCGCTCTCAAACTCTGCGTCCAGATGCTCTGCAGAGAGAGCCCCCCTTGGGTCAATTATAGACATTACAAGGGTTACTAAAAGCAGAGCCCCAAAAGCATGTAATCTCAAAAGTAAACTGTCCCAAAAGCTGCCAGCCAAAAACAGCATTCAGCGCAACCTGCGGCAATCCGTACAGCCATGTCAACAGTTAGTGCGATCTATGACGTCCGTACAGCTGCCACGTCAGCAAACTTTTATGCAATTTTTTAAGGTCTTTTGTGTCCCTTGGGCCCCTCGTCTCTTGGCCATAAGTTGAGACGACTTTATTAGGTACGATCATGCAACAACATTAGCTACATGCTGCTTCGCAGAAGTCTCTTCGCGGCAGCTCTTCACTGGGTCCTTACGTAAAACATAACCAGCGTAAGGTTTTAAATTTTCCAACGCACTTGTTTCTGAAACATCAGCAGCGCACTGGTGAAAATAACCCCAGCACACACTTGTTTCAACCATCGGCAGCGCTGTGGGAAGGCATTCCCCAGTAACACTCTTGCAAGGGCCTACCTATGCAGGTAGCAGGTGTGAGCGTATCTATGTGTCAATCTAGAGAGAGAGCACACAATGGCATGAAGGAGAACTTGTGAGAATACATGAGCCCTCCCAAGTGTGTATACACATGCATGTGTGTGTGTGTGTGTGTGTGTGTGTGTGAGTGAGTCTAGAGAACTTTTAGAGGAAAAAAGAAGAGAGTCGAAAAGGAAAGAAAATTTAAACAAAAAAAGTTGAGGTTTCGGAAACATCCACCCTTTCTCCTTGGACGAAAGAAACAACTTGTTAGGTTTCGCCATTCCAGAAAGCATGTCTAGAAGACTCACACCCAACACTATTAAGCACAAGCTAGCACACGCATGGTGGTCCAATCACAAACTTCAAGACGTACAAGATGGACAACCTCCTGGGCCGTCCTAACAAGAGTAAGGCCACACATGTACTTTTCAGAAAAACCAAATTTGCAAGCCTTGAACTCATGGCAGTCCAATCACAAACTTCAAGACGTACAAGATGGACAACCTCCTGGGCCATCCTAACAAGAGCAAGGGCACACATGTACTTTTCGAAAAAACCAAATTTGCAAGCCATGAACTCACGACACGTAGCTTCCAAAGAGCATGTTCTAACCGTTCCACCCAATCAATTTTCTTATCCGTCAACATGTGGAAAAAACGAAAATTGTCTGTGAATTGGACAACATCCATAATACATGTTTCTCAGATTTAGGGTGCCCAAATGGGATCCACGGGCGACTTGGGCTCTGCCCATTGTAAAAGCACCCTGCGATAAAGAAGTGAGTTGCCTCTAAGACGCGTTGCATAGGCTTGGCATAAAGGGCCAAAAAGGGGGGCACAAACTGACCAAAAGGCATTGGAGGAGGGGGACTCCCCTCACAATTGCCTCTATGCATGTAAGGCCTTGTCAAATCTCCCTTCTATACATGAGTGAATCTATATATGCATACATATATTCATAATCACATTTATATGCTAATAACATACACGTAAATTTCGCTCTCTTAAGCACCTTACTATTTCTCGTTCCTTAACTATATGAGAAGGTGTTTGAAGGACAAGACTTACCAGTACTGGCACCACGTGTAAAGCTCTTCAGATTTAGGCTTTTTCCCACAATCTATGACTTTAAAGCACTTGTAAGCGGGATAAACA
This sequence comes from Adiantum capillus-veneris, assembly GCF_014529385.1. Lineage (NCBI taxonomy): Eukaryota > Viridiplantae > Streptophyta > Polypodiopsida > Polypodiales > Pteridaceae > Adiantum > Adiantum capillus-veneris. The sequence goes on from NC_140945.1 coordinate 142,378,804, forward strand.
TATCCCAAACCCAATCTGCAATCAACCACACTAGGAAGCTTAGGGAATGCTCGAAAAAGAGCCCCGAAAAACAAAATAATTGAAAACGAGATAAAACCAATCACTAATTCCAGCATGCTTTTAAAAAACTGGGCTCCATAAAGGGAGCAGCTAGCTATCTGCAAAACCCATATGATATATATAACCGGGCCTGGAGAATGAGAGTGTTCCATGGCAGGATCTTGGAATGCACTAGAAAATCAGATAGAGAAGGCACAAAACTAGACATATATCGCGGATTGATTAAGCACTGGACCCACCTGGCTTGATCTAAAAGGGCCTGTAGGAACCTTGAAATAGAAGCAAAGCTTATTCCTTTGCTTCCAGGTGCAGATTCATTTGGCACGCAGAAACAAACTCGAAAAAGAATGCAGACCCAAAAAGGAGGCGGCTATAGCGCTGCCAGAAATGCAGACTTGACAAGACCACACTTACATTGCGAGTCGGAACAAGAAGTCCATATGAGCTCAAATCGATTGGATGCCGCTGTGTGACGCGCAGAGAAAGAAAGAAGGTTGTAGGAGGCGTAGGGCGGAGGTTTTCTCGATTCAGTGATGATGAGCAGTCATGTTGGAATCTGAGTAGGATTGTGCTGAAAGAAGCTAAAAGAACTTTCAAAACGTTGAACGCTTCACCTGACTGTGTAGCAACGTACAACTCTCACCCAACCTACCTCAAATTTCGATGTTCGAACTTTACAAATGCCCCGCTGAATTCACCAATCTACCCAAATTTATTGATTTGTCTAAATTTACAATCTCAAGCTGACTACCATGTATTTCAAGAAACTAGTACGGCCGGTCGCCTCCCATTTTATCGCGTGCACAGGGGCTTCTCTCTGTTTTGGAGTTTAACCTTCATGCGGCAGATTTCGACAAGTGTAAAGGGCTACTCTTTCCACCATGTTATGTTAGTTTAGATGTAGATTAGACTTTCACAAAATGTAATTGCACATGCACCAAATGGCAACCAACACCAAATGTGTGCAATAGCATTAGCAAAACCGCAAAAAATTCACAAAAATTGATACCTATAAGCCTAAGATCTCAAGTGGCAGCGAGTTGTCCCCATGTATGCACCAATATATATATATATATATACATATATATATATATACATATATATATATATACATATATATATATATATATATATATATATACATATACACGAGTGCAACAACCGTCCTACGGACGGCAAAGGGCCGAGAGAGAGAGAGAGAGAGAGAGAGAGAGAGAGAGAGAGAGAGAGAGAGTTGGCAATGCCGGTGTGAGCTACAATATGTGACAAAAGGTGGGGTAAGTTAATGGGTGCCTCGTGCACTTGAGAGAGAGAAAGAAAAAGAGAGAGAGAGAGAGAGAGAGAGAGCGCCCATACATTCTATAGGTTTGCGACGCTTTCATTGGTCGCCCCTACTCTATAGTGAGCCTCCTCTCGACATTCCAAAGCCCAATCTCCTTCAATCACCTTAGCCCTTATTACCCTCCTCCACTGTTTTGTCTTCCAAACCACTAAACCACTGATTACCTCTACTTTCTTCCTTGCTCCATTTGCTTTGATGACAAAACTTACCATGTCTCTCATTGGCCAGACCTTTAACATAGGGTAACCGCCTTCAGCATGGCCACGATGCAACGAACACAACTCCCAGGCTGATGGAAATCAAAAGACATAGTAGAGGTAGAGAGAGATTGAAGAGAGAGGGAGAGATTTCTATTACTGAGCAGACATACTGTGTGTGTGTGTGTGTGTTTGTGTGTGTAAATGTGTGTGTGTGTGTGTGAGAGAGAGAGAGAGAGATGTTCATAGCCTTTCCAGGCATGGAGGAAATAATGTATATGTTGTTCCGTGGTGTGTGTAAATGTGTGTGTGTGTGTGTGTGTGTGTGTGTGTGTGTGTGTGTGTGTGTGTTTGTGTTTGTGTGTGTGTGTGTGTGAGAGAGAGAGAGAGAGAGATGTTCATAGCCTTTCCAAGCATGAAGGAAATAACGTATATGTTGTTCCGTGGTGCCCCTTCTCGTCTTCGTCCTTGCAGCCCTTAGATAGTCTCCCTCTACTCGCCACCCTTTCCTTAAGTAGCTTCGTCCCCACAATATGCTTCCATCAAGATCTAGGGACATGCTCTTGGATTGCACAGCGAGCGTGGAATCGCAGGAGTATGTTCCATCGTGCCCAACGGCTAGCTACAGCTCAAAGTATACCTGCCTTGTGCTCGATGCCTTGCTGGCATTGGTTGTCCTGCCACATTGGCACCACCTCGCATGCAAATAGGGAGTGGAAGGGCCATTCTCCCGTGGCTTCCAAGTAGTTACAACCACATGGATGCCCATCGGCCCTCTCATTTCAATATAGTAATAGATAGATTATGATGGATTTTATCTACGACTGCTTTAAATTTTGCAACGAAATCACTGAATCAGTGCATATTTTATTGCTACCATTGAACAATATGCCAAGGACTTTCCATGTCACAATACCCAAATACCTTTGCACACTTTACGTATGGTATATTGAAATATGGCATCCTTGTACATTGAAACCAACAAAGGTGGAGCGAGGGAGCCATGCAAACTTGTTACGTGAGCCACCCTTCACTAATGAGATGAGACTAAGCGAGCAGCTACTAAAAAATCATAGACGTACGCTCTTGAGATGAACACAACCCTAACCATGTCCACCTTCATGATGGAGAGGCCTTGAATGCGCAAAGGAGAGGGCACAAATGCTGGAGCTGGAATCTGATGACTCTTCCATGGTAATTGCATGCAAGAAATTAGTTAGAGCTCAAAAAAATTACTTTTCTCTGAACTCAAGGTTACCGTAAGTGATATTGAGGACGATTAAATACTATATGGTGGGCATGGAGCTTTTCAAAAACAAAGATCATCTTATTAAAGTGTCCAAATAGGGGTGCAGCACACCTTGTAGCTAGTTGGCTCTAAGGAGAACAACATGGTTGCCTTGGTCTTTTCCAATGGCACCAACCTTATCAGCCTTCATCTCTAGTGGACCGTGCCGAGATGACGTTGCCTCTAACGGAAGAGGCTTTCCCACTAACTTCCAAGAAGCTGTACCCCCCTTCCGCACCATTTGTGAGAAGAGGAGAGAGAGAGAGAGAGAGAGAGAGAGAGAGAGTGGTGCAATACTTGCCACACGGTCCACACCCTCCCTGCATACTACGCCACACTATACAGTCCCCAATGTGCCTCCTTCCCAGCACTTTCCATGCATAGCTTCTGCCTCCCTGTTTTCAGCATTCGACCGTAGAAATTCTTGCAGCATGCACGTTTTACCGTTGTTTAGCTAGTCACTTCATCTGTATACCATTGTCTCCATTTGCTATGTCTCCGCTAGTCTGGTAGATGTGAATTTCAATCGCTACTGAAGTCCTGACAGTCATGGTACAGCTACAGGTCGATGTTGTCGGCTCTATGGCGCCATTGCGATGAAGATAAATGTGCCTGTCATCATTTGGTCGCACGTGAACCTATCAGGCCCATATTCAGACCAACTCATCTGAGCTACAAGATTTGCAAATCGCCCATTGTAAATTTGCCTGTGTATCGACCTATTGCCTGACAGCTGGAGGAGTAAACCTGGTAGAGCTCCGACATGTGTGAGGTTCTCTGTGGAAGGAGGAGGTATTCCTGTGATCGATCAAGGTGCATGCCAGTGGCGGCAATCACCCACGTCGCAACGTGGCGGAGAAGAAAACATGTGACGGTGCAGAGAAGGGGCTGGCTATGCTCTGAAAAGTAATCAGGGAAGTAGCGCTGCAGCGTCCCTGGTTGCTGCTCCACCAAGACCGTGGTTGTTGCGTCTTTGTAGAAGCTGCCAATACAGAAAGGGTGAGAGCAGTAGTGATCAGAGCAAAGGTCCACACAGAGAGGACAGCGATGGCGAACGCACAGAGGGAGATGGTATTAGCTGTAAGGAGAGATGGGGGGTTTAAGTCCCATCATAATCCCACATTTTAAGAGTGGGGTATTAGCTATGGCCGTTTGTTTACCCGACAACTCGATAGATACCCGTAGTTGCTATGTATTCATCTGCATTGTTGTGCTGCTCTGCTGCTTGTCCTGCCACGTTGGTGCCACCAAATAGGGAGAGCAAGGGGTGGGCAAGGGCCATCCTCTCATGGCTATTGGCATTTCCAGCCACGTGGATGGCCACCCCTCTCATTTTAATATAGTAATAGATTTCAAGAAAAGTGTGTAAGCCGAGTGGTAGGACGAATTTACATCGTACATAGAATTACCAAGTTCGCTCAACCCAACTTACAAAAGTGCATTGGATAGTTCTCATGCTCCCATCTAACTCTTAATCCGATCCTTCTTTGCCCGTGTCCAAACAAGAGTGTGGTCTTGAGCTCGAGCTCCCCACCTAGTAATCCACAGTAAGTTATATGCGTGGAAGATAACAAAATTAAAACAAGGATGACTTTTTTCTGTAAGTAAATTGAAACTTGCAATTGATTACTTTGTAACGATTGTCTAATACTAATGATAAGGATATTCAAGACTAGTGGAAAAGTAACAATGACACAGTGTAGTGGCCGTATTTCATGACCCCCCCCCCCCCCCCCCCCTCTTTTCCCTCTCTCCGAGAGAGGACTTTCCATTACGAATAGACAAATTACAATAGAATGCAAATAAACCATTTATTTGTCGAACTCTTTGTTAATTACCGCGCTCTGTGAAGACTTAGAACTTCAAAAATGGGGAATTAGAAGTTTTGTTATGCCCAATCGTCACCTGTAAACCCAGCCTCCCTCTCAAAGGCATTCGATTAGCAAATCGAGTAGCCGCGCGGAGAGGGAAAGAGACGAGAATCGGAAGATAAGTGCTTACAAATCTAAAAATGAAAGATTAACAGAATCCCTCTTCTTTGTCGTGCCGTAATCGATTACCATGGAAGCAATAGCGTACGGGAGGGAAGCACATACATGCCTGACACTTTGAGTGCACGTACGTCTCATAGTTATAATAAGGAGAAATTTGTGGTAGCCTCATATGATGCGTCCAAGAAGCCTAAGGGGCCTAGAGGCCATCTATCAAGTGAGGAATTTGAAAAAGCAAAGAAGGATAAGTTATGTTTACATTTCTTGGGAAGTTGGCATGGCAAAAAGGATTGTCCCAAGGGGAAATCTACTGCCCAAGGTAATGTTAGGTTTTAGTCTACCCGTGGGAACAAGCCTTCAGGCTTCGCAGAGGAAAGTCCAGTTAAATTCCCGGTTTGCATGGCAAGTCTCCTTTTATATATTGTAAGGCTTTTTAGTGTATACAACATAATATCATAGCGTTTTCTTTATTATGTCACGTTGTTCTCTCTCTCTCTCTCTCTCTCCTCTCTCTCTCTCTCTCTCTCTCTCTCTCTCTCTCTCTCTCTCTCTCTCTCTCTCTCTCTCTTGTGTCCATCTCCTTCTTGCTATGCACCTGCATGCCATGGCTTCTTCTCCTCGATTGGCATCCACCATAGCCCCTATACCAACAATTGGTATCAAAGCCCAGGAGGGCGCATATCGAAACGCTGCCTCAAGCATGATGAAGGTTGTTACAAGCAAGGCGGCAACAGGCAAGCAACGTGGGCATTCTGGAACGTAGGCGGCATCTCAAGCTACGCCAAGAACCCTAACAGTTGACGGCTTTCCAATACGCCATCAAATTTGGAGGTGTTGTCATCCTTAATCGCAGGCACTATCGTTGGGACACATGGCGTGCTGAAACGCCATCTCCAATAGCAATCTTTTCCAAAGAGAGCGACGTTGGCAAGCTTTTCAAAGGCAAGGCGAGGCAAGGCATTTTGAAACGCAAGTGTCTGTGGGTAATTTTGCAGGAGTTTCATAGGAGGTGACAAAGTGTGGTTGGTAGCAGCATCTCAAAACGCCTTCCTAAATCGTGGTTGCCAAGGTGTGATGGTAGCAGCTTGCATGCACATAGTGCTTTTTCAAAAGGTTGCCTTAGGCTTTTACTAGCGCTATTGAAGACTGCAGAGGGTGGTTCCTCTTTGCTAAGCATATCAAAACGCTGCGTGCTGCAGAGGTTGAAGTAGTAGCATTTCAAAACGTGCAAGCAATCTTTGGTGGTCTTGTCGACAACATGATAATATGCAAAAAAATTATTCAAGGTTATGGCTCGCGGTTTCAATCAAGACGATGCATGGACATGTTCAAAATGCCAAGGAAGGATTACAACACGCTCACACACATCGACAGCCACAGGTACATAGAATATTTCTTTCCAGAACTTTACCCAAACCAAAAGTCTACTACAACAACCGACCCAAGCCATTTATAAAAAGAGTTACAAAGTGGTTCATGAAAAATGGGATCTTGATTGAAAGATTTTTTATGGAGGATGTTGAGAATTTGTTGGCTAAATACAATTCTGACTTTAGAAAGGGGAAGTAGCTATTGTATCGTCTTCTTCAAAGGAATCTTGAAATCATGATTTCAGGCTTTGGAAAACTGCTAGACAGATATCACTCAAAGTTAAGTTAACATATTTTGATGGCGTTGCTTGGCTCAAATTCAACACTTGTTATCATAAAAGTTAATAGTAACATATTTCTATACACCATGTTTGCTCTATTAGATAGATTCTAAAGAACTTTTGCCACTACATCATCGACGAGAAGCCTTCAATTGTGTTTTATGTTGTTTTTTTTTTTTTTTTTTTGGGGGGGGGGGGGAGATAGAGACATCAAAATCTGAAAGGTGTTCACTTGTTGTGATTGGGTGTGTGGGACGAGAGAGAGAGAGAGAGAGAGAGAGAGAGAGAGCATGGAAGATTTTTTCTGCCATGATGCATGCATTGTGAATTCATATATGATATATTGATGTGGTGAAAGAGAGCAAGATTGATAAGTTACTCTCGTAGCATACTTCACATGCTCAAACGATTCCTAAATTGCAAATGAGCCTTTTCTTCTATCAAACCAACTTTCCCAATGTCACGTTACACTTTGATGTGCACCTTGAACTTTTGTGTCTTAAAATGTATTAATTAGAAAACTTGATTCCTCCTTGTCATTCTATAATCTAATAGGTAGTTCTCATGATGCAAGAGAGTTGCAAAGCACTCTCATTGAATATACAATGCAATCTAATTAACATAACTAGCCATGTCAAAGGAAAAGGTAAGTTCTCAAAAACATTTTTAAGAGTTGCTAAAGGTGGTTTTATTCTATTCAAGGCAAGAATATCGTAAGCCACACAACAATTTTCATCTACATATGTTTTGATCAAACCATTGCTAGATATTTTCATATATATCTATATATGTGTGTGTGTGTGTATATATATACACACACACACACACACACACACATATATATATATATATATATATATATAGAGAGAGAGAGAGAGAGAGAGAGAGAGAGAGAATTGTCTATAACTTTGAAATTATGACACACACACCCAACTCTCATATGTGGAGGCAGTCCAACTCTTAAGGTGAGTGCAAAATTGCAAACTATATTTGAGAAGCATGAGCATTGAAAAGTAAGAATGAACTTGATTAGTTTTGTAAACCTTATGTTTACTTGGTGAGCCAAAGGTCGTTTTTTGGATCTTTGAGTCCACAAGTGGCCACTTGGCAAGATCCAAGCCATTGCCCACAACTCGAATTGCATGGCCACGAGCCTCGCATGAACAAGTAAAAACAACGCTACTTTTTACAGTGGTAGGATTTACAGCCCAGAAACCTGCGAACCAGAAAAACACATGTTCTCGTGAACGTACCAAAAAGTTCATGAGCGTTTGTACAGGTGCCAAAATCTGTACAAGGAGAATCGAGTTTTTGTGGAGAAGCCATGGAGTTGAGCCTTTTGCCCACCATAGATGGAAGGGGCAGCTGTCCGAGATGGTCAAGATCAACCCGTTTTGGCCATCAACAGATACAAAAGAGAGGGCATCTGCAATCACCTATGCTTTTATCTTGAAGGCGTGTGGCATTGAGCTCTTGTTACAATGACCTACATGTGCAGCTAGAAGGCATCTGGCATCATGCAAAATTTTGGTATGGGCAAAAGATTTCACAATGATATTGTTTGTCAGGGGTTGCTGACAAAAAACATCCTACATTTTAAAGGCATGTGGCTCTACCCAAGGTGCTGATATGGGCTCTTCCCTGTTGTCTCTTGGAATGCTCTGATCCCGGGATATGCCTAACAATGGCAAGGCCAGGAAGCTCTAGGTTGTTTTTACCAGATGTAAAGAGAGGGCAGCTCTCCAAATGCAATCACCTATGCTTCTATCTTGAAGGCATGTGACATTATGCAAGATGTTGATGTGTGCAAAAGAATTCACGATGATATTGTTAGTTAAGGACTGTTGGAAAAAAAAAACTACGTACTTGGCATTGCCTTGGCATGTATGCTAAATGTGGTGCACTTCAGAAAGCACAAAAATCGTTTGAGGAGCTTACTGTTCAGAGGAGCCTCTCTTGGAATGCATCGATTGCAAGTTACGCATGAAGCAGGGCTAGAAATGTCTAGGCTATGAATCACTTATGCATGCATCTTGAAGGCATGTGGCTCTACCCAAAGGTGTTGATACGGGCTCTTCCATGTCGTCTCTTGGAATGCTCTGATTGTGGGATATGCCCAATTGTGGCAGGGCAGGAAGTCTCGAGCTGTTTTTAGCAGATGCAAAGAGAGGGGAGCTCTCCAAATGCAGTCACCTACGCTTCTAACTTGAAGGCATGTGGCATGTAGCTCCTTATGCAATGACCTAGTCTCTTGGAATAATCTGACCGCGAGATATGCCCAACAGTAAAACAGGGCTAGGAAGCTCTGGAGTGTTTTCAACAGATACAAAGAGAGGGAAGCTTCCAAGGGTTGTTGCAAAGGGTATAATTGCAAGAACAGAGATGCAACTTGATGGAGAGCAAGAAAATGAGTCTTTCTTTTGTGAGCTCACTTAAAGACTATACTAGGGAGAAGGATTCATGTTGATATTGTGATAGTGGGTTGCTTGAAAAGAATGCATACTTCGAGAAAATGTTGGTCGGTATGTATGTCAAGTGCGATGCACCTGTCAGTGCGCAACAAGTCTTTGACGAGCTTACTGTGCGGGATGTCATCTTGTGGGATGCACTGATTGTAGGATATGCCCAACAGAGACGCAATCATCTTGAGGATGCTCGAGGGGTAGAGACCATGTGATACTTGCATAAAATGTGAATCTGGAAAGTATTCTTAAGTTAAAGAATACAATGTAGGGGGCAAGAATGGTACTCAAGGAGGCAAGTTGCTGATGCATGATGACATTTGGTCTTCATCTGCTCATTACAAAGTGTATGCCATCAATTGTTCTTCCCGTCCCATAGATGGGGTTGATTCCTGACAATAAGCTGGTAGATTTACTGGACACATGCATTTCATTTTTAAAGTTCATCAATGCCGTGAAATTTGACCATTTTACAGACAGCTACATAGCTAATTGATCATCATATACCCAATTCTTTTTTGAAATTCGTTAATGCACTTTGTAATTCATTTATTTCAGTGCTAGATGCTTGATCTCAATCTACGTATGTCCTGTTAGGTTCTATAGCAACGCCCCATGGCGGAGGTCTGTTCTAGTGCTACTGAAACAAAAGATATCATATTTCAATCGATGATCATTTTGGCCTAATCTGGACTCGAGTCACCAAAACTCATTGCCTTCACATGCCCATTTATCACATTTTTCTGATGATGCTATCAGGCTGTTGACGATGCAGACGGCAAGAAATGAAAAGAATAAACGTCAAAGTGGACATGAGGGTAGAAAAGCTTAGCATGATCGATCACACCAAAGCTTATGATGGTTATCCTCAAGTAATTAAGCCAGCGGCTTCAGTGCTAGCTGCTTGCGCTTTTAACAGAGAGTATGAGGGGATTAGTGGGATACAACTCAATATTGAGGGAAAGGCATTGGGGAATATTGCCACTAGTGCAAATCATGGTCTGATGAGTCATTGGCTTCAATCACACTCCTCGTCCAGCTCTATTGATAGCCTATTTGAAAATTTGATGAGGCAAGCATTTCAGAACGATCTGAAGACAATTAGAAACATCTCTCATGACCAATTCAATGCAGAATATGGTGTCCACAGGAGTTGGTTAATGTGTAGCTCCAAGGAGATGCAGAAACATTGCAGCGGAAGTTAAGTAGTCAATCATGCAGGTGATTACGCTGTTGACGAAGATCAAAAGAATAGTCAAAGAGCAGAAGCGAAAGCTAATTCCTTTTTTAACACAAAAAAGATTTGATGCTGGAGAAGCCGAAGAACACGGACTGCGGAGTACTGGAATTTTTGAACTTTAGAGACAGACATACCAATATGTCAGCACCTATTAGTCTCCAGCAGCATGGCCATTCAAAAACTGGGTGGGATAGCAGAAACTTTACAAACAATATGGCCAATCTTACGGCCTATAAAGAGCTTCTCTTGCTAAACCGCGTCCAGGCTACAGCCCATGCAGGCGCAGTTGAGATTAGCAACAACAACATACTGTAGCGTTGCTCTTTAGCAACAGATCTTTTATAGTTGTTGGTGACGAGCTTGAGTATATTGTCTTTATGACCATAAAAACACACTCATTACACCCTCACCTATGGGCAGTGTTGAAGAGAATTGCTACTTGATTGAGACCCTGATTGAAACCCCTTGGAAATGACATACGTCAAATGGTCTGATAAATTTGGCGTTGTGTTGCCTTGAACCGCAAGTTGATGTGTTGAGAAGTATAACATGGGGCATTTACAAGTTCTAGTTGGTCATAGCTTGCCACAATTCCTAGTAGGCAGCTGAATGAGAGGTAGAATGGGCGTCATAACTGTTGAATATGACAACATCCCCGCCACTTTTTGGATCTGTTTTTAAGGTGAATGATATCTTTCGAAACGCCACGCATACTAATGCCCATGAGCATCACGTAATAATAGTTCACCAGATGTGCGTTTGGGTTATTGATGAGTGGACTGAATATAGTGTCTTCCGCTATGGGGACGCCGACCTCAAGATGCCCATTATCATGTGCAATTAGAAAGCACGATACATAACACGGGTTAGTCAGCAAGGAGGCAAGAAGACACAATTGCTTACCAAAGCAGCTTAAGAGAGAGAGAGAGAGAGAGAGAGAGAGAGAGAGAGAGAGAGAGAGAGAGAGAGAGAGAGAGAGAGAGAGAAGGTAATATTGATTAAAGGACATAGAACGTAAAGTTACATTTGCGTGTTTTGTGTATGGCAGGGAGGATATATATTCGCAACACTACACGTTCCAATTGCACAAGCGCAACTCCAACTCAACAACATTGCAAGGTTTGTTATCTACATCCAATTCCTCATGCGCATGCGTGCTTAGCGCAACACACAAAGGCTACGAGGCAGGGCACGACTTCCGTTCTTATATTTTTTGGAGAGACCACAGTGCCAACTCTCCACCATACTTTTGTATGGCACCTCTGTATGATGTGCATTGTATACTCTGCACTTTCACTCTGTGATGTTTCGTTGCAAGACGATATGTTTAACTATTCACATTTCTTTTATGTAGCTTGACTCAAATATCAGCATGTAGATTGGACAATCGAAAAGCAATAGTACAACATTGTAGGTCAATAAAGCACCTCATTTATTGTTGCAGTTTATTCATGCTTTTTCTATTTTCTTGTTTTAGAAATTTTCGCATTACTTCCTTTACTTTGGTTTATTTGGATCTCATTTTCAGAACTATACACTCGATGTCAATTAACATATGCACATGTTAGTTACACAGACAACTCTTTGCATACGGTTGCTAGCTAATGCATGTGATGTATTACAGTAGTGAATACACAAGTAGTGAATACACAAGTAGTGAATGCATGTGGTGTATCACAGTAGTTAATTCACCTTGTGCATCTTTACTTTAGCTCTAAATAATCAATACCATACTAGGTGTCTAAATAATTGATGCCATACTATATATGTCCTTGTTTCTCTCGTACTAGGTGTCAGTATAAAGTTCTCAAGACCTAGAAGATAAAGATTACAATCCAAGTGTCAATAAGTTAGGGAGCAAACTGTAGCCAACTTGAAACTAGCTTATCATCCATATGCTAGGTCATGGTTGGAAATTACTGCATTGTATAAAAATTGGAGCATGTAATGTGAAATCTTTGCTCACAATCTAGAAATATATCCCTCGTGTGCGGTGGCATACCTCACATATGTAGCAATAAACGAGATCGACATACAAATAAAGTAGATACTCCTGCTTCCCTCAATTCTGTATTATTATTGGGTGCTTTGTCGTCATAGCGGCAACAACAAGATTTAGCAGCATTGCATCTACAGTCCATTACCAGTTCAAGATACCAACCACAAATAATAGTATCGCCTCTCTATTCATGAGACCGATGAGCAATATTTGGACATAAAAGAGGCATATATTATAATTATAGATGAGCTATCCATGTTAACCCAAACGACTTTTGACCGTATCGTAAGACAAAATGTGAATGTAACAAGCAGTACATTGGCAGATCCCTTCAACAACAAACGTGTTCTCTTGCTCGGTGATATTGCCCAACTATCCCCAGTTTGTAGTCACTCTCTTCACTACAAACTCAACAAGTGATAAAATCAGTAGGCCTGCCCATAAGTCCTAAAATAATTTTCCATAATGAGAGAGAGAGAGAGAGAGAGAGAGAGAGAGAGAGAGAGAGAGAGAGAGAGAGATAGTTAGATAGATAGATAGATAGTTAGTTCTATTATCGTCCTGGGAGGTCAAATATGACCTATGGGACCAAATGAACATGTCACGTGGTGTGAGTGGAGTTCATAAGTGACTCTCGATGCTCAAAAATGGCTGAAATGAGCGTCGCAATAGAGAGTCCACATCGTGGTTGGGAGAGGAAGGTATGTAGGGAGAGCTCATGGATGAATATATGGGGAAAAGAGGACCTAATGTGGTCAAAAGCTGAGCACTCAAGTAGTGTGTGGTACTCACTCTCTCGCACTTGACGAGGGCATAAGGTGCAAAGTCGATGACACTCCTCGCCAGTGCCCCAACGTCCTGTCTCGCAGCGTAGAGAATGGGAGCTAAGACGAATGGAGGCAATGGTGCGGATCGCACTCAACGGGATGGGCTCAAGGATGTAGGAATGGGTTCGGTTACCTCGTTCCGAGAAGAAGAGAGATTTGTAGTTTGGGGCAACGTGTGTGGTGTAATGGCTGAAGCGAGAACCTCCGGATTTCTCCCAAGCCATGATACATTGGCGTTGTAAGAAGGCCTCATTAACTTGGGAGTCGATCGACGCATCCTTGACCAAGTGACATGCATCCCATCTTCCAAACCATTTCTTGATATCAAGCATCCACCCCGAACTTAGTATTTTGCTCTTGCATGTCTTTTGAACCTTTTGACTTGCTTCATATGCGATTCTAGGAAGTCGATGCAAAGGGCTACGTTGTGTCTTACGCATGTACTCCACAACCCTTTCCATGCCCAAGACCTCAATGGGAAGCGATCCGGACTCAAGAAGTAAGAGCATGTAGGGTGTTTGTGTCTTGACTTGGAGAAAGTTGGTGAGAAAACGCTTTTGGACATTCTCAAACTCTTTCCAAGTAGACTTCCCGATGCTTCCACCCCACACCTGAGAGAGAGAGAGAGAGAGAGAGAGAGAGAGAGAGAGAGAGAGAGAGAGAGAGAGATTGAATTATCGTCCACGGGGGTCAGATATGACCTATGGGACAAAAAACAAGCATTACAACGGGTGCATTTTGTGGTAGATCGCACTGATACATATCAATTAAGGACCGAGGGTCCATTGGGAAAGAAAAAGAGGGAAGACAAAAACCTAGAGGGGGTCATCTGTGGGGGGAGCCGATTTAGGATTTCAAAACTCCTCGATGATAGCTTCATCACCTCGGTAGACTGCGCATTTACCTTGTCTGTGGGCTTTATGTACCTTCTTGAGCTCTTCACTTTTGCGTTTGAGTTGTAGCGGAGTTAGTTCTTCTGCGATCCAAAAACTTGGTATCTTTGAGGAGACGTGATTGTTGGAGAAGCTTGAGTCGGCCTTTCCTACTTCCGAATTCCAGGATGGCATGCCCATGTGGTATGGGCTTGTCAGGGCCTCTCGAGGTGATACAATCTATTGCATTGTAGTCGAGCTTGATCGGCTTGAGAGTCTCGTTGACGAGGTTGATGCGCTCCGAGAAGTCATTCTTGGTTGTTTCCCATGCTTGGGGTAGCCCGCCAACGCGGATCTTGAGGGTGTTTTCTTCTTGAAGTCGTTGTTCTCAAAGCTCTACTGTCACACATGTCTTCATCTTCGCAAGTGTTGCCGAATGGGTTTCGATGGCCTTGGCTTCGACTTCTTTCACTTTATTGGCTACAAGATCGGCCATGGAATCAAATCTTGCCTCAAGCTTGCTAAGGGGAGCTTTAAGATCGCTATTCTCTTCCATGACCCGATCGAGATCTGCTTGGAGCATTCGATATGCTCGGATTTGCTCGGTGCTGCTAAGATGATAGCAAAGCTTGGTCGTGTTCTCCCAACGGTCTTCAGGGTGTTTTCTCTGGTCGTCATGCTTCCAAAGGGAAGCTTCTTCTTGGTGAGTGCCCACACAAAACCGAGGTTTTGTTTGCCTGTGGGAACCTCCTATGGGAACCCCTATTTATGTTAGAGCTTGTGAAAGCACTCGGGCGCCAGGGGGAACCCCTATTTATGTTAGGGCTTATGAGGTGTGAAAGCACTTGGGCGCCAGAGGCCGACAAAGGCGGTTGCAGGGGCCAGCGCGGGCTTGAGATGGACAGTCGGTTGCCAATGCCAAAGAGGTGCGATTGTCGACAACAAGGTTGAGATGGGCAGTCGAAGAGGTTGCAGTTGTGACAATCGGGCTATGTTGAAACAACGCCAGGCCGAAGACAGTTCCAGGCCGAAGAGGTTGCAGTTGAGGGGAGGGATGGAGCTATGGCCTAACGCCCCCCCAAGGGCAGCCCCTTGCCCACGGGGGGGCTAGAGACGGTGGAGGCTACACAAAAACGCAGACGAGAGGCTAGGGTTGAGAGAGAGAGAGAGAGAGAGAGAGAGAGAGAGAGAGAGAGAGAGAGAGAGAGAGAGAGAGAGAGAGAGAGAGAGAGAGAGAGAAGTCCTCATGCTTCCGGATCTCTCAAAGCCATTTGAGGTCCAATGTGATGCTTGTAGTGATTGCCTTGGAGTAGTTTTGCTTCAAGAAGAGCATGCCATAGCATATGAGAGCCAAAGGCTCAATACAGATGAACGTGTCTTAGGCATTTATGAGAAAGAGCTTTTAGCTATTCTACATGCCCTAGACACATGGAAGCCCTACTTATTGGGGACTCCATTCATTCTACAAACACACCACCAAAGTCTCAAGTACTTCGTGACGCAAACCAAGCTTTCCACAAACAAATGAGGTGGGCAAATTTTCTTTCGCAATTTAATTTCCATATTGCTCACATTGCTGGTAAGCACAATCAAGTGGTTGATGCACTTTCACGACAACCAAAAGTTAATGCGGTGTCTATAGCTACTCACAATGATCTATCTTCTATGATAGATGAGTATGCTACTGACCCTGACTTTAGAGACATAATGTCAGCCCTTGCTTTGGGGAAGAAAGACGAACCATTCACCTTGTAGGATGGTTATCTTGTCCATGGCAATAGGCTATGTGTTACCTACTCCCTTCGTGAGAAAGTCATGTATAAATCCTATGCTCCTCCCTATGCGGGGCATAGAGGCATTCAGCCTACTCTCTAAGGAGTAGAGACATATTCTATTGGCCTACCATGAAAGTGGGCATACAAGAGTATGTTTCAAAATGTGTGGTATGCAAAAAGACCAAGTATGATAGAGGGATGTTGGGGTGTAGGCCAGGTGGCCGTGGGAAACCGCCCCAATTTACACTTTCACCTAAATGAATATAGAGAGAGAAAGGGAGAGAGTTGACCACTCTCTCACTTTCCTCTCCACTAACCCAAACTCCCTACTGTGTACTGTGCCCCTTCCCCATTCTCTTCTCCCCCTCTCTTGCATACACTCCGTACACGCACTACGCACTCTCAACAATTGGTATCAGAGCTCAGGTGGGAACAACAGCGGATCGAAACTTGCAGATCATCCATGAAAGCTTGATTGAATGGATTAGGAGGAGACGCGGAGCTCGGAGCCTTCGGCATGGAGACGGCCGCTTGCTCACACTCATGGAGCTCATGATTGGGGGAATCATTGCACAATTGAAGCAATTGGAATCATGTTGTGTAAAGGTTTAGTGGAAGCTTAGTCTTGGAGTCAATTGAGTGGTGTGTGTAGCACATACACACACACACACACACACACAAGCAATTGAACGAGCAGGTCATGAAGCGAGCAGTAGACCCCGAGCACCCAATAGGGGGGAATCAAAAATCGGCTCTGCACATAGTAAGCAAGGCAGATTCGAGCAGTCCATTGAACCAAGGCAGAGGGAATCAGGTACTGATTTGCAAAGCAAAGAGAAAGGATTTAGTGGTACACAAGACTTTGAAGTATTGTGTGTGGCTTGGCGTATGCGCGTGCGCACGCACACACACACACACACACACACAAAATGCAACAGTAATCGGCAGCCAGAGGTGAATCTCTGCACGGTATTGTATCTGCAGTTAAATGCGGAGAATCGCAACAACGGGCAGCAGCGAGGACTTTGTGGACGTTTGTGTATACACAAACACACACACAAGATTAGCAGAGTTCAAAATCGGGAGTGAATCCAACTTGCAGCTCGTAATTGATGCTGAGCAGCATGGGCACCGAGATGTGTAGAGAATGGGGGCGATAACTGGAAATCAACGCCCCTAGGGGGCCCTCGCAAGCACTGCAAGCCAGCCCTGAAATAAAGTGTAATGGAATTTGCCTATTCAATTTGAGAGTAGCGGAATTTAATGAGAGTACTTTCAAGAAATGATTTTGTGAGCATAGCGGGTAGACATAATTGAAGATAGCAACATAATTATAGCAATTAGTTAACTTGGCATAGACAATACTTTTGCAAGAGAGAGAATTTAGAGAACATGACAACAGTTGAGGACCGAATGTAATGGAATTTGCCTATTCAATTTGAGAGTAACGGAATTTAATGAGAGTACTTTCAAGAAATGATTTTGTGAGCATAGCGGGTAGACATAATTGAAGATAGCAACATAATTATAGCAATTAGTTAACTTGGCATAGACAATACTTTTGCAAGAGAGATAATTTAGAGAACATGACAACAGTTGAGGACCGGATTTATGTGGAGCCGGTCCCCCCTCCAATAGGCATTTGTATTATGATATCTCCCATAAAAAGAGACTTGTTACAATACATTCTTTGTGTTCCTTGTGACCTAGGTGAAGCAATGAAGATGGAAAGCTTCATGCATCACCATCATAGCATAACCTAAACTTGAAGAAAGCTTTAACTATACCAAGCCTCAGTCCCAAGACCTCAAACACCTTCGAAGGTGGAGAGAGCTAGCAGGGAATGAGGGTAGGGAAGAGGAAGAAGAAACATTTCGTAGGAGAAAGAATTAGTTCCTCACTTATCATACTCTTGTTGCTAGCATACATAATAGCATAGTAATGAAGAAGAAGGAGATGGCAAGCTTAAGCATTGAAGCATGGCTCTTGGTTGGATTTGCACTCCATAGCCAAGAGTGTTGGTGTAGGCTCTCAACCTTTACTTGCTTGGAGAGGGAGCTCTTCCACTTTGCATAGCACACAATGAGAGTGCTTGTGAGTGTGTGTTGGTGAGTATACCCCCTAAGCACCCCCCTAGCTTGCTTGGGTCGACCCCCCCTTGTAGCTCATGCTTGAAGCTCATTGGACCCCTCGAGGCCTAGCCAATCACAAGCAAAAGCCATTACAAGCAATAGGGATAGCCTTGGGACAAGTGTCCCCCTTTCCCCTTTGAGAGAGAGGATTTGATAAATGCAAAAACAATTAGATAATTCAAGTAATTTATCATTGGACCCCTTTGAAGCCTAGCCAATAGGCTTCAAGAAACACATGAAGGTAACATGGGTAGGGACCTGACATGTGTCCTTGCTGCCTCTTCAAGCTGGGGATTCCCTCGTGAGTGTGAGTGTGTGTTCTCTCTCTGATCCCTAGGAAAAGGGCTCGCCCCCCCTCTTGTAGGGATGCTTTTGACTTTAGGAGCTCAAGCACCTTAGTCATCAAGCATGACAAAGCACTTGGACTAGGGGGTATTCCCACAAGCATCTCAGGCAAGCATGTCAAGGCACCTCAAGCACCTTAATCAAGCGGCAAGTCAAGCACCTCAAGCATGGAGTAAGTCAAGCACCTCAAGCACCTTAATCAAGCACCTCAAGTAGGACAAACACCTCAAGCACGACAAGCACCTCAAGCAGGTCAAGCACCTCGAGCTTGGGCCGGGTTCCCACCTCAAGCTCAGCCCTAGCTTACCTAAGGTCAAAGGACTTTTACACACATTATTGGAGGTCTTCAATGAAGCTAACCCTAAGGTCTTATGCTCCATTGGTTAGCCTTGCTCTTGATAGACCATCTCCCATTTGGGCCCCTTTACTATTGGCCCCGTGTTGAGATAGATCTATAAGCACATATCTATATCTTAACACTTGTTCCCGTTTATTCTCCCACATTAAGTGATCAATTTAATATGAGAAAATCATTTGGGTTGGTTAGATATTAGATTTTATGACATAAAGTGCCATAGCAGGCAACTCAAGGCAACCGGGAACTAGCTTCTTGCAAATCTGTCCGCACATACAAGGTCCGTAGGCAGACGTAGAGTGGGCGGTAGTGGACTGCACTCGACATTGAGCATTTCGGGGGCTGCAGTGAGTTGGCTTGAAGCAAGCAAACACACACACACACACACACACACACACACACACACACACACACACACACACACACACACACACACACACACACACACACAAAGGAAGTCTGCATTTCTCTGCAACAGGCAGTCGTCAAAAAGAAAAAAAAAATTAGATTCGATTTTTTTTGCTTGTTTGTTTGAGACACTATAGTGTGTGCAAACACTTGTTCCCACAAGTAGTGGCGAGCCACAAATCAAAGAACATTCACAAGCTGCAATTGAATGTGTGTGGTAGTGTATACACACACACACACACACACTCAGGAGTTGGAGTTGCAGCAAGTCCATTTGCCTAGGAATCGAGTACAGAGCTGAATTGGGCAACATTTAGTTTGCAGAATTGAGGAAAAGTAGGGTTTTTTTTTGGTAAGTCGACCACAACAGATCTTGCTCTTGACGAGCGACGTGCACCGACATCGGCGTACAGCCATTCTCCAACTTCGTCATTGACTTCTTCGACATCGTCACCCGACTTCGACGTCCGCACACCGAGTCCGACAAGCTTGAGAGCGATCTTGATAGATCGAGCGAGATCTGCGATCGATACCGATCTGACTCGGTATTGACCGCTCGAGCATTGACGTTTTACGGCTACTCGGCTAGCCACTTCCACCCGACGGCGGAAGGCGACAGTGACATCGACACTACTCATTGCGGCGGATCTCGACATCCAACCCAGACACCGGGCGTTTTTTCCCAGGACGAGTGCGTTCCCGCGATCGACGATCGTGCTTGCGACATGCGCGGGTGAGGTACCTCTATCATAGAGGAGTGACACCCGGCATCAGCACCAAGCGCACCGATCACCCTATGCGACACAATTTACGAATGGAAAAACACCTTTGGTGGCTATTCGACTAGCATATTTCTGCCCGGCGGCAAAAATCGGCACATAGCCACACCGACACGCAAGTTACAGGCTACAGGGGGGTTTTTCAGCCCATTCACTCACAGATTCTCTAGGTTACCAGACACAACGCCTTCACAGGCGATTTGGCAGTCATTTCGACAGCAGATTCTCTGCGGACACATGCGTTGACAGATGCATTTTGTTGAGAGCACATCTAGTGCTACTGAGCTCTTTTGAGAACAGATATCCCCGTAAGGATCACTTTCACTGCATGCAGCGGTTCTTGGCGCCTGTTTGAGCACGGTTTTACTCATGTACGTTGAGTTGCGGACACTGCCCACTGTATTATGTGTGGAGCCATTTTTGGCTATTTTGGCAGTTTTTCCCGGCCGTTTCTGAGACTCGGACCGGAAGAGCCCTTTCTGAGACTGTGGCTAATCCATTTGTGTCTGCATTAGCCTTTTGGAGGGTCGATAGCGTGAGTTTTTCTTTGAGCTGGGGTGTGCTCGAATGTTGAGACACTTTCGGTGATACAGGTAGCTGGAGTTCCCCTTTACGGTACCCTCGCCATAGGATATGTATCTGGACGGTTATTTATGCTTTTGACGCCGAGTTGGCACTCACATAGCAGTTGTTTTGTGCAGCAGATGCCTAGTTAGTGCAGTTGGCACATTTATATGCATTTTGAGTTGAGTTTTGACTCCTCATACAAAGGAAACTCTGCCGGATTTACTTCCAGCGAGTCGTGACTTCCATTGTTGGCACTTTTGAGTCTATTTTGGTTGAGATTTTACTCCCGATACAAAGGTTACTTTGCCCAAATTTCTACAGCTTCTCGCCATAGTTTGGCACCTCTCAAACCCTCTTGTCAGCGATGGATTCTTCTTCAGAAAAGGAGGAGTATTTCATTTGGAAGTTCGATGGCAGCAACTTCACCATGTGGAAAGAGCGCATGAAGGACGTTTTGATAAACAAAGGCCTCTCAGAACCGTTGAAAGAGCGCGCAGAGGATGATTATTATACACAAGCTCAATGGGAGCTTTTGGATGCAAAAGCCATGGCTACGATACGTCTACATCTAGCCGAGTCAGTCTTCTTCACTATCATCGGGAAGAAAACAACCAAGGAACTTTGGGATAGCTTATGTTCAGCATGGGAGAGCAAAAGTGCATCCAACAAAGTTTTTCTCATGAAAAAGCTTATGAAGCTCAACATGAAAGAAGGTAGCACAGTTTCCAGTCATTTAAATGAGTTCAACTCCTTGTTCAGTCAGCTGACATCTCAGGGCTTTAAGGAGTTTGACGATGAACTCAAATCTATCTTCTTGTTATGCTCTCTACCGAGTTCATGGGGTATCTTTTGCACAGCCATTAGCAATTCAGCTTCGAATGGCAAGTTAGAGTTCAATGCTGTCACAGATGCGTTGCTCACTGAAGAGATTCGTCGTAAATCTCTCGATAATGCTAGTCATGGAGATGCATATATGGCTGGTTCAACTAAGGCAAGAGTCCGTGACAGGAACAAATACAAAAGCAAAAGTAGAGAGCGAAATCCTCGTAGTCCTAGCAGACACAGGAACCAAAGTAGAGACCGCAATGTCAAAAATGTCGAGTGTTACTATTGCCACAAGAAGGGTCATTACAAAAAGGATTGTCGCAGTTTCCTAAGAGATCAGAAAAACATGCAAAAGGATAATTCTGGCAAAGGCAAAAGTACAGTACAGATTGAGGAGCTCAATATTGTTGAGTCTCCCATGCCTACCACTGCAGTAGAGGATGCTCCTCCTCCAGTGATGACAGAGATTCATGCCCAGGTGACAACAGATGCCTCAGATGTTCTCATTTTCACTTCAGATCTCACTCCAGATGCTTTGGTTGCACAGGATGAGGGTTATGCACAGAATTGGATCCTTGATTCTGGTGCAAGTTTTCATGTCACACCGCATAGAGAGTGGTTTTCCTCTTATGCATCCATGCATGGAATAGTCAAGCTTGGTGATTCCTATGAGCTTGACATTATTGGCATTGGTGATGTGAAACTTCAGATGCATAATGGCACTACTTTTGTGCTGCAGAATGTCAGACATGTGCCCAAGCTTACGAAAAGCTTGCTTTCTATAGGGCAATTGGATGACCTTGGCTACACTACAATTTTTGGTAATCGTTCTTGGATGATCCGCAAGAACAACCTTATCATGATGAAAGGCAATAAAAACGGATCCCTGTACTCTTTGTTTGTTTCGAGTGTCGACGAACACTCTATCTATGTTGCCGAGCTGCCATCTCCTGAGTTGTGGCATAGCCGGCTAGGGCATATTAGCCAAAAGGGAATGAAAACACTTCAACGTTTTGGCTACTTACCTGTGTTAGATTACACGGACTTTCCATTGTGTGAGCATTGTCTATATGGAAAACAGACTAGATTGACATCTTCGCCATTGAATAAGAAACTAGGCGAACCTCTAGACTTGGTGCACAGTGATTTGTGTGGTCCCATGCCACATAAAACTCTAGGCGGGGCAAACTACTTTCTCACGTTCATAGATGATTCTACCAGAAAGGTGTGGGGTGTATCTCCTTAAGCGTAAGGAAGAAGTCTTTTCGACATTCCAAAAATTCCTCGCCATGGTTGAGAACCAATCAGGAACAAAGCTAAAAGCTTTTCGCACGGACAATGGTGGAGAATACGTCTCCACAGAGTTCAAGGATTTTTGCAATAGAAGAGGCATTCGGCGGCAGTTTACTGCTCCATACACACCTGCACAAAATGGGATAGCTGAAAGAATGAATCGTACGATTCAAGAGCGAGTTGTCTCTATGATGTTTATGGCGAAGCTTACTCCGGCATATGCACATGTGCCCAAAAAACTTCGTCGGAAGTTAGATCCCATATCACACAAATGCATCTTTATTGGCTATGGTGTAAACGGAGATATGGGATATCGTCTCTGGCACCCAAAATCAAACAAAGTCATTCGTAGCTCACATGTGATTTTCAATGAATAAAAAATGCACAAGAAGCCCATCAAAGATGTTGAGTACAGACGTGTTCGTTTTGAGGATGTAGCCTCCGAACCAACTCAGTTCAGTAGTGTTGCACCTACTCCTCAAGTGCAAGATACTACTATTGCTCCGGAGAGAGCGGAGTCCAGCAGTCAGGCACTGAGACGCTCTGAGAGAGTATCACGTGCGCCTGAGCCGAGTATACACCACATTTTGGCCACTGACAGTGGAGAGCCAACCTGCTACAAAGAAGCTATACAAATGGAGGATAGCGTTAAGTGGGAGCAGGCTATGCAATCAGAATACAATTCGATTGTGGCTAATGAGACATGGGATTTGGTTGAATTACCAAAAGGCAAAAATGCTTTACCTTGCAAGTGGGTATACAAGAAGAAGTATACAGTGGAAGATCCCGAGCCTAGATACAAGGCTCGTCTAGTTGCCAAGGGTTTCAAGCAGCAAAAAGGTGTGGATTTTGATGAGATTTTCTCTCCAGTAGTCAAGATGACTACACTTCGCACCGTGCTTGGCTTGGTTGCTATCCAGGACATGGAACTTGTCCAAATGGATGTGAACATAGCATTTCTTCACGGGGATCTAGATGAAGATGTCTACATGAAACAACCAGAGGGATTCGTATGTGAAACCCAAAAACCAACGAGGACAGAATTGGTTTGTAGACTTAAAAAGGCACTCTATGGCCTCAAGCAAGGTTCAAGGCAATGGTATCAAAAATTCGATAAATTCATGCAGTCTCAGGATTACATAAGAAGTCAAGAGGATCGCTGCTTATACACAAAAAGGTTAAACGATGGTTCTTTAATCATCTTGATCTTGTATGTAGATGATATGCTTATCGCAGGCAAATCAGGTGATGAAATCAATCAGTTGAAAAAGATGCTAAACACTCAGTTTTCCATGAAGGATTTGGGAGATGCCAATCACTTTCTTGGTATGCACATCAAGAGAGACAGGCAACGTGGAATTCTTGAATTATCTCAAGAAAAGTACATTCACAAAGTCTTGCAACGTTTTAGTATGCAGGGGGGGAAGTCATTGAGTACCCCAATGCAAGCATACTCCAAACTTAGCAAGGAAGACTCTCCCAAGACAGTGGCTGAGAAAGAGGAAATGGCGAAAGTACCATATTCTTCAGCAGTTGGCAGTTTGATGTACGCTATGGTAGCCACAAGACCAGACATTGCACATGCAGTGGGAGTGGTTAGTAGGTACATGGCAAACCCTGGCAAGAAGCATTGGGAAGCAGTGAAGAAAATCCTCAGATATTTGAAAGGTACAGCTAGCAAGTGTTTACGCTTTGGAAACACTGATGCATCTATTGTAGGTTACACGGATGTGGATCATGCGGGTTGCGTGGATCGTAGAAGATCCACATCTGGCTATGTGTTCATGTTTGCTGGAGCAGCTATCTCTTGGAGATTGTGTCTCCAAGATTGCACGTCTTCATCTACCACTGAGGCAGAATATGTTGCTATGTCTGACACCAGCAAGGAAGCCATATGGTTGGCTCGTCTAGTGGGAGATTTGGGCATTCACGAGGTTCTAGTACTACATTGTGATAGTCAGAGTGCTATTGCTTTGGCAAAGAATCCAGTGTTTCACTCAAAGTCGAAACACATAGAGGTCAGATACCATGTCATACGAGATGCATTGGCTGGCAAGCGTATCGAGCTTGTCAAGGTTCACACTGACAACAACCCCGCAGATGCTCTCACAAAGAGCCTAGCCTCAGAGCGATTTACACATTGTATAGAACTTATGGGTGTAGGATGAAGCCTCGGCAATGTTTCATCAATTTTGTATAGACTAACTATACTAATGCCACTATTTGCCACCGTGACCTTCAAGTGGGAGGTTGTTGGGGTGTAGGCCAGGTGGCCGTGGTAAACCACCCCTATTTACACTTTCACCTAAATGAATATAGGGAGAGAGTTGACCACTCTCTCACTTTCCTCTCCACTAACCCAAACTCCCTACTGTGTACTGTGCTTCATCCCCTTCCCCATTCTCTTCTCCCCCTCTCTTGCACACACTCCGTACACGCACTACGCACTCTCAACAAGGGAAGCAACCTTGATTACTCCAGTCATTACCTATCCCAAATTCACTATGGGAGAGTACATCCATGGATTTTATCTTTGGATTACCCAAGTCTATCCATGGGAATACGAGAATATGGACAATAGTCGACATGTTTAGCAAGCAAGCACACTTTATTCCTGTCAAAAAGACTATTAAGGCGCACCAAATCGCAACTCTCTTCATATCACATATTTTCAAACACCATGGATTACCAACATCCATCATGTCAAATAGAGATCCTAGAATGACCAACAATTTTTGGAAAGGTCTCTTTGAAAATCTAGGTACAAGATTGAATTTCTCTTCGGTCTATCACCCACAAATGGACGGCCAAAGTGACATAGCCAATCTTACGATACTCGATCTACTAAAGACTTATGTTACCGAAGTAGATCAACGCTCACAATGGGAAAAGTACTTACCTCTTGTAGAGTATGCCTACAATAATACTGTACATACTTCTAGGGAAAAACACCCTTTGAAATAAGTTAAGCAAGACCTAAAAGTCCCTTACTACTCAAAGTACATGGGAAGATCTTCGATGCCGATGAGTATAGCCATGACCTACAAGAATCTTTCCAAAAGATTAAGGAGGCTATATCCATCTCTCAACAAAGGCAAAAAGCTGCTACTACTGACAAGCACAGAAGGGCCTTAACGTTCAAAGAAAATGATTGGGTCTTACTTAAGTTTCCCAAGGCTCAATTGAGGCAAACAACGGGAAAAAATCCTATGGACCATCAAAAGTATTATGCTAAATTAGCAAAAAGATACTATGATCTTTTTCAAATTTTGAAGCTAATCAATGAGATGGCTTATCAACTCAAGTTGCCCAACCATTGGCTCATACACAATGCTTTTCTTGTGAGCCTACTTAAGCCCTACAAAGTAGAGCCACCAAGTGAACCAATTATACCCTCTAGAAATTGAAGACCAAGAAGAGGTGCTACTTTTTTATCTGAAGCTGTCCTCTACCTGCTAAGGCAAGATTGACTAATGACTAAGGCTTTATCTCTTCTACCTCATAGTCGAGGACGACTATGATTTCAAGAGAGAGATCATGTCATAAAATCTAATATCTAACCAACCCAAATGATTTTCTCATGTTAAACTGATCATTTAATGTGGGAGAATAAACGGGAACAAGGGTTAGAATATAGAAATGTGCTTTCAGATCTATCTCAACACGGGGCCAATGGTAAAGGAGTCCAAATGAGAGATGGTCTGTTAAAGAGCAATTCTAGCTAATGGAGCTTAAAGACCTTAGGGTTAGCTTCATTAAAGACCTCTAAAGGTTAGCGTTATAAAAAGTCTTTTGACCTTAGGTAAGCTAGGGTTGAGCTTGAGGTGGGAACCCAGCCCAAGCTTGGGGTGCATGTCGTGCTTGATGACTAAGGTGCTTAAGGTGCTTGTCGTGCTTGATGACTAAGGTGCTTTTCGGGCTTGATGACTAAGATTCTTGAGGTGCTTGTCGTGCTTGCCGACTAGGAAGCCTGAGGTGCTTGTGGGGAACACTACCCAGGCTTGAGGTACTTTGTCATGCTTACTAACTAAGGTGCTTGGGGGTAAGGTGTCCAAAAAATCAAATACCATCCCTACAAGAGAGTGGGCAAGCCCTAAAGCTAGGGGGATGAGAGAGAACACACACACCCTCACCCAAGGCAAGCTTGGTACAAAGAAAGCAAAAGGGACACTTGTCGAGCTCCTCCTCATGTTGCCCTCATGGTGTGCCTAAAGCCTATTGGTTGGCCTTCCAAGGGGTCCAATGATAATTTAATGGATTTAATTAATTGTTTTTGCATTTATCAGGCCCTCTCACTCAAAGGGGAAAGGGGGACACTTGTCCCAAGACTACCCTTGTTGCTTGTAATGCATCTTGCATGTGATCGGTCAGTCTTGCAGGGGTCCAATGAGCTTCAAGCATGAGCTACAAGGGGGGGTCGACCAAGGAAGCTAGGGGCATGCTTGAGGGATATACTGTCCTACACACAATCACACACACACTTATTGTGTGAAGTGCAAAGTGCAAGAGCTCCATCTCCTTCTTCAAGCAAGTAGAGAAGTTGAGAGCCTTCACCAACACTCTTGGCTATGGAATGCAAATCCAACCAAGAGCCATGCTTCAATGCTTAAGCTTGTCATCTTCTCCATCTTCATGACTATGCTATTATGTATGCTAGCAAGAAGAGTTAAGTTCACCCTCTATGCTCATTAAGTAAATTCACAAAAGTACTTTCTCTAATTTGCGCTACTCTCAAAGTTAATAGGCCATTTCCATTACATTGGTATCAAAGCATTTGGTTTCTCTTTTCTTGCTTAAGAAGAGAGGCCCTTAAGTAGCCTATAAATGGTTGATTTTGTTAATTATATTAGGGTAAGAGGGACTGGGATCTATTATCGGTTTTGTTGAGCCCACTATGTGAGATATGGTGCACACCTCAGGAGCTTTGGACTTAATAATGGGGTCATTTTAGAATTGCCTATGGCTTTACCATTATTGGCCATAAGAAGTCCGAAAGGAGCTAGCCCTCGGCAATTCTGCAATATTAGACCCACTCCACTACTCTCTATAATTAATCACTTCGAGCCGTGGGTGAAGATACTTAAGTGCCGATTTTCAAAGGCTAAGAGGAGTGGCAACTAAGGTTTTGAATTGCCAAAGCATACACTAAGTAAGTACATGTTAACCCTCACGGATCACGGACACCCTATCACCTACGACGGACATTGTATTATTTACTTGGTAGAGTCAGGTACCGGGCTTGTCGGTCCAATAGGAAAAGGGTAAGAGTGATCGCCAATGAGAGGTGCACTCTAACTGGAACATTCACGGGATTAGTTGGCTAAGCATGGGCGCCCAAGTGTGAATGGGGCGAGCTCGTATAAAAGTCAACTAAACCTAAAATTCACTCATTCTCTCATTTGTGCAAGTGAAGAGTGCTCTTGCTCCATCTCCATCTTCTTCTTCTTCATCTCCTTGTGTGTGTGTGTGTATGCGTGAGAGAGAGAGAGAGAGAGAGAGAGAGAGAGAGAGAGAGAGAGAGAGAGAGAGAGAGAGAGAGAGAGAGAGAGAGAGAGAGAGAGAGCATTGCGACGGCACGATGGCGGCGAGGCGGTTGAGCGTGGCGTAGCGGCGTCTCTCTCTTCTTCGCGGTGAGGAATCCTCCACGATAGCAAGCGTAGAGCGGTGAGTGACACACCATCGTCTTCTTTGAGCTTACTAGTTTAGGCTTGTTGTGTGCTTGGAGTAATTTGTGGCTCACACACAGTGTATCGGCAAGTTCCTTGCATTGACACGTGCGACATACGCACACATTTTTGGTGCCGTTGCCAGGGAATGCCATACACTAAGCTTGGATAGCACCCTGTGCTTCTTTTGTGGTGCAATTTCAATTGTAGGAAAGGTAAGGAAGGAGGGTGTGTGTGTTGAGAAGAAGGATTTTGTGTTACTACTGTGTATTTTTTTTGTTAATGGAGTTTTCAAAGGTACTGTGTTTTTTCTCTATGTAAGGTGTTAGTATTAAGGTTGTTAGTTCTGTGTAATGTAATGTACAGTAAATAGGAAGTAGATCTGTGAGAGCTAATAGAGTGTGTTAGTGTGTAATAGTAGGCGTATTAGTTGGAAGTAGGTAGCTAGAGTGTGTGTGTGCTCTCGCGCAGGCCACGACGACCTTATCCTTTAAAAAAATAAAAAAAACTAACAAAATTTAAAAAAACTTTAAAGGTAGGACCGGGATCGGGAATATCTCCCAGACCCAAGCCCAAGCTCACGCTCAAGCTTAGGCATCTATCGCCCTTTAAAATTACGAATTTTAGCTTCACACGTAGCTAAAAATCGACTTTTTTGAGGACCAACGGAGCTTCAGGTGACCGAACGTTGTGCTGTAAAGCACACCGCAACCCTCTGAGTGATACACTCGTTTAGAGCTATCACACACTTTAATAAAAAAAATCGATCATTAAAAAACATTAAAAACATAAAAAATCGAGTGAAAACGGACGCCTAAAAAAGTAAGCGATTAACCTTTGAGGTTATTCGTCGACGCTTGTAGGGTGTCAAAGGCACATGCATCTGCGCTCTGGTCGTGTGCTAGAGATGAAGCAACTAGAGAGAATTTCGACTTATGCGAGTTCTCAATATCCATCTACCTTAGGTTCTGGCCCTCGCCGGGGACCCAAGGTAGTACAAACCAAGACCCGAACATAACGGCTAGTGACTCTTCCTCTGACTACGATGTCATGGAGGGCTTTCCAATGCCTAATCCCGATAGCTCAGGTCGACCTTATCGCAAATGGAGACTCCCTCGGTAAGTCCGATGGATCCTCCAGATGTTGTTTCTTCTGGGGTCTCAGTGCAATTTGAGCCCACAAGTGATAGCTTCACCTTTCCAAGTCTAGCTCATTTTTCCCTTGATGACACCATGGCTACCATGCCTACCCCAATGATGGGCATGCCAAGAAACATGCCATGGACCTCATTTGTTAGTAAAGCACCGCTACATGGTAGCTCAATGCCTGCAACAGTACCTACAAGTGTGTACCAATCGTATGCACCTATGGGTCATCGCACTCATGTAGTCCCTACCCCTCCCATTGTTTCAACTACCTATGCTCCACAACCACAACACCCAAGCTCTTATTTCCATGGGACTATACTGGCTAGCATTAGCATGTCACATCCGACGTCTGCTATGCCTAGGGCCACACATATGAACTATGGACCACCACATGGCACAACATCGTACCCAACGTGGAACCCAAGGGCTTCCTATGTGCCAAGCCCAAGGCCAATACCTACTCCACATGTAGTCTCTGGAGCACCTTCACCCACGGTGCCTACTCACTTAGGTGACTTGGCAACATTTGCTCAAGCTATTGGTCGATCTATTGCTGAGAATATGTGTAACATGCCTGATAGAGAGCCTAGAAGTAAGGCAGTACAAATAGCCAAGCTTACACAAAAATTTAGTGGAGACGGGGATGTGAGAAAGCATATCGAAGTGTTTGAACAAATATGCGATTCTCTAGGAGAACACAATGACCTGCATAAGAGTAATGCTTTAAGCCTAACCTTAAGTGGAAAGGCAGGGGATTGGTATAGAACCCTAAGGGTGGAAGAAAAAACGATTTACCCTACTCTTAGGAGACTGTTCTTAGAAGAATACATACGAGAGGGAGTGCTTTGGAGTGTAGCCTCTCAGCTCCAGAAAGCCCAATGAGAGGAAGGAGAGTCGGTGAGAGACTTTATTAGTCGCTTGAAGCATTTGAATTCTCGTTGTAATCCAAATGAGCGCTTCAATAATAATCAATCGCTTGATAGATTCATTAGTGGATTACGACATGAGGATATCTACAATGGCCTAGTCATTAGAGGTATCACCACTCGAGAAGTAGTCACCACCAATGCGATCCAATTGGAGGATAATTTAATGATTCAAGGAGAAAGAGTGTCTGTTGAGTCTAAATCTATTAGCTCACAAGCATCGGGGCATCAACTAATGACCCTAAAGCCTATTGCTAAGGAGCCAAAGATATCTGAGATGACTTTAGCAGATCTCACCAAGGCTATTCAAGAGAGTCTTAGAGACAATCGTGCTCCGCAAAACAATCATATGTATCCAAGAAGGGAGCAATAATGGTGCTCAGTATGCTATGGACTGCATAGTACCAGTGAATGTCCTACTTTTAGAGTAAAATTCAATGGGAATTGCAATGCCTGTTGAAGGTATGGTCATCAAGCTAAGGATTGCATAGTATTTAAGCGTGCGATGGCCAATAGACCAACCTTAGCATGGACACACACCTCGAGTGTCTGCATTGATTTCGGCCCCATCTCTTGAACAAACATCACAACACATGGTCCCTAGGGCCCAAAATGTTGTTCAAACAACACCCTTACCACCTCCAGTGCTAGGATCGCAACCACCACATCCGAGAATCACTTCTGTGAATCAAGTGGGTTGTGAGTCATCTATTGCTTGTTTGGAAGGGTGTGAGGAAGATATAGATCCTAATATTGTCTATGGGATGGATGTGCTTGAAGAAAGTCCACAATACTACATGGAGGAATATTGGAGACAAGTCAAACCTGTCTATCAAGTAGCTACTCTTGCGGCAAGAGGCCAAAATATTAATTACACTGCTAAGAGACCACCTCTTCAATGCTATGAGTGTGGAGGTCCACATCGTGTAGCCGAGTGTCCTATTAGGCTACAAAAGAACGCCACACTAATGCAATCAAGCGAGCACGTCTACAATGCCGATACTCATGTGTAATCGATGTGGCATAGATCATTTGATTGCCCAATGTCCAAATAATCCAAATGCACCGAAGATCACGCCATTAAACTTGATTGAAGTTATCGAGGAGCCATCACAAAGTACAATGTGGTACCAATAAACGTACTCACACGATCGATGCTCTAAAAACAAAATTATATTCTTGAGGAAAGAGACACGACATCAATTGCCCAATCTCAAAAAAAGAAGAAAACACGAAGAAAGAGATCGCAAAAAGCATCAAAGTTAGACCCTAGTTCAAAGACCAACATAGGGACTGGTGACGACCCCGTATATATGAACGACGCTGAAGAGGATTCTGATTCAGGAGAAACCATGGAGACCAAAACGACCACTAAGATAGAAACCAACAAGGAAGATCTTCATGAGCCACAATGGAGAGGATCCAAGAAGAAGATATGAACTTATCCAAACCCTACAGAGGAGATTGAGCGAGTCAAGCAATTAAGGAGTTTGGTAGAAGATACCCAAAGGGATCTAGAACCAGCACCTAAGCAGATCCAGATTACAGATACCGTGTTCCCTACGCAACAACAACCTCACCAAGTCCATAGACCCTTAGCCATACCTCGTGTCATTTAAGAAGAAAGTGACTTAAAGTCATGGGAAAGTGGGCGTACTCACTTCTTGATGGAAAGAATGTTTACAGAGGGACTACTTGATCCTATCAAAGAAATGGAGATCCCATATTCCCCACGTCAAGGGACTGAGGTCCAAAAGGTGCCGTTAAACATTGCCAAATTGATGGATTTCATGTCTTCAGAAGTTAGAACCACCATCATGTCCAAACTATATAAAGACCCTGAGCTAGTCTCAGCTCTTCAAGCCTTCCTCAATGGAGAACTAAAGTTTGGGCTACCACAATTTGCACAGATGGATGGAGCTGGGGAGATACCAATAGAGGAGGAACACTTAGATCCACAACCCAACGTAGATGAGAACCTTGTTATAGAAATACATGTTAACAAGTTGGGACAATACTTTGAGGGTGATGAATCCAATGCGACCATACCAATCACTACTAAGGGATTAACTGTGAAGGGAATCCTTGATGGTGGCACTGGGGTTAGCATTGTGACTAAAAATTGCCGGGAAACTATGGGAAGACCTCACCTTGCAACCACAACCATAGTAGTGAAGATGGCCAATGGGTCTATCGTTACACCTATTGGGATGCTAGAAGATCTCAAGATCAAGGTCTTTGGACATAAAATAAGGATTACCTTCATTGTTATGGATTTCTCCAAACACACTATGGCATCAGAGATGATCTTAGGACGTCCTTTCATGAGGGAAACAAAATGGTGCATGACTGGTCTAAAAACCATGTCTACTTGTAGTTCCAAGATTCTGTCATTCGAGTGGATCTTATGACTGGTCGAGCACATCCTCTAGGAAACAGGTTTATAATTGATCATAGATCTGACACCGCAGTTCACTCGGCCCCATTGCAGTATTGTTACACGTGTAAAGTGGACACTGATGTTGGCGAAGATTCTCCTTATATGGATGTACTACCTGGGATGACTGAGTCGGACAATGTGGATTGGGTCCACCTAGCAACAACAATAGACACTTGGGGAAATAGGGGGACGACCTGGATAACACATGAGGGGGATGAAATGCCACCACTTGTATCCTTAAACATGCTAGAAGCAATGCATATAGCTTTTGATAACCTACAAGATCAAGGTTTGACTTGCATTGGAACCAGTAGCGCCTCACAAGACTATAGCCCACACGATTTGGGGTCAGAATCATCAATTGAAATTGACTTTGAGGACGAAGAATCAAAGTTAAATTTTAGTGCAAATGTGGGACAAACCATTCAAGGCCCAGTGGTACCCTAGATGACAATCTATCTAAGGGAGTAGAAGACACAAGAAGCGATTCATCTAGTGACTCTTCACTGGAGATCTGTTGTAATCAAAAATTAGAAAAGAAGAGTAAGAAATATAAGAGGCGACGATATCGAGAAAATGTGTGTGCTAGAATAAATGAAAAGAAATCTACCGCAGAATGGATTAATTATATAGGGGCATGTGATGCTCATCGAAAGTTGGTAGATAACTGGGGTGAATACCTTCAAAGCGTTATGTGGTGTAGTCCACAACCCATTGACATCACACAACTAGAGGCTACAGAGAAGCCAAAGTTGAGCCATACTGTAAGGAGATGA
The DNA here is from genome assembly GCF_014529385.1 of Adiantum capillus-veneris. Taxonomy (NCBI): domain Eukaryota; kingdom Viridiplantae; phylum Streptophyta; class Polypodiopsida; order Polypodiales; family Pteridaceae; genus Adiantum; species Adiantum capillus-veneris. The sequence continues at coordinate 142,412,168 of NC_140945.1, forward strand.
CAAAATTGAGAGTTAGCTCAACAACAAAAGGAATCAAAAGTGAAATCACAGTCCACAGAACAACAGGACCCCACAGACTTACACTCTGCACCTGAACATTTCAAATCCTATACCACAGAGGAACGTAAGGTTGTGTATACAAAGGCTCAAAGAAAGCCTATCGATGGGAGCAATGGAGTCTATGACGGTCCAACGATAGTTAAGGAAATAGAGTTAGCAGACCCAGGAGAAGAGTCTAAACCTGTTTTCATTGCCCAAGATCTGGCAGAGACTGAGGAGTGTGTACTTAAAGAACTTCTCAAGGAATTCAGGGATATATTTGCATGGACATATCATGATATGAAAGGTGTTCAACCTTCCGTGGTGCAACACACAATCCCCATGAATAGCATGGCTAAACCAGTTTAGCAATGACCCTACCCAATGAATCCTAAATATGCAAAAATAGTTCAAGAAGAGATTGAAAAGCTTGTGGAATGCGGATTCATATACCCTATTGAGCACTCAGTATGGGTGTCTCCAGTAGTGATTGTGCCAAAAAAAGAACGGGAAACTCAGAGTGTGGGTGGATCTCAAGAAGGTCAATGCCGCCACTAGGAGGGACCATTACCCCTTGTCATATTCAGAACATGTGCTTGAAAGAGTTGCAGGGAAGGAAGCTTATAGCTTTTCCGATGGGTACTCTAGATACAATCAAATCACAATTGCGTTGGAGGACCAAGCTAAAACAGCCTTTATAACCAAATTTAGAGTGTTCGCATTTCGTGTTATGGCTTTTGGCTTAACCAATGCCCCTGCTACCTTTCAAAGATTAATAAACACTGCTTTTAAAGAATATTTGAGGGAGTTTTGTGAAGCTTTCTTAGATGACCTTTGTGTTTATTCCTCTTGAAAAGAACATCTATCATGCTTACGAAAAGTGTTTGAGAAGTGTAGATTGTATTGCATCTCCTTAAACCCTTTCAAATGCCAATTTTGGGTTAAACATGGAGTCATTTTAGGGCATATAGTGTCCAAAAATGGGATTTCCACAAATGACAGAAAAATTAAAGCCATTGCTGAATTGCCACCACCTACAAACTATAAAGGAGTTCAAAGGTTCATGGGCCATGTTGGTTATTACCAATGGTTTATTTTAAACTTTGCCGAGATAGCTCGTCCTTTGTATAAGCTTCTTATTGAGTTCCAATGGACTGCGGAGTGTGACCATGCTTATGAGTCATTGAAAAAGACCTTGACTAGCACTCATATTCTATGAGTGCCCGATTAGAATGTAATTTTCCATGTGCATATTGATGCATCAAACTTTGCTATTGGATGTGTTCTAGCTCAACCAGGAGAACATAAACTGGACTACCCCATTAGCTTTGCAAGTCGTCAATTGAATGATGCTGAGAGAAACTACACCACTACAGAGCGAGAAGGTTTAGGTATGATTTATGCAGTGAAGAAATTTTGCTACTACCTTCTGGCCAACAAGTTTGTGTTCTATGTTGATCATCAAGCCTTGTTGTATCTAGTAACTAAACCTTGTTTCACGGGAAGAATTACACGATGGTTGTTAATTCTCGTTGAGTTTAATTTTACCGTTGAGGTGAGACCTGGTAAAAGACATGTCATGGCTGATCATTTGTCTCGCATACCCAATGGTGAAGTCCCTACTGGAGTCGATGATGAGTTGCCCGATACTTCTCTATTCCTAGTCGAAACCATACATGAATGGAGTGAGAAGATTGTGAGCTTTCTAGTTAGTGGTTTTCCGCCCAAAGAGCTTCGTAAAGACATAGCTCGAAAACTGTTAAAAGAACGTGAACCTTACTCTCTCATTGCAGGAACTCTCTACAGGCTAGGGAAGGACGATATTCTTAGACGTTGTGCCCGTGAGGATGAGTATTTATACATACTACAAGAAGACCACATGGGTATAGCCGGAGGACATTTCTCAGGGGAACTAACAGCTAGAAAGGTGTTGCAATCAGGTTATTGGTGGCCAACCTTATTTAAGGATGCATCACTTTTTGCAAAAGGATGTGATGAATGCCAACGTTACAAGATCACACAACGAAAAGATAGGATGGCCTTACACCCTGTTAAAGTGACTCAACCATTTGAAAAATGGGGTTTGGACTTTGTAGGCCCAATTAGTCCGGCAGCTCGTAGCACTCAATCTCGATATATTATCGTTGCCATTGACTATGTGACAAAGTGGGTGGAAGCCAGGGCGACACATAAGGCCGATGCGAGGTCAACTGCCAAGTTTCTCTTTGAGAACATTATTACAAGATTTGGTTGTCCCTTTGATATTGTGAGTGACAATGGTACTCATTTTATAAAAGGAGTAATAAAAGAACTCACTACCAAATTTATGATAGCTCACCATAAGTCCACACCTTATCATCCACAAGCAAATGGCCAAGCTGAGAGCACCAACAAGACCTTAATCTCTATCTTGACCAAAACGGTGGAAGCTCATCGCACAGATTGGGATTTAAAGCTTACATCAGCTCTATGGGCTTATCGTACTGCGTACAAAGTTGCCATTAAATGCACACCATTCAAGATGGTGTATGGCCAAGAAGCGGTTATGCCATGGGAGTTTGTCATTCCTAGTCTTCGAGTAGCTTCTCAAGAAGGTTGGGATGGTAACCCCTTAGTTGAGCGATTATATATCCTTGAAAGGTTAAATGAAGAGAGGCAATTAACTGTGCAAAATGTACTTGTGGAGAAAGATAGGAGGAAGAAAGGGTTTGACCGTCATCTAAAGAACAAAGATATCAATGTTGGTGATAAAGTACTTATGTATGGAGTGTGTAACGAAAAGAAAAAGTTGAAATATGCGGGAAAAGGACCATGTAGAGTATGTGAGATCACCCCACAAGAAACCATTCGTGTGGAGACTCTTGATGGAGTTGAAACCATTGGATTCCTCAATGGGAGAAAATTTAAAAGATACTATGATCCTTTAAGCCAAGAGGAGCTATGTGCCATCCATACAAAAAAGGCAGCCAAGGCACAAACATAATTGAAGAAGATACAAGCTCAAGCGGAGGCTAAGGAGCGACAACAATGCATAAGACGAAAACGAGAGGCTAACCTTGGAGTCACACCTGCATTCCACATTGAAACCGACGAGGATTGGTTGGACTCTGACACACCTCTACGATACCCTATTGAGCTAAATAGCACCTATGGAAAAGTGCTATATAACGCCTTATTGGACACGGGTGCTAAATATAATCTGCTATCATATAGGGTGTGGTGTCAGTTAGGGAAGCCACCTCTATTTGAGAGTATTATCCAAGTCAAGGGTGTCAACAAGAAAAAAACTTCGATTTTTGGAATCTGGCACACTTCTGTCAGTTATGACAATGGGGTTGTAGCTCAAGACTTTTTGGTCATGCCTGTTGCAACTATGGAGGGTAATATAAACCTAGGACGCACGTGGATGATAGCGACCAAATGCACTATTGATTGGGGGACAGGGGGTGTCACAACATAGAAACCAACTCTTAGACTTGCCACTCAAGCCATAGTCCCTGAGATATTGCCTCTTAAGGAAATAAAACCCAAAACATTGCATGTCCAAGAGGTTGAACCATATGTCCCCATAGCCCAAGTCTCTAGAGCTTCAACTGATGTAGTTGAAATAAAGCTTGAGACACACAAGACCCATCCCAATATAACAAAGAAAACATACAAGTGGGTCCCTAAAGCTTCTTTAGCAACCATAGCCAGTGCTAAAAGATAGGAGCTTGGTAAGAGATGTCCCATTCGCCCCAAGAAATGTACAGAAACGTTGCGTTGGAGTCCTAAAAAAGTATTGGAAGCCCAAAGCTACTATGAAGGAAATGATCAAATCTGGGTGCCAAAACGTAAATTGTGCTCTTACTTGTCACCGGGCCCATGTGAGCTCAATCCTGTGGTTCCAAAATGAATTGAAGATCGCGGAAAGGAAAAAATCACGGAATGCTACACGCCCGCTCTAGAGCTAGTTTGGGTATCAAAGAAAGAACGATTTGTTCCACCTAGCTCAGAAACATGGAAATCAAATGAAGCTTCTTGCTCTTCATGTAGTTCCTATATGGAAATAAAAGCTTCTCCACAGCCTCCACCTACAATAGTGTACCTCCATAAAGCTACAAAGGAATCCACACCTCCCAGTGTTCAAGAATTACCTGATGAACCACTTCAAGTTCGATCCTGCGAGAGTACCTTACCACCCTTGCAACTCGGTGAGGCACCTAAAGTAATAGAAAACTACTGGCAAAAATCCTCACCTATTACCAACTGGAACAATTGGTTTCAAAGGGTGACGAGCACATTTCAAATGGTATGATCTACCCAAGGAAGGGGGGAGTGTTTGCTGACATCCATCATTCACTTGCTTCCCTCTCAACCTTCCTCCCTGACCTCTCGATCTCCCAATCTTAGGGAATGTATATATAAAGCCTTACACTCACAAAAAACAAAAATAATAAAGAGCAAGAGAAATTAGCAAACAAGTATGCACAATAAAAGTCAAAACATTGACCCAGACCTACACATTCACATCCGGTACACTGAAACAAAAACCTATGTCATCAAACACCTTTGATCCTCATCACTCGAGTGATGGAGGGTAGGTAGGATTAGTACGATAGGAGTTCTGTTTTAGAGTTTAGTGATTAGCAAAGTTCTTTCTTCCCACAGATGTGCCTCCTAGAGGTATTCTTTTGTGTTTCTCGTGTGTACATGAACGTGTTACTGTTGTTAGGATTTGGACCTTCATGGGATATTTCTCTTGTTCACACTTCAAATCAAGCGCGACCATCAACAAAAACAGGTTTTCTTGTCCATTAGCATTGTCCCTTATCTTTTTGCATCCATGTTTGTCTGCTTTAATTGTGATTGGTAGCATAATATTCAGTGCATTTGCTTAGTATCAAACATTAAATTCAATGTAATTTTTTGTCATAAGCACTTGTTTAGGTTTAAAAATCAAGCAGTCCGACTAAGCTAGTTTGACCAAGTTAGGTGTTAGAGATCTTCTCTTAATACCATGGGGAATGCCTTCCTAATAATCAATGGTTACTTAGGTTCTTAATCTGATTTAGGCAGCATAGTGTGAAGTGTACTAGGGATTTCTAGTGGGCTTAGTCCCTATTGACCTTTAGCTTAAGTATTATAAAGGGAGTTTACTAGTGTGATGAGCTTGGGGAGGGTAACAGTGTTATATGACCCCCCAAAATTACAAAATTAAAATGCTAAAAACAAACAAAATAAAAATAAAAAATCAACGTGTTACAATGTAAAATCTTAAGCTGGAAGAGAAATCTCAGCTTGAATTGGTACTTCATTCACATGTATCGCCTATGGTACTAGAGCCCTAGAGGTTCCTAGTGTGGGCGCTTTTCCTTGAAAAGCAAAAAACCCAAGGCATACAAAATAAGCACACACATCAAAATTGAATCATTGTGAAAAAACTTTGGGGGGTCAAAAAAAAAGTAATCAGTCAGGCGATGATTTCGTGAGAAATTCCTTTTATCGTAGCTTAACTACAAGGTCTTTTAGGTATAGCCTCTAGTCAGCTCTCGAACATGAAATACTTGGCTCTCGCGATTAAACAACTTAATTGACCAGAGGAAATTGAGAAGCTTATCCATGGTATCAATAGTCGATCTTTAGTGCCTTTCGACCGTTAAATTAGCAACCCCAGACTTGTTTAATTTTTTACCTTTACAGCTATTTATGTGTTTGATTATATTGCAATTTAATGTTTATTGCTGACAAATGGTTTAAAATTTTGTTACCAATCAAATTGTCTGCCTACAACTGCATATGCTTTTTAATTGCTTATTAGAATGCAATTACTATGCCAATGTTGTTTGATTTTGCAGTGACTGAAGGAGGCTAAGGACATTCATCTCAAATGCTCTTCCACCTCGACGAACGAGCTTCAACTCAATAGCTTCCGAGGACGGAATCTACATCAGGAAGGGGGGCATGTTAACCCTCACGGCTCACGGACACCCTATCACCTATGATGAACGTTGTATTATTTACTTGGTAGAGTCAGGTATCGGGCTTGTCGGTCCAATAGGAAAAGGGTAAGAGTGATTGCCGATAAGAGGCGCACTCTAACTGGAACATTCAAGGGATTAGTTGGCTAAGCATGGGTGCCCAAGTGTGAATGGGGCGAGCTCATATAAAAGTCAACTAAACCTAAAATTCACTCATTTTCTCATTTGTGCAATTGAAGAGTGCTCTTGCTCCATCTCCATCTTCTTTTTCTTCATCTCCTTGTGTGTGTGTATGCGTGAGAGAGAGAGAGAGAGAGAGAGAGAGAGAGAGAGAGAGAGAGAGAGAGAGAGAGAGTGATCGAGCATTGCGACGGCACGACGGTGGCGAGGCGGTTGAGCGTGGCGTAGTGGCGTCTCCCTCTTCTTCGCGGCGAGGAATCCTCCACGACAGAAAGCGTAGAGCGGTGAGTGACACACCATCGTCTTCTTTGAGCTTATTAGTTTAGGCTTGTTGTGTGCTTGGAGCCATTTGTGGCTTGCGCATAGTGTAGCGGAAAGTTCCTTGCATCGACATGTGTGACATACGCGCACAATACACAAATTTTGTTAACATGGTTGACAATAACCAAGAAAGTAGACTGAACATTGATAACTTTGATTTTGCACATGAAGGTGCTAATGATGGTGCCCCCATGTTTGTCAATTATCTTGTTACTAGGTTGCAGCAAGCTATGGGCAACCTTGCTTTGCAAGCCGCAGTCAATAACTTCGCACTTATGGGGTTTCCCTTCCTCTCCAAGAGGAGAGAGAGCTTAAGAGGCCTCTTGAAGAGACCCACAAAAGAAGACTCTCTCCCATATGAGAGGAGTAATCCAAAGACAATAAGGTAATGAAGCTTTAAGTTCCTCTGAAGATGTGGCTCCACAAAGACGACGGTCTAGACGATCGCCAACTCCTCCCAAGAGGAAAAGTTCAACCCACAGTCCTTCTTCTTGTTACTCCGAATGGGAAGAGAGGAAACAAAGGAAGAAAAGGGCAAGAAAGAGGTCACCCTCTTCTCCTTCTTCTTCACCTTCTTCCTCTTCCGACAAAAGCTATGGCTATTCTCCCAGAGAATACAAGAGGGGAGGACATCATAAATCATACCCTGCATGGCGAAGGTCACAAAAGCTCAAGAACTTCAAGGAGGGAGGAAAGAGTATCTCTTTTCTCACCTATGATGGCATTTTTGGTGCTATTGACAAAGTGTTGGACTTCATCCAACAATTTGATGCGGCCTTTGGAGATGAGGGTTTCACGGAGTCCTCCAAGCTACGCCATGTAGCTATGCACTTCCAGAAATCGGCTCGTCATCAATGGTGGGCTAGCCTTCGTGGCAAAGGCGAAGCCCCAAAGACATGGAAAACTCTATGAGTTTCCATCATGAAGCAATTCCTTGCAAGCGATGCAAAGGACAAAGTGCTCACCAAATGGTGCAGTTTGAAGCTTCTCTTTTTTGAGTCTATCCACAAATATGTAGACAAGTTTTGGGATTTACATCTCAAGGCTGCTGTCTTCCAAAAGATAGACTTCACCGAGCAAAAGCAACAATTCTGTGTGGGATTACCTGAAGAGATGGCCGAATACGTCAACTTTCAATGGCCTGGTTCTATCACCAAAGTGATCCATCACACCATGGTTGCTTCACGTATCAATTTCCAACAAGGGGCTAGACGAAATATCAAGCACAAAGATAAAAATGATGCAAAGGGAAAAACCAATGCCCAAATTTCTTCCCAAGGCACTTCCAACAACAACAACAATTGGTCCAAGGAGAAGGGAGTTTACAAAGGCAAAACAAACTCTCTCCTGAAGAGCTCGAAGCTTTTTGCAAGGACCATAAGTTTTTTTGTGAGGAGCAAGGACATGGCTATCATTCTTGCCCCAAGAAAAATGTTCGCAATGAGATTCCTAGGGCTTCCAACATCGAAGCTCCAAAAGAGGATGCTCATTGCAAAGGATCATCTCTCTCCTATGCTTGGGGAAAGGTAAGGGAGCATGATGCCTTCGTTGTGTTTGACCCTGGCTCTACTCACAACTTCATATCAACGGAGTTGGCCACCAAGTTGGGCATTCAAGCTTTCGAGATGGGAGATATTGTAATAGCTGACACAGCTTTCAAAGTCTCTTTGAAAATCTAGGTACAAGATTGAATTTCTCTTCGGTCTATCACCCACCAATGGATGGCCAAAGTGAGATAGCCAATCTTACGATACTCGATCTACTAAAGACTTATGTTATCGAAGTGGATCAACGCTCACAATGGGAAAAGTAATTACCTCTTGTACAATATGCCTACAATAATACTGTACATACTTCTAAGAAAAAGCACCTTTTGAAATAATTGAGGGAAGACCTAAAAGTCCCTTGCTACTCAAAGTACATGGGAAGATCTTTGTTGCCGATGAGTATAGTTGTGACCTACAATAATCTTTCCAAAAGATTAAGGAGGCTATATTCATCTCTCAACAAAGGCAAAAAGCTACTACTGACAAGCACAGAAGGGCCTTAACGTTCAAAGAAAATGATTGGGTCTTACTTAAGTTTCCCAAGGTTCGATTGAGGCAAACAACGGGCAAAAATCTTACGGGCTATTGAAAGTATTATGCTAAATTAGCAAAAAAGATACTATGGTCCTTTTCAAATCTTGAAGCTGGTCAATGAGATGGCTTATCAACTCAAGTTGCCCAACCATTGGCTCATACACAATGCTTTTCATGTGAGCCTACTTAAGCCCTAGAAAGGAGAGCCACCAAGTGAACCAATTATTGAAGACCTCCAGAAATCGAAGACCAAGAAGAGGTGCTACTTTTTTATCTGAAGCTATCCTTCAGCATGAAGACAAGGTACTAAAACATGGTAAGATGATTTGACGGTATCTTATTAAGTTAAAAAATTATCCTTTTGAAGATGCTAGATGGATGCAAGGTATACAGCTTAAGGATAGTATGAACCTTGTCAATGCTTACAATGCTACATTAGAGTAAGCAAATGTACAAATTTCTTTTAAATGACCAATGTTTTTGTCTTATAAGACTAGTTTTCTTTTTATAGTGCACAAATTTAAATAGTATGCATGCTTAGAATCATGTTTGTGATGATGACGTCTCTCAAACACCAAGTAGAATTTTTCACTCTACTTGGGAGAATGAAATGGACTAAAGAGCAGACATGCTTGCGGCAGCTATGTCTCCCAAGCACCAAATGGATGATTAGTCATCCATCTTGGAAAGATATTGTAGGGTAAAAAGGGATCCTCTACCCGCTAAGGCAAGATTGACTAATGGCTAAGGCTTTATCTCTTCTACCTCATAGTCGAGGATGACTATGATTTCAAGAGAGAGGTAATGTCATAAAATCTAATATCTAACCAACCCAAATGATTTTCTCATATTTAATTGATCATTTAATGTGGGAAAATAAACGGGAACAAGGGTTAGAATATAGAAACGTGCTTTCAGATCTATCTCAACATGGGGGCCAATGGTAAAGGGGTCCAAATGAGAGATGGTATGTCAAAGAGCAACGCTAGCTAATGGAGCTTAAAGACCTTAGGGCTAGCTTCATTACAGACCTCCAAAGGTTAGTGTTACAAAAAGTCCTTTGACCTTAGGTAAGCTAGGGATGAGCTTGAGGTGGGAACCCGGCCCAAGCTTGAGGTGCGTGTCGTGCTTGATGACTAAGGTGCTTAAGGTGCTTGCCGTGCTTGATGACGGGAACACTACCCAGGCTTGAGGTGCTTTGTCATGCTTGCTGACTAAGGTGTCCAAAAAGTCAAATCCCATCCCTACAAGAGAGAGGGAGAGTCCTAAAGCTAGGGGGATGAGAGAGAACACACACACTCTCACCCAAGGCAAGCTTGGTACAAAGAAAGGAGAAGGGACACTTGTCAAGCTCCTCCTCATGTTGCCCTCATGGTGTGCCTAAAGCCTATTGGTTGGCCTTCCAAGGGGTCCAATGATAATTTAGTGAATTTAATTAATTGTTTTTGCATGTATCAAGTCCTCTCTCTCAAAGGGGAAAGGGGGACACTTGTCCCAAGACTACCCTTGTTGCTTGTAATGCATGTGATTGGTCAGTCTTGCAGGTGAAAGGCCGAGGGGAGACTGAATATCGGATCCTCCTCCCAGCCAACCTTTTATAGGAGGGACCATGGCCCTTTGCCCTAAATGGATCCCCTGTCCACACCTTGAGTCCGACTCTTGACCTAGGTCTCTGACCCCCCTAGGTCGTGCCGTGCCCTCTAGCCCTTGGCCTGACATTACTTCCCCCTTGGAGAAGCGTTTTCTTCCACGAAAACAAAAGTGAAGGATCTTCATAAGAACACTAATTTTTTCTACAGTGGCATCCCTCAAGGAGCCAGCTGTTTGTGTGACCGAAACATGGTTCTGTAGGAGGTCCAATGAAATCAAGAATAATCATCTCAATAGTACACATTGTTGTCCATTTGCAACCCTCTTGTGTTACCGGTTTCAATCTAATCATAATGTGTAGACTCCATTTAGAATGCACATGAGCATGCTAAACGAGTTATCACAACAAAGATGTACCCGAAAGAGTACCACTTTCCATGAAAGTAACTTGCTAACATAACTCATCAGCCAAGTTTAAGTCCTTGACTTGTTCTCAAATTTCATCAGTCAACAACCCCATCATAACTAGTGTTCAAGGTTGAGAACCAGACTTAAATATGAAGGGACTAAAACTAGTCGCAAACATGCTTTAACTGATGGTAAGCAAACTTCAAGTAGAGCAATAAATGCTTATTACTTGGATTTCTTGGTGCTAATGTACACACTTTGCATATCCTTTAGCACAAGATTACACTTTGTAATTTGCCTATCCCCTTGGATAACTGTCAGTACTGAGGTGTGTTTCCCCCACAGTTTACATACAATCTTCCCAGATGACTGGTAAACGGGGATCACAATATCGGACAACATTGTTGAGGAATCAACAATGTCCTGAATAACCATCGCGGTTAACTTGAAACATCCATAAGCACCCAAACCGAGCCATGCCCTCTATTGGTGAGTGGTAGACCCCAAAAGGAATCTCATAGAGATACTGCACGCAGAGTGCAAAATGCTTCATAAACAAGTAATGTGATGAATATGCATGCTGCTCCAAATCAGCCTTTGCTAAACACTAGGACCCATAACACCTAGTGTGCATGCATTTAGCTAAAACAAATCCAAACAGTCATACCCATTATCTTACTGGCCAATACTGATGGCAAATGTGATGCTCGTAGCACACAATAAAAAGGAATATAAATAGTTCTGAAAAGAAACTAAATACTTTCTGCTCCAATCATTTGCAAGCCTTGCTGAAACGTTTGAACCATAATAGAAGGTGAAACATTAATCACTTTTAGGTACAAACAATGAAACCTTTTCATTAACAACTGATAGCCTTGCTATATGCATAAACAACCATCCGTTAATGTTGTTTAGAAGCACTTATACCTTAACAAGTTGTTTTAAGTATCCGACAAGTTTTGGCCACTGAAATTGTTCCTGATACATCGTGCTGATAATGGTCGAGAAAACGGATACGACCAACACCTAGGGACTTTCCCACGACACATAAATGATATAGTGGGTGCCAGTGTCAGTCCCAGAGACTCATATTCTTCACCTGTGGAATATGTCTCATGTAAGGGTGTCTGAAAAGGACATCCTTCAAGTACGAGATGTACTTGTGTGTGGAGATAACGGCAAACATTCCGCGACGTGAGTGAGAGGGATCCTCATTATCCTTTCACCACACTGGCTAAACCGAACTCCTTGAGTTCCTAGACCATGTTGTATCCCATGTGACAACATGTACCAAATCAAACCCTTCAAATGGGTCCATAAGTATGTAATGCAAAAACTTATTGTGGACACTACAACCCAAATTTCTTGGCTCTTACATGACCTTGTCATCTCTAGAGGTTGAACATAGTGTTCACTTATTCGTAGTGAAAGGCACTTGCCCAAATTTCCCGCCCGCAAAGGCGTAGGAACACTAATTGAAAAATAGTGAAATGCAAGTAGTATTGCACTTGTAACCTTGGGTGTTGCCTTTGCAATCTAGACCCCTTGGTTAAAATGTAACATTTTCAAACCCCTTGGTTAAACTTTGCAGGAAAATTGCTCAACCAACAGTCGGCCCTTGGCCTATGTTGGAATTAGGGTTGCAGAGAAACACACATAGCTTGGAGAAGACGAAGGAAGCTCAAGGCACACAATAGAGTGTATAACTCAGTGTGCAATGGAAAGATAGATAGCCCTAGAGTGATGGGCGTATATACAATGCTCGGGGGAAAAAACCTCCTAAAGAGGGAAAAAATGCCCCGGCGGTCCTAGTGTGTTCACACACATCACTACCACATGTATATGGTAACAAATCCCCCCTGGAGTGATGCGGTGAACGAGAGCTGGCACATGAGTAAAGGGAAGTGCCATGCCCTAAGGACATGATCAATCCACAAAGGGGAGTAAGCCCAAAGCTTTGTGGAAAGCTTCAAGCTTCTCATGAGACAATGCCTTTGTGAAAAGATCTGCAAGGTTGTCCTGTGTTGGCACATAAGCCAAGCTGATCTTTCCTGCTGAGAGCCTCTCCCTGACATAGTGGTAATGCACCTCAATGTGCTTTGTGGGAGCATGAAAAACTGGGTTCCTCGCAACTGCCAATGCACTCTGACTATCAGTGTAGATAGTGTTGGCAGTGTCCCGTCCAACACCCAAATCAGCCATAAGGCGTCTGAGCCATACACACTCAACTGTAGCTGTGAAGACTACCCTGTACTCAGCCTCACAACTTGAAGTGGCCATTGTAGGTTGCTTCTTGCTCAACCATGATATACATGAACTGCCAAGCATGAAACAAAAACCACTTGTGGACACTCTCGTGTCCACAAGTGTCAAAACAACCAGCCCAATCTGAGTCCGAAAAAGCATGTAAGTCTGGCGGCAATGATCCCCCTGGGGATAAAACAAGCCAAGATGTAAAGTGCCACTAAGGTAGCGGAAAATCCTCTTGACACCCTGCCAATGCTTAGACCCTGGGCTATGCATAAATCTTCTGACCTATGAGACTGCAAACTGAATATCCAGCCTCGTGTTGCATACATAAATGAGGCAGCCAACAACAGTTTGATAAAGAGTGACATCAGCAGGATCGCCAGCATCATGTAGACTCAACTTCAAACCTGTTTCCATGGGAGTGGCAATAGGTTTGCAATCCTCAAGTCCAAACTTACATAGCAATGTCTCTATGTAACTTTTTTGACACAAGGCAATACCACCATCACACTGCTTAAACTGTATACCCAAGTAATGATGCAACAGTCCCAAATCTTTCATCTTGAAAGTAGCATTCAAATCGGCCTTAAATTCAGCAATATGTCTCTCATTTGGTCGAGTGATCAACAAATCATCAACATAAAGAACCACAATGAGAAGTACATCACCCTCACGCTTTACATACAATGTGCTTTCTGTTGGACTGTTACAAAAGCCTTGTTTGACCAAATGAGTGTCAGATTTCTCATACCAAGCACGAGGAGATTGCTTCAACCCATACAAAGCCTTGTTACATTTGCACACTTTGTCCTCTAGTCCTTTTATGACAAAACCGTGAGGCTGCATTACATAAACTTCCTCAAATATGTCACCATTCAAGAAAGCAGTAACAATGTCTGATTGATGTACATCCCAACCAAAATGAGCTGCCAATGCACATAGAAAACGCACAGTAGTCATACAACAAGTGAGAGCAAAAGTCTCTTCACAGAATCTATGCCTTTTTGCTATGCATAACCCTTTGCAACAAGTCGAACCTTATGGCGATCAATCTCACCATCCGGCTTGCGTTTCAACTTGTAAACCCACTTCGTACCAATGGCCTTTTTGCCAGGAGGCAAATCACATAAAGTCCATGTGTCATTTTCTATGAGTGCATCATATTCTGATTGCATGGCAGCCATCCAATTTTCTGAATTCTGTGCTTCATCAAAAGACAGAGGCTCATCAACATCATGTAAGATAGACACAGCCAAAGCATAACAATCTGATGCATAAGATGCATGGTGAGAGCCTGAACGAGTACGACTAGACAAAGGTGCATCCAATTTACTGTCATGCAAAGTGTGCACCAGTCATTTTGGCATACCTCTAGCCTGCTCATTTTCAGCCCTTTCCTCATCAAGTACATCATGTACATCTACGTCAGTAATAGGCTGATCTAGAACACTTTTAGAAACCCCTGTAGGTTGAACATTTGCCTCATTCGAACTTACATTCGTATTTCCACCACTGAAAAGAGGCAACAAAGTGTCATAAATGTCCTATGAGCTTACATTATTGTCTCTAGTACATGACAGCAAGTGCTGAACAGAATCTTCCACAAACACTACATCCCGAGAAACCAGATACGTTTTGTTTGCGGATGATACAACCTGTAACCTTTGCTTTTAGCACTATAACCAACAAAAATACATTTGACAGCCTTATCATCCAATTTTCTGCGTTGCACTTGTGGCACCAAAGCATATGCCAAACAGCCAAAAACACGCATGTGCTCAATAGAAGGCTTTCTATCATGCCATGCTTCATATGGAGTAATAGATTGCAAAGCTTTCGTAGGACACCTGTTAAGTACATAAGTGGCACACATGATGGCCTCAAGCCAAAGAGAATGCGGCAAAGCTTGACTTTTGACCTTACATCGTGCCATTTTCGTCAGTGACCTGTTTTTCCTCTCAGCAACACCATTTCGCTGAGGTGTATAAGGCACTATACATTGGTGTTGTATCCCACGACTAGCCAGAAATGCATTAAATTCATGAGACATATACTCCCCCCCTCGATCGGAACGGAGGGTGCCCATAGTACATTTCGAGACATTTTCAACCATAGCCAGAAATTGTTTGAAGCACATAAAAACTTCGGACTTTGTTTTAAGCGGAAATACCCATGCATGCCTGGAGTAATCATCAATGAAAGTCATGAAGTACAGGTAATTGCCCAAGGACGGATTTTGCATGGGCCCACAAACATCACTATGCACAAGTGGCAACCTGCATGTGGCCCGAACTGAACTATCCTTTGGAAACTTAGAATGCTGCATCTTACCCAAAATACAGCCTTCACAAACATGTTTGACAAGTGCTTCAAGAGGCGGCAAAGAATCAACCATATCAGATTTCTGCAAATGCAGCAAACTGGCAAAATTCAGATGACCAAAATGTGCATGCCAAAGTTTTGCATCTGAAATAGCGCTTGAATCTGCAACAACATTTGCAAAATTTTGTCCACACTTGTCATACAAAGTGAGCTTATAGAGCCCACGACACAAAAGGCCAGATGCAACAATTTCATCACCAAAACTGAGATCATGAGCTGTACATCTATCATCCACAAATTTGACTACAAGTCCAAGTCTAGCAAGTGCGGATACAGATAAGAGATTCTTCTTGATCCCAGGTACATAAAGTGCATCAACAAGTGTGAAAGAACTGCCATTAGCAGCAGTAAGCACAATCTTTCCAACTCCCTGAACTGGATAAGAGGCATTGTTTGGCACAAGTGACTGAATTCCCATGAGGGACAGACTCAAGAGAGGTAAACAATTCACGATGTTAGGTAATGTGCTTTGTAGCACCACTGTCGAAATACCACACATGTGAATCTGCAGCAACTGACAAGCATGCATCATGGACAACAGAATTGTAAATGCAGTCTGCACTAAAAGCCCATTCTGCATCAACATCAGCATTATAGTCTCCTTTCACAGAAGACTTAACAATGGCTGCAATTGTAGTGGAACCAGCATTTGTAGTGGAACCACCCTCTTTCTTCTTAGCTTCTTTGGCCTTCAACTTAGGACACGACTTGATCAAGTGATCATTGGCTCTATAATAATGGCAATGCATCTTCTTTTTGCCATTATCACCAAAATTGCCAGACAAATTGCTGCGCAGAAGCATTAGGAATAGAAGTTTTGCCACTCGCAACAGAACCATAAGAGGTGGCTACATTGCTGTTACCCCCCTTTCTTTGAGAAGCAATAAAAGCCTGTTCAATTGCACGCTGTCTAGTCTTGTTTTTTCTGGAAAGTGACTCTTGCAACAACAATGTGCATAATGCATCAAACTTGACAACTTCTGGATTTCCTTGGGTCTTAAGTCTCCAAGTACTAGCAAAAGTCTGGTAAGAATCTGGTAAGGCATCAAGAACAGTCTGCACAAGGGAACTGTCTGAAATGAGTTCACCTGCAGAAATAAGTTGCTCATTGATATCGTTGACACTAGCAAGGACAATGTCCATATCATCTTCCTCATGCATAATCTTCGACTCCAGCTCTTTATGCAGCAAAGCAATTTTAGCCTCATTGCGGGTTGCATAAAGACTTGCTAGAATATCCCAAGCCTGTTTTGCAGATTTTGCTGAACGGATGTGAGGAACAATGGTGCGCTTCACAGACAACGCAATCAATGCATGAGCCTACGCATCCTTAACATCCCAACGAGCTTGTTCTACCGTAGGCAAAACAACTCTAACAGCTGCAATCCTTGTAGCAAGACCTGCAACATCCTCAACATCGCCTACATCCTCAGAACCAGAACGTACATCAATGCCTTGCACAATATTCCAGACGCCCTTTGACACAAGAACGTGTTGCATCATATAAGCCCACATAGGGTAATTGTCCCCATCCAACTTGTCCTCAGCAGCAAACATCTTGAACACACCTGTGTTGTTGTTGTCAGCCATGGTAAATGTTGCACCTGATGTGAAAACTGCCCGAAAATAGGAGAAACGGAGCGGGAACAACACGTGCTATATCGCACAAACCGTAGAAGTTTGTAAGGCACCTGTTATGCAAAAAATGGCACTCACAGAAATTCTGCACAAAATGACGAAATTGCCTGTGCAGACCTGCCTGTAGTGGAAACGGAGGCCGAAATGAGCCCAAATCGAAAATCTGAGCAGACCTAGCTCCACGAGCTCTTCCGAAGTATTTGTCAACCTGCGAACGCTCGCCAAAGCTCATTGAAATTGGAGAAAGTGAGCAGGCGTGTACTGGAGCAGCTGGCGACTAAACCTGGGAGGACGCAACCTGCACTGATACCAATTGTTGGAATTAGGGTTGCAGAGAAACACACACAGCTTGGAGAAGATGAAGGAAGCTCAAGGCACACAATAGAGAGTGTATAACTTAGTGTGCAATGGAAAGATAGATAGCCCTAGAGTGATGGGCGTATATACAATGCTCGGGGGAAAAAACCTCCTAAAGAGGGAAAAAATGCCCCAGTGGTCCTAGTGTGTTCACACACATCACTACCACATGTATATGGTAACAGCCTATGTCCGTGACTCCCCTTGGGTGTGCCCGGGCAGGAAATTAATTTGGAAGTTGAAAATTTTTCACCACCCCTTAGCAGATTATGTACTTCTTTCCTTGAAAATGCAAGTGTGAAGGTACCAAGAATGGACCATCAACACTTTAATAAGTGATTTAGTAATCACAAGTTGAGTCTTACCCCATTGTATTCATATAGACACTCGTAGTGCTATAGAAAAAATAGAAGATCCACTCAAGTTTGAATCGTATTCACCATTGGATCTACTCTAGACCCCAAAATCCATAATATTGGGTTTGTATGAGCAGCCGTGCTGTATGAAATGTTGGCTTCGTCTATACACCTTGGTAGAGACAAATCTTTACGAGTTTAAGACGGTACAAAAAGATGGCTCTTAGCCATTCTAAAATAAGTGACAATAGAGGACTCTTAGACCTGCATGTTATCTTTTAGCCCTTCCTGTTACCGTATTGACATAGTAAGATGTCAATGAAGGTATGCCTAGTTGCATTTCACCTTTCCCGCAAATAAGTTGGGGAGAGAGAGAGAGAGAGAGAGAGAGAGAGAGAGAGAGAGAGAGAGAGAGAGAGAGAGAGAGAGAGAGAGAGAGATATGAGTTTAAGACGGTACAAAAAGATGGCTCTTAGCCATTCTAAAATAAGTGACAATAGAGGACTCTTAGACCTGCCTGTTATCTTTTAGCCCTTCCTGTTACCGTATTGACATAGTAAGATGTCAATGAAGGTATGCCTAGTTGCATTTCACCTTTCCCGCAAATGAGAGAGAGAGAGAGAGAGAGAGAGAGAGAGAGAGAGAGAGAGAGAGAGAGAGAGAGAGAGAGAGAATGTTGGGTCAAGGAAAACCCCTTATTCGAATGTGTTGTATGCCCCTTGCATAGGATCCCTTGCAGACCATGTCTGTGTCGTAGCTTATCCGATAAGCATACAACTAGGTACTTGGACCATGCCCTCATAGAGAGAGGTACCATATGTCACATCTTGACCCATTGACCTTGTAGGTGATCGTGACTGTATTAGGGTGTAGATGGATGGCACTTTGCCTATGAATAAACATAAACACAAAAATGTTTCAAAATATCGATAACTGACCTCGTCCATGACAGAGTAGCGAGTGCTGTAGCAGAAGCGTATGCAATTATGGGTGTCGTACGGCCATTGCACTAGTATGCCATGCATACAAAGCAAAAAATAGAATAATAAGCCCCTGGCTTCAATGACAGTCTCAACCATGTGAGACTTTGTTATACGTGCCTTGCATGATTACACTGGTATAGATACATCACATTGCACCGTTGCGTAAACTGTGAGCTTATATCCACATAGTGCTAAAGATGTGTGCCAGTATCGTTGGTCTAAAGTCAATCGATAATACCTTTGTATAGAAGAGAAGCCTTGCTTTGCATGAAAACTGGCAAAGCACTTTGCTGTGTACAATGGCTTTGTATGGAGTCTGCCCAAGCACTTTGCTGTGCAAAGCAAAGAGATATTTTGCAAAGTGAAAAGTAAAAAGAAAAGAAAAAACAAACATAAATTGACCTTTACGAACCTTGTCGCCCACTTGTGGCTAGGTTTGTGGTAATTTTCTCGAATCTGACTCATAGCCATATATACTGCTCGAGTGAGTTAGCATATGTATTATATACACCCTCATGGGATGTAAAAACCTGCAATCATCTTGGCAAGTTTTCTGAAGTTTGTATGTTAAGAGCATATTGCAAACTGCGGAAATCGCGATGCCAAATACCAAAAGGGAAGCCTTGCGTCATAGAAGTACTCTTGGAGTTATGGTGCGCATAGCGAACAGATGCTCTTGCCAATTTACAATGGCATAGCAAAAGAAAGTTGAACTACGACTGCACGTGGCATCGAAAGTCATAGAATCCCATAGTATGATGGTCGACATTGGAGTCAAATCATAGCTGTGGACATCCATTTGTTGTCCTAGGTGTTTCATGTATGTATGTTGCTTGCACTTTGGTAAGTTGTAATTGCTTTGGAGGAACCATGTTCCCAATGCATAAATATAGGGAGGGATCTGTGCTCCTAAAAGCCTTGCTTTTCCCCTTCGCTCGACAGCACAAGAGGATACATTAAGGAGATACTGGCCAATGAAATCAATGGCCAACTAAATTCATGGAGCCTTGCTCGGTGCATCATAGGGTATATTCATATTCAACAAAGTTAGAAGAAAATTAATCCTAGTGACCGGCATCCATGTCGAATAGTATACTGCATTGAAAGCATAAAACTATCGACAATAAAGATAAAAACAAAGCATACTTGTGCAAGAATGCTTTGCATATGCTCATTCTCAAGTACCTCTGTTAAAACTCGTCGGATCACTCTAGCCAACAATGAGTTGATCATTTCTGTGTCTGACTGCATCGAGGATAGACAACTACCTAGGAGCCATGCCTTGGTAGAGAGAAATATGCTTGTCAACTGCTTGTATTGCCATCATTGGTCGGCCTTGCCGTATAACTTTTTTTTTCAAGTAACACGTCGTGCATGACTTGCCTTTGCTGCTAGGCAACCTTGCCACATTGTCGTGATCAAACCCACTTTTGGCTTGATGCCATTGAGCCTTGCTCGAATAAGTTTTCCTCACAAGTCATGAGCCATGCCCGACTTGCCCTTATGGCTAGGCAACTTTGCCTTGTTGGAGCCTTGATCCATTGTTAAAACATGACTGAAGTACCATGGTGCAACTTATGGTGATGTCATACAAAAAATATTTACCACCGGTTGTCGACCTTCTAAAAGGAAATTCCGTACTCAATGCATAAATGGCACAAACAAAACGTACCTTCATGCCGAGCATGTCTCGTCCCGTTGCGAGAAAGCCCTAGTTAGTTTGAAGGAAAAATTACCAAAATACCCCTCTAATTTGTGGAAATTCCCAAGATACACCCAATATATATTTGTTATAATTTTCTAGGATGCCCTTTAAATGTCTCAAAATTTCCAAAATACCCCTGGTTGTGAGATTAATTATCTCTAAATATTAAAAGATTTATAAATTCTCATAAGAAGAGTAATTGACTATCAATACAAGATGGAATTTAAGCTGGTTATGTAGGTTTTGAAAATGAATTGTTTCATTATTTTTACACATAATTGCCTTTTTTGGGAGGTGATTTGTGACAAATTATATGCTAAGCACTTAAACACGGATCTCACTTGTCAAAAAGGAATAAAGATTAGAAAAGCTTGAATAGTCCAACCAAAATAGATACAAGGGTGTTTTAGGAAATTTTTAAATATGAGGGTTATTCTGGAAATTTCCACAAATTAGAGGGGTATTTCCCTAGTTTAAACTGTCTACCGAAATGTCTACCGAAATGCTATCAGCATGCGGCAGAAGGAAGAGAATGTCTTCAAGACAGGAAGAGCGTAGCGCAATGGCACGTCGAGGCGTATCCGTTCCATCAAGATGCTACTGCGTACATCTCTGTCGACTCTCGCAAATTCGGAGCACAACGGTAAGCTCTTACCCTCATTGTTTCTGAGCTTCAGAATCGGCCATTTTAAAAGCTAGCATTGTTCTCTGAACTACAGACTCACACAAGATGTTGCATATTCATTCACCCACAGAGAAACCACCCACCATGACCGAGTGCCCTCGTTCTTTGGCCAACAAGAATTTGAGACAGACAGCAGACTTGCATGTTCGTGGCTTAGACAAGGTGCAGTATGAATTTTATGACCGTGCGGCGCTCATCAGCTTCATAAAATCTTGTGGTAAGCACAAGGATCTCCACAAAGGCAGCACCGTCCATGCTGATGTTCTCGAAAGAGGGTTGCTCAAAAATGACATTGCTCTTTCCAATGCCCTCCTCAGTATGTATACGAAGTGCGGAGCACTGTCAAAAGCACAAGAAATGTTTGATGAGCTTCCAGCACGGACTATAGTCTCCTGGAACGCTCTAATTACTGGTTATGTTCGGCAGGGTTTTGGCAACAGAGCTCTTGCCTGCTTTGAGCAGATGCTAGACCAGGGCCTCTCCCCAAATGCAGTCACTTATCTTTGCATTTTAAAAGCTTGTGGCACTATACAGGCTGTTGATAAAGGCGAAGAAATACATGCAGAGTTGGGCAGGCAGGGCCTGCTTGAAAAGGATTTAGTGCTTGGTACTGCAGTGGTGGACATGTATGCCAAGTGTGGGGCGTTAACAAAAGCTCAGGCAGTCTTCGACCAGTTTCAAGCACAGGACCCAGTCATGTGGAATGCATTATTGTCTGGATACGTCCAAAATGGCTTTGGTCATAAAGCTTTGAGATGCTATAAACAAATGCAAGACCAAGGCATTCATCCAGATTCTGTCACCTTTATTTCTGTGTTAAAGGCCTGTGGAAGCACAGGGGCAGTTGACAAAGGCGCTGAGATACATGCTGAGCTCCGAAAGCAGGGGTTATTGGGCAGAAATATCATGCTTGGCACTGCATTGGTCGACATGTACTCAAAGTGCGGTGCATTTGCAGAAGCTCTATTGGTGTTTGATGAGCTTCCAGCTCCTAATGTAGTTACTTGGAATGCCCTAATTACTGGATATGTCCAGCAGGGTCTTTGTAATGAAGCCTTGCAATGCCTCAAGCGGATGAAGGACCATGGCCTTGCCCCAGACAATGTCACTTTCATTTGCATTCTGACAGCTTGTGGTGGGCTAGGAGCAGTTGAGAAGGGTGAGGAAATACACTTGGAGGTTGAAAAGCAGGATTTATTGAGAAAGGATATTGTGTTGGGCAATGCCTTAGTGGACATGTATGCCAAATGTGGCGCACTTGAAAACGCAAGAGAAGTGCTTGACAAACTGCAGGGACGGGGTGTGGCAACATGGACTGCTTTGATAGCTGGGTATGTCCAGCATGGTTTGGATGATGATGCTTTGAGTTGCTATGGACAGATGAGAGGTGAGGGCACCTATCCTGATGATGTAACCTTCGGTTGCATTCTAAAGGCTTGTGGCAATCTAGGAGCACTTCAGAAGGGCACAGAGATACATGCTGAGGTTGGTCAGCAGGATAAAGACTCGGTACTAGGCACTGCCGTTGTAGACATGTATGCTAAGTGTGGGTTGCTTGTGATGGCACAACAAGTGTTTGACAGGCTTCTGGTGTGGAATGTTGCGGCTTGGACTGCACTTATCACGGGATATGCTCAAGCGGGTCAGGTTGAGATGGTCTATAACTCATTTATCCACATGACCGGACAAGGCATAGAGCCAAATGTGGTTACATATGTGGTTTTGCTCACTGCGTGCAGCCATGCTGGATTGGTGGATGAGGGGCAAATGTATTTTGAGTCTATGAGAGCTGCATATCACATTGACCCAACTCTGGAACACCATGTTTGCATGGTTGATATCTTTACCCGTGCTGGGCAGTTTGATCAGGCAGTTTGTGTGATTGACATGGTACCATCGACTGATCGTCTCTTGTTGTGGTCAGTTATGATGGGTGCTTGTCGAAAATGGGCAGATGTTGAGCTTGGGAGGCTAGCTTTCGAGCGTGCACTACAGTTGGATCAGAAGTTTCCCACAGCGTTTGTCTGCCTTAGTCACTTATATGCAGCTGCTGGTATGCAAGATTAGGTTGTGATGTGGGAATGTCAGAAAAAGAATACAGGTTTGTCTTGGATGCCATGCTAAATAAAGCTCATATGATAGATGAAAGGTTTGCTATGTGATCCTATAGTTAAATTGGCCATTGTATACGGTCTCGACAATACATACCTAGATGATGAAGAACGTGCATACATTGTTGTGTGCATTTTAGACACCTTGTTTTTTGTAGAAATCGTACATATGGAAGTGACGTCGTGTATCAAAAGTGTGTGTGGGCTTTCTTTTTGTGGGCTTTTTAGAGCAAGCACATGTACATGCGGGGCACGTCGCAAGTGTAGCGTAAGCTGTTGGGTTGCTGTAAGTGCCCATTAGTTAGTTTTTAAAGCATGAATTATGTATAACTAAAAGTTATGTAAAAACTAAAAAAAGTTTAGCCAAAGATGAGAAAGTTATAAAATTTGGGTCGTTTCTTTGATGCTTTTCGATGCAATTTTTTGCTATGTGATCCTATAGTTAAATTGGCCATTGTATACGGTCTCGACAATACATACCTAGATGAAAGGTTTGCTATGTGATCCTATAGTTAAATTGGCCATTGTATACGGTCTCGACGATACATACCTAGATGATGAAGAACGTGCATACGTTGTTGTGTGCATTTTAGACACCTTGTTTTTTGTAGAAATTGTACATATGGAAGTGACGTCGTGTATCAAAAGTGTGTGTGAGCTTTCTTTTTGTGGGCTTTTTAGCTTGCTTTAGCAAGCACATGTACATGCGGGGCAAGTCGCAAGTGTAGCGTAAGCGGTTGGGTTGTTGTAAGTGTCTATTAGTTAGTTAAAGCAAGCACATGTACATGCGGGGCAAGTCGCAAGTGTAGCGTAAGCTGTTGGGTTGCTGTAAGTGCCCATTAGTTAGTTTTTAAAAGCATGAATTATGTATAACTAAAAGTTATGTAAAAACTAAAAAAAGTTTAGCCAAAGATGAGAAAGTTATAAAATTTGGGTCGTTTCTTTGATGCTTTTCGATGCAGTTTTTTGCCTTTGACTAGCTTTCTCTACGGGTAGTTGTATCAGGATAGCTCTCTGTTTGCGTTAATCTTGTAGAATCAATTTTGATCATCTTTATTTTTCTCATGAGTCATTTCTTAAGCTTTCTTTCAAGTTTTAAAGTGCTTTTATCGGAGTTATGCTCTTAAATTATGACTAGTTTGTTACAGAGTTATGAGTATGGTAACGTAGTGGCAAATTGTGTGTAGACATAATGGGAGTGCATGTATCTATGAATTGTGGAATTGATGGTGAAATTGTGGATTTGTGATGTTCTATTGTTAAAAAGAATATCTTTGTCTTCATTTGCATTGGTCTGCGTGTGCTATAAATCTGTGCTTTGATAAGGTTTTGTTCCTATGCTCTATGGTCCTTTAGGTAACGTGTCCTTGTAAATTTCCAAGGGAGCATGGAGTTTACCAAGAGTTGTTTTGGTATACTTTTTGGTGTTGAAGTTGAAGTTTGAACGCTCTTGGGTTATAAAACTATAGAGGTGTCCCATCTTTTTTTTTTGTCCAACAACGTGTTCATAGTACCTATTGCTAGAGTTCTTTATGAAGGGAACATGACGTGTGTATTTGTGATGATTGCCAAGTTTCTCTAATATCCATCTCCAAAGCTAAGGATACACAAAATTCGCATTTCTAAGTTGCATACATTCTCCATGAGTTATAAGATGGAGAGTGTGCTTGTCTATGACCTTGTGAAAGAAACAATAGGGGGGAACTCTTTGCTATCCAAGGGCTCAAGTTGAATACACACCCAAGCGTAGCTACTATCCAACAAGATCCTCTAAACAATGATCGATGTACGAGTACCTACTTCATGTCACAATAGTACTCGAGATTGTACAATAAATAACTAAAACACGACGGTTGTACCTTCAATATCATTTAATCCTTCAATTTCTCGGCTCAAAACATGTCCAAATCCGAAAGAAGAATCTAAAACCAAGCATTAACTTATAAATATACAAGCTAATCTTCACCAAAAAGACGGGGAAGAAATCTGTTGTAGCATGGAGTTAATAGTACTCGCCACCAAATGCTAACATAAGAGAAACATTTTCTATTTTACGAGTTAAACCTTCCAAAATTGCAATCTGAGACATCCCTCCGAATGATGTATCACCAGTATCACTCCTTCAAATTGCATATTGCAACAATTCAAAGTTACATTTTGGCACACCCCTCCAAATCACATACGCACTACCATTGCCTCTTAAACCACTCGGCTAACATAGGTTTATATTCGCTTGTACCTCTTCAAGAAACAAGGAATATCCCTACATCATTGGCATCCAACTCACTATTTCATTCTCTCTCTTTTTTTCCAATACACATCTTTTGCAAATCAGCTTTGTCTTACACCATCACAAAGATTGTAGCTCATAACTACAGCTATAAGGAGAAATTGTATGACTATTGGCTAGCCAATAAGATGATTGGAGATTATAATTCGTGTATCATGAATCTTTCAAGTATACTCTCTATAAAGAAACTAAAGTCTTTCTTATAAAACAACAACATTTCATCTCGTTCGTTGAAAACAAAAGGAAGTAAATTATTGACCCCAAAAGTTTTATTACCCACCATTAAAATGTTAGAAGTTATTGTGATTCTGTTTACAGCAAGTTATTTTCCTCTATAAATTCAAAACATGTTATTTCCTCCCTTCTAGATTTTTTGATCTGTCAAACTGAAAGTATTGCATTTAAACTACACTTCGAATATTTGCAACTCAAAGCATGCAAAAGAAAATTAGGGATTTCTGACCTCTTAGGCCTGGTTGAGAAATTGGGAAGGGATGGGACACGAAGGGGTTGTGTGTATTTATTCTAAGCTAGCTTGGATACCTCATCTCATTCATTAAGCACATGATCCTTTCCGTTCAATGAAGATAACGATGGGCTCTTGAATAAGATGTACATCTCACCTTTGGGCTATAACCACTTTGCTAGAATTGTTTGATACCAACATACATGTGGTAGAGCCTCGATTGAATTTGAATTTTTTATATTGGATCATTTCATTTCCTAATGGCTCTAAAAAAATTAGAAGGCTTTCCTTACGACTCTAATGGCTTGAAAACGCTAGAGGAAAGAAAATTAAGAAGAAAAACACAAATGTATAAGGTGCATTCGACCATCTCTATCATATGCACACAAAAAATCGTTTGACTTTCCACCTGCATGGTCTTTTCATTTCCTAAACTCACCCTTCACTTATGCACTCGAGCTATTTTGAAAGGATTTCTAATTTTTAAAGCTTGGGGAGACCTAATTGATGGTTTTTAAATATTATAGATTGGTTATTGGTCGGAATTCTATCACTTTTGTAGATGTCATCACTAGAGCAGTGTTAGGGTTATGGGCGCTCGAAAACCCCACGCTAGAAAGATCTCCTACACACACATAGCGTGGAGTTCGAACCGCATGGATTGCGTGCGTCTGTTTCAACTTGTTGGGTGCGTAGTGGTTGGAGGAAAACTTCTCGTTTCTGTTTGACAGTGAAGGAAAAACCTGCAGAGGGCGCCTAGTAGATTCTCTCTCTCTCTCTCTCTCTCTCTCTCTCTCTCTCTCTCTCTCTTTTTCAGTTTACCATCGCTGTTGCAACAGGGGCTCTTGAGTTCATACTCAAAGGGCCATTACCCTAAATTTTTTGGTGGACTTTTGCTAAGGTGCATTTCCCACACCGCCTTGCTTGCCAGTGATCGGCCATGGATAAACCATGGCAAGTGTTGCGAAGCCGCGGAGATAGAACTCTAACACGACATAGACGCCTACCTCTTGATCAAAGATAGCAGATGGATATAAAAGAGCTATGAGATTCTAAGTCTCCAAAGTCTTCAAGGAAAAATTCTTTTAGGCTTGCTAAACAAATTTTTGTTCTTTTTATATGAGCTATTGGTGATGAAGGAATTGAGAGCGGGTTCGAGGGACAAGGAAACTCGAACGCATGAGACCGGCAGTCGGTAAGGAAAGGATGCAGGGGTATTTTAATTTAGTGCAAAAAACTTCAATGTTACAAAAACTTTGTTCTATAAGATACGTTTTGGAGCGTTGCCAACAAAGAAATTTAGCATCATAATTATCGAAGGTGAAAGTTCAGAAGTCGAGTTATAAGCAAATGACGGCGGGCACATACGTCGGGGCACAAACATCATCTAGAGGTTTTTAAAGGTCACACTTTACTGCAATAATTACTAAGCATATACTCATGCATTGCATAGGGAAGGGTAACAATCCTAGTTGGTTGACAAGGTCACGAGGTAATGGCTCTGTATGAAGCTACTCATGAGCAAGGTTGTGTGGAAAAACTTTTGAAGTTTGTGCCTCCAAGAAATTGATAAGGAAGGGAAAGCCATGCAATTATATTGTAAAGCAAGGCTTTTTAGGAATGCCATTCCACACACACACACACACACACACACACACACACACACACACACACACACACACACACACACACACACACACACAGAGTCAGTGCAAGGCACATCCCAAGCATGTCAATCTTGTAGGAAGACAAAATAAATGAAAGAACATTGCCATCCATGCCTATGAGCTGAATCTAATGCCGACGACCACACCACAAGTAATACGAATTCCAAGGCCAAGAGCCGTGATTCAAGCAAGTCGGTAAGAAAATTAAATTTAAACTTATTAAAATTTGGAGAATTTTCTACAAAGACAGCTTGGCAAGCGGTCAAGAAGGGTTTTGTAGTAAGATCAGATTTGATAGCTAAGTTTCTTGAGTTATGTACTCCATGTTGTGCATTTTAGGGTACTTTATGTTCCTTTGACATCTGTATGTCAAACAAGAGCACTTGTTAGCTATGAGCACACATGCTCTATCATGTTTTATCCTTTTGATATACTTATGTGAAGCGAGGATTCAATTTTAGCCATATTGCATAGAAGCTTCTATTATTTGGAATATGTTATCAATATACGAAGTTGGAGGAACTTTGCAACATGTCTGAATAATTTTTAACTAGAGGTCGGTATGAACCAATCCAAGAGGATATGCATGGTTTGTATGACAGCTCCCTAATTCTCACTATACATGGCTATGAGCGAGATTGAAGCCTAGACAACAAAATCAGACTGCACTTCATTCTCAAGTGAGAGTTTACTTCTAAATTTTAGGACAACCGGCCACATAGGGACGACAAGGTTAGACAATTTCAAGTTCTTCTTGTTGTTATGTGTTTTAACCTTTCGTTTGGAAAAGATTTCCATAATGTGAAAACCAAAGTGCTTTGATAGACTTAACGAGAAACAAGGCTTCTGCCCCATGCCAAAGTACTACCCATTGACTTAGGATCAAGGGTAATGGTACACATGTTTGGTGAATTGGCAATATACGGATATTATCTCACATTTTATGTTCGCCAACGTCAAATTGTGATGTACCTATGCCCGTAAAAATTATGCAAGGCACATATGGCACCCACTCACACTATTGTGACTGTCATTGAAGCCAAGGACTTATCACTCTAACTTTTTTGATATGCATGCAAGGCGTGCCAATAAGGTGGGATTCATTCCACTGAATCATTGTTTACGCTTTCGCTATAACATCAGCTACTATGTTCAGGAAGAGTTGAGGTTGATATATTTACTTGTTTTCATTGCATATGATTACAACGATCGACAATGTACTACATATGAGGTTTTCAGTCTTTAGCAAGTCGGCATGGCCTAGTTGTCAAGCAATTAAGTCATGGGATGTGTCATAAAAACGAATATCTAACAATTCCAAATGATTCTCTTTTATTAAACTAATCATTTAATACAAGAGGGAACAAGGGTTGGAATATTAGAATGTGCTACTAGTCTTGTCTCAACACAGAATCAAGAAGAGAGAGAAATACAGAATCAAGAAGAGAGAGATGTAAGCATCTCTCTAAAGGTCCAATTGGAGACAGTCTACCAAAGAGCAATGCTCATGTAATGGAGCTCAAGGACCTGAAGGGTTGCTTCATTAAAGCCTCCAAAGGTAAGTGTTTCAAGTGCTTAAGGCTAGGACCATTAGATAAGAAGTCAGGGAACAACGTGAGCTATAATTTAGTATTTCCTTCATTTTAGGAAATTCTCCTAAAAAGTAGGAAGCACTTTTCACTTTGTCAACATGCTCGGTAAAGACTAAGCATGTGGTCTAGGGTACAAGGAGCCTACCTAAGACAATTTAATTTGGTCAGTCCCAAAATTAGTAGCTAGTCGCTACCCTGAGGCGACCGCATAACCTTCCCTAAATTATAGCTAAAAGATGGTCCTAATGGTTTATGTTATAATTTTATGTCTATAGTTCAATTAAAAGACTATGGTCATTCTAAGGTATAAGGTCAATGCCACATAGGCATGCCATGTCAGCATGCCACATAGGATTAGCACATGGGCATGTATGGGGCACACATGGGCTCAAGGAGACTTGCAGAAGATAAGGTGAGTCATTTGGCTCAAAGGGGAAGTCTTGACTAAGGTACATAGGCTCACTTACTTGCTAAAAGGCTTCCTTAAGCTATCCAATAGAAATTAGGCATGCAAAGTGCAAGGTATGGGCCTTCTGCTCAAGTGGCCAATGAAAGCTTGAGAGAGGGGGATGTGAGAGGCAAAATAACCAAAGGGAGGGCGTGGGTATGCCCCAAGGAACTCTAAGGGAGGTCAAATTCGACCCTAGTGCATGTGGGAATGTGTGTGTGTGAGTGAGCATGAGTGAATGTGGACTTTTGAGGCTTCACTCACAAGGCAAACCCCTCACACAAAAAACCAGTACTTGCAATGTATTTTCATTCATTCTTCAAGGCATGAGCCAGGAGTGATCTCTTCTCTCTCACACTCCCATTGTGAGGAAGACAAAGTGCCAAACTTTAATGGAAAGCTTCAGCTCCTTCTCCAAGATTGAGAAGTAGAGAGCCTACATCAACAACTCTTGTATATGGAATGCAAATCCAAGCAAGAGACAAGTTAAAGCAAGCTCATCTTCTCTCCATCTTCATTACTATGCTCTACTATGCTCTAAGAGTAATCTATGATGAGAAGAATACTTCTTTCTCGTATGATACTTCTTCTTCCCTCGATCTTTCCTCATTCCGTGCTAGCTCTCTCCACCGTTGAAGGTGTCTAAGGTC
Source organism: Adiantum capillus-veneris (assembly GCF_014529385.1). Taxonomy (NCBI): domain Eukaryota; kingdom Viridiplantae; phylum Streptophyta; class Polypodiopsida; order Polypodiales; family Pteridaceae; genus Adiantum; species Adiantum capillus-veneris. The sequence continues at coordinate 142,442,327 of NC_140945.1, forward strand.
TTGGGACTGAGGGTTGGGATATTTTATGTTGTAGAAAGAAGCATGTTGTGATGCGTGAGTTTCCATCTTCATGGCATCCAAGTTGTCTTAAGGAAGCCAAAGCTTGTATTGTAAAGAAGACTCTCTTCATGGGAGTATCTATAATACAAAAGACTTTTGGAGGGGGGACCGGCTCCAAGTAAATCCGCCACTCAATTGTTGTCACTCCCTCCTACTCTCTCTTTTTCAAGTTATTGTTCATGCCATGCTAGATAGATGTGTAGACCATGATGCTATCTCCAACCAAGCACTTTCTCTATCTTTACAAGGAATCTGCTTAATGTAAAGCTCACTAAGTCATTCTGTTTTCCGATAGTTACAAATAATACGTTCAATTCCGTTACATTGGAATTAGAGCATTAGGGTACTCTTCTCTTGCTTAAGAAGAGAGGTCCTAGAGTCGATCACGAAGGTTAAAAATTGCTTTTACAAAAGGAATTAGCATTTACACAATTTAGCAACATGGCTGAAAATAATAGAGTAGAATTAGTGTATATGACTTTGATTTTGCACATGAAGTTGCTATTAATGATGCTCCTATGCTTGTGAATTTTCTTGTTACCAGGTTACAAGAAGCTATGAGTAATCCATCTTTACAAGCTAAAGTGCAATCTCAACTTCAAGCTAGCACATTACTCACTCGTCCCCAAAATGAAAGAATTTTTGAGAGGCCTCATGGCGAGACTTCCAAAAGAGAAATTTCTGAGGGAAAAAGAGAGCAAAACCAACTGGTATCCCCTGAGCAAAGAGGCAAGGAATTTCCCATCAAAGTCATGGAAATATATAGAAGGATAAAGCTTCAATGGAGGAAGAGGATCATACCTCTAATTCTTCCAATGATGAGGATGTAGCTCCTTGACGATGGAGGCCCCATAGGTCACTATCACCACCAAAAAGTAAGAGATCTCCTTCTCCTCACCAAGACAAGAAGAGGGAAAGGAAAGATAGAAGTAAGGCAAAGAGAAGGAAGAAATCTCCATCTTCTCCTTCTACCTCCTCCATCTTCCTCTTCTGATGATAGTAGCGGCTTATCACCGCCTAGGAGGAGAGGACACCAGAGGTCCTATGCTGCTTGGAAGAGGTCCAACAAGATGAAGAAATTCAAAGAGGGAGGAAAGAACATCACTTTCTCACCTATAATGGCACCTACGACGCCTTAGACAAAGTGTTGGCCTTTATGCAACAATTTGATGCAGCCTTCGGAGATGAGGATTTCACAGAGTCCTCCAAGCTTCGAAATGTGTCCATGCATTTTCAAAAGTCTGTCAGACAATGGTGGGTGAGTCTACGTTAAAATGGGGAAGCTCCAAAGACATGGAAGAATTTGAGAGTCTCTATAATGAAGCAACTTTTTCCAGGAGATACCGAAGACAAAGTTCTTATTGCATGGAGGAGCTTGAAGATGTCTCCTATCTATCCACAAGTATATAGAAAAGTTTTGGGAATTACATCTCAAAGCTACGGTCTACAAAAAGATAGAATTTGAGGAGCAAAAACAACAATTTTGTGTTGGGCTTTCCGAAGATATGGCTGAGTATAGCAACTCCCAAGAGACAAAGACTATCTCCATGTCATTCACCACACTTTGGTTGTTGCTCGCATCAATTTCCAACAAGGGGCTAAAAAGAATTTTAAGCCCATGGAGACTAAAGAATGAAGTGAACTCAAAGGGAAGAATAATGCAACGAATACTTCCAAAAGCAACCTTAATAGCACCAATGAAGCTAAGGAGAAAGGAGTCTACAAAGGTAAGAATCGACTATCTCTAGAAGAGCTAGAGCATTATAGTAAAGATAACAAATGTTTCAATTGTGGAGAATAAGGGCACTCCTATCGGAATTTTCCACAAAGGAAAGCTAGTAATGAAAAACCTAGATCCGCCAAGGTAGAGGCTCTACAAGAGGTTGCTCAATGCAAAGGATCCCTGCTTTCTTACACTTGAGGAAAGGTAAGAGAGCATGACGCTCTTTTTCTTTTTGATAATGGTTCCACCCACAATTTCATCTCCTTGGAGCTAGCTAAAAAGCTAGGAGCACTACCACAAGAGATGGGGGAAACCATTAATGTAGACGGTCCTTTCAAAGTCCAAATAGCTCTAGTCACACCCCTCATTGGTAAGCTTAGACTTCATGTCCAAGGGTATGTGGACAAAGAAGATTTTTATATCTCTTCACTTCAGCATGAAGATGTAATCCTAGGCTTACCCTAGTTTGATTGAATGGGAGCTAACATGAAGCATCCCAAAAGGAAAATTACCTTTAGGTTTTGGGAAAGGGATGTTTGCATCCAAGCTAATTAAGCGGGTCACTCCATAGCGGTTGTAAATATTCATGCTTTTGATAGATTAATGAAAAGTTTTACTTTCATGTACATGATTTTTGTCAAAGATTTAATGAATAATAAGTCTAATTCTTTGAATGTATGTGAACAATCAGGTGAGGAGTTAGAGTTAACTCAATTCCTTAATCAATATCAAGATGTGTTTATCGTAGTTATCCTTGGTGAATTGCCACCAAAAAGAGGGGTTGATGATCACTCTATTGAACTTTTTTCCAAGGAGTACACCGCCTAACACGTCTCATTATAGGGTCCCACAAATCCAACAAGAGGAGAAAATGAGGTAAGTAAAGGAATTGGTTGAGAAAGGTATAGTGAGACTTAGCTTATCTCTAGGTAACTTTTCAAGTTTTGGGAGAAAATAAGTTTTATTTAAACCACAGGAAAAGTGAGTTCTTTCTACAGGAGATTCAGTATTTAGGTCATAATATCTCTACGGATGTAGTCCGTATGGATGCACCAAAGCTAGAGGTAATAAACGAATGGCCTAATCCAAGGAATCTACATGAATTAAGAAGCTTCATCGGTATTTGTACATACCATAGACGCTTCACAGAGAAATTTCCACTAATTGCACGACCATTACAAGATTAGCAAAGAAGAACGTTAAGTAATTATGGACTGCAAAAAAACAAAAAGATTTCAAAATGCTAAAAGAAAAGCTTACCTCTCAACCTATCCTTAAACTTGTGGATCTCTCAAAGCTATTTGAGATCCAAATGAGATGCTTGTGGTGATTGTCTTGGAGCTGTTTTGCTTCAAGAAGGACATGCCATAACATATGAGAGTAGAAGACTCAACTTTGATGAGAAAATTTTGGGCATCTATGAAAAAGAGTTATTAGCTGTCCTACATGTCCTAGACACATGGAAGCACTATCTATTGGGGACTCCATTCATCTTACAAACGGATCATCAAAGCCTCAAGTACTTCATGACGCAAACCAAGCTTTCCGATAAATAAATCAGGCGAGTATGCTATTGATCCCGATTTCAAGCATATAATATCAGCCCTTGCTCTAAGAAAGAAAGAAGAACCATTTACCTTACAAGATGGTTATCTTCTCTGTGGCAATAGGCTATATGTAGTATGAATTTCATGCTCCCTTTATGCGGGACATGGAGAGATTCAAGCTATTCTTTAAGGAGTAGTAATGTATGACCATGAAAAGACATATACAATGTTATGTTTCAAAATGCTTGGAATGGGAAAAAGACAAAAGTTTTCAAGTATCATGGCTTGCCTATGTTTATGATGTCGGATAGAGATCCTAAAATGACTAGTAACTTTTGGAATGGTCTATTTGAAACTCTAGATATAAGGTAGAATTTTCTTATGCCTATCACCTATAAATGGATGGCTAAAGTACAATGGTTAACCTTTAAAAAAACTCTATGAAGTAGATCAATGTTCCTAATAAGAGAAATATTTATGACATTGTACATATTTCTAAGGAAAGGACACCTTTTGAGATGATAAATGAAAGGTCCAAAAGCCCATTACGCATCTAGGAAGATTTTAATTGCTAATAACTATGCCCAAAAATTAGGAAAAATTTATCTTCAGCAAAAGAAAAAGCTGTTGCTCTTATGCACAAAAGAGCCTTGATCTTCACACACAATGAAAGGGTCTAGCTCAAAGCCTTGTTTAAGATATTTTACGGGCAAAAAAGTGCTTTTAGATTTATCTCCACATAGGAAAAAGAGGAGAATTAGAAATATCTATAAATGGGTCCACAAGGAGAGATAAACTACCAAAGAGAAATAAGCTCAAAAAGCCTCAAATTGCTGCCTCACATACATGGATTCCCATGTAAGCCTACTCAAGCCTTACAAAGGAGAGCCACCATGAGAAGCACTAAATGACGACCCTCCAAAGATCGAAGATCAAGAAGAGGTACTCTTCCCCGAGTACATCTTACGACAAGAGGACAAGGCTAAGAAAGGTAAGATTATTTGACGATATCTTATCAAATTTAATAATTATCCTTTTTAAGATGCTAAGTGGATGCAAGAAGTACAACTTAAGGATAACATGGACCTTGTCAATGCTTACAATGTGGAGTAAGCAAATGTAAATGCAATGTGAATAAATAAAGTTTTGTCTTACCAGACTCTCTTTCACTTTTATTGTGCACAAATTTGAAAGTACGCATACTTAGGATCATGTTTGTGAGGACAAGGCTAAGAAAGGTAAGATTATTTGACGATATCTTAGCAAATTTAATAATTATTCTTTTTAAGATGCTAAGTGGATGCAAGAAGTACAACTTAAGGATAACATGGACCTTGTCAATGCTTACAATGATACAATGGAGTAAGCAAATGTAAATGCAATGTGAATAAATAAAGTTTTGTCTTACTGATAGCGGGAAAAAGAGCAGTGCAATCGGGTGGCCTCTGTACTCGTGCACACTCCACAAACCACGCCTCATGCAAACAAGCAAAGAACAAAACAAAGGGGGCACCACCCTAAATTAAGAGGTTTAGGGACCTCACACATAGTGCACATAGGCAAGTGAGACTTCTGGCATTATGATGGCATCAAAAAATATGGAAAAACACATAGAAACGAAGCTTAGGGACCTTATGTAGCATATATATACACAAGACATCAGCTTAACAATACAACGGCATCTGATCATACATAACAAGGATATAGAGAAGCAAGCCAAGGATGGCATAATCCCTTGTCAAAAACAATCAACCCAGCAAGTAGGTATGATCCTACTAGCAACACATCAATACCTTAGAGAATGATGGCGAGGATGGTGGCCATGGAGCATGAGAGAAGACTCCTTATTTAGGTTTTAGGGCTAGTAATGTAGCATAGTAGAGGGAGAGAGAGAGAGAGAGGGAGAGAGAGTAGAGCTCCATCCATAGCTCCTCGTTGTGAGCAATGTCGTCATAGCTTCGTTGCTTGGTGAAGTGGGTGAAGTGTTGGTTTTGAGTGAGAGAAGGCCTCCTTATATAGGTTTCTGAGAGGGTTTAGGATTAGGGATAAACATGCTTAAATCCGTTGATTGGGGTTACTTTTTTGCTTAGGGTGGTCAACAGATTGAGGTCACCTGATATGTCACCATCAAGATATTCTCTAGAGTGATGTGAGAGGGGAGGGTAAATGTTGATTTTTCTGATTGTGACACATGGGGATAAGGCCTTGACCAGCATTTAAGAGCAGGTAAGGTGGCTGTTGAAACTGGAGGTTCTGCACATGTCAGGGGGGGACCTGCGGGGGGGTGGCAGCTGGGTCCTCCTGAATATCAAATTCTCAAAAAATCCTCAACCATGGCTTCTTTTGACATGTGTTCTTTGAAAAAATCAGCATGTCTCTTTTCAATTGAAAAGTCTTTATCCCTGTTGACTCACCTTTACCATAAGATTTTTCCCTTATCTCCTCCTGTAACTGCATTGTTGATGCCCAATCACTGCTTCTAGTAACAGTGAACTGTTACCTACCAAATACTTATGGTGCAGTAAAAAATATTTACCATGGGTAAAAAAAGTTACTGTAGGTAAAAAGTGATTTGTATTTACCATGTAGGTGAAAAATATTTACTGTAGGTAAAAAATATTTACTATGGTAAAAAATATTTACTGTCGGTAAAAAAGTGAAAATGGAGTATGCTGTGCTATGAGTCCACACGAACATCCTCGTGTAAATTTCACTAGAAATTCACACCTAGAATGGGCTATTCTGTAAGATATAGGTTGTAGGCATGCATAAGAGCTCGTTCCCACGTATCTTCTGTCCATGGCACTTTTTGCTCTTTGGTGCTTGTGAAGTAGATTTTTCTTCTCTTTCGAGATCCCTTGGACTAGAGTATCCTCATCTCCCCAACAACTGACTGTGCCTTTATTGCATCTTCAGAAGGGGTCCTAAAAACCATGCATCATATAGCCCTCCCCCTTAAGCTAGAGGTATTTGATGCCTCTAGCTGTAGGTTGTGCTACAATAGGGTTCTCTTGAATACTTACCCACTTGGTACCAATTGAATTTGCCATGTTACTGCTTTCTTGGCTGATGCACCCTGTTTAGTCCTTTCTGATGAATAATTGTATCCATCCATGACTAACAACTGGTCTCCTAGACCCTTGAAAGCCATACCCAATCCATTGTCAATATCCACTTTCACTGGTAGCATTCTCTTTTTTTCTTCTCTTTTTTTCCTTTTTTTTTGTCTTCTCTTTTTTTTTATTTTTTTTTGAAACGACTATGTACATGATTGTTACCTTAGTTGGAGCTCGAATATGATGAGCTCTTCTGTGAACCATCCTTAGCATTGATATCACCAGCATATGGCTGTGAAAGACGACATTGGTAGGCCTTCAATCGCCAACCATTTACCGGGGTCTGATGTACCTTACCATCTAGGTCACCTAGTTGGTAACTACCATTTGAGAACCTCTGTATCACTACAAAAGGGCCTTCCCACTTAAGCAAGAACTTACCATCCTTTCTGCGATCAAAGCGATTGTCGTATCTGAGCACTAAAGAACCTTCCTTGATACCTTTCTTGACAAGGTTGCGATTGAACTTCTTTCGTTTCTTCTTTGCCTGGGCTGCATAGTACTTCACTGCTGACTCTCGATCTAGCCCTAACCTCTCCAAATCGATGATTCTTCCTTCCACCTGCTTCTCTTAACTATCCTCTTGATGTGCTTTTAGAACTCGGAGGCTCGCTAGCTCCACTTCTATAGGCAATAGTGCCTCTTGCCCGTAAACCAAGTGAAAAGGTGTATACCCCAAGGATGTTTTAAAGGATGTTCTGTAGGCCCAAAGTGCTGCATCTAGGTGTTTGTCCCATGCCTTAGGATGTAAATGCACTTGCTTAGTGATGATTTTACATATAAGACCATTTACCTTTTCCACAAGACCATTGCACTGAGGGTAGTATGGTGTAGAGTGCCTGCGCTTGATTTTTAACTTGCTCATCAATTGCCCGACTAAATCAGCTCGAAATCCCGGTCTCCTATCTGAGAGAATCTCCAAAGATGTGCCAAAACGGCAACAAAGGCATTCAAAAATGAAATCACTCACGTCCTTGGCTGTGATGCGCTTTGTGGGACGAGCTTCTGCCCATCTGGTCATGTACTCCACCCCCATGATGATGTATTCCTTCCCTGATTGAGTGCAAGGTAGTGGCCCTATTGCATCTATCCCCCATTTTTCAAATGGCCCATAGGTTTTGATTGGATGCTGATTTTCATGGGTAAGACGCCTTGGTCCAGCTTTTTGGCAAACCTCACATGTGCGGCACCAATGTTGTACATCTCGATGGAGGCTTGGCCACGTGAACCTTGGTTGTAAAATCTTTCTGCTAGTAATCTCTTGTGCAAAGTGGCCACCACACACACCTTCATGACAACTAAAAAAAATATCCTTTATCTCTTGGGATGCAGGAACTCTCCTTAAGACAGCATCTTTCCCTCTACAATACAAGTCCTCATTCACTAAGCTATAGCTGGTAGCCTTTTTTGCCAACCACCTACGTTCACTTTTACTCATACCAGAGGGTGCTTCACAATGCTCAAGAAAGTAAAGTAAATCATGCAGCTCCTCCTTTCCCTGGTATAAAGGACTTTTCACAAGGATAGCACCTACTATGAGAGTTTGTAGTTCTTCACCTGCTAAGGCATCTGCTTCTTGATTTTGATCTCTAGGTACAAAGTGCACTCGAACTTCTTTAAAACCCTTCAACAAGGCCTTTGCTTCCCTCATCTTAACAGACAATTTGTCATTTTTACAGACCCATATACCAACCATTTGCTTAACAATCAACATGGAGTCACCAAAAACATTTAGCTTTGTGATGCCCTGAGAAAGACAACATTGCAACCCTAAAACAAGGGCATGGTACTCTGCTTCATTGTTAGAATGAACCTCTTTTAGATGAAACCCTTTTGCAAAGATCTTCTCCTTCTATGGACCTAATATTACTATGCCTGCTGATGCCTTGTCTTTGGTCCTCTTGTAAGCCCCATCAAAATACAGACTGTGTGCTCCTAGTAGAACTTCAGGCTCCGGGATAGGCGGTACCTTACTAGGTGCCTCTTTCTTGGCCTTCTCATAACACCTTTGTGTGAGGACATCTGCCAAACAAGCACGGGTGGAATCCTTTACTTGTAGTGTGTAGTCAAACTCTTGAAGCTGCACCACCCACTTTGCTATTCTTTGAGACAATTCCATGTGTTGTAGGGCATATGGAAAAACCTCCTCAGTTGTGATCACCACAAATTGTCTCGGAAGTAAGTAAGCCCGAAACTTCTCCACTGCAAACTTAAGAGCTAGCACCAATTGCTCAGTTGCGCTGAAACCCTTTTCAACAGCTGTCATCACTCTACTAGAGAAGTAGACTGGTCTCATGAGAGATGTCTTTGGGTCTTTTTGCATCAAGACAGCTCCTAGAGCTACTGGACCTACACTAGGATTTACATAGAATAATTCACCCCATGTGGGTTGTAGGACGACAGGCAATGAGCTCAAAATGGTTTTAACTTCTTGAAAGCACCTTTCACCCTCCTCACTCCATGTCAATGTAGTGTGTTTAGTGAGCTGCTGCAAAGGATAGATTGCCTGAGAAAGGAGATGTATGAATCGTCCCATGTAGCGAACCTTTTGAATGAAGGAGACTAGTTGCTTCACGTTTGAAGGAGTAGGTAAAGCTAACAATGTCTTTACCTTTTCAGGGTCAGTCTCAATACCATCTTGAGACACAACATGGCCTAGTAGAGTGACCTTGCTCTCACCTATGTGGCACTTGTCTTTATTCAATTGCCCACCCAATTGGGCCAGACGGGTGAAACCTTCATCAACCTTGGACAGATGTACTTCCTTAGAGCTGTAAATGCAAAAATCATCAATGAAGACTCGTATGGACTTACCAAAGTAAGGTTGAAACACCAAGTTCATAAACCTCTGGAAAGTAGCTGGGACATTAGTTAAACCAAAAGGCATAACTCTATAAGCAAAACACCCCCAAGGTGTTATAAAGGTAGTCTTTCTTTGGTCTTCATCTGCAATTCTGATTTGGAAGTAGCCTGAGTACCCATCACACACTGTGTACCTTTCATGACCAGCCACTTCATTTAGTATTTCATCTTGAAAAGGCAAAGGAAAATGGTCCCTTTTTGTGGCTGCGTTTAGAGGCTTGTAATCCGCACATACCCTCCACTTCCCATTTTTCTTTGGTGCTACCACAACTGGAGACACCCACTCAGAATCTTCCACTGGGTAGATAAATCCTGCCTTGCGTAATCTTTTTACTTCTTTTAAGAGTGCATCTTGTTGCACTAGCCCTAATCTCCTTAGCCTTTGCACCACTGGTTTGGCACCTTCCTTTAATTGGATATGGTGTTGGGTTACCGTCACTCCTTTAATGTGCTCGTAATCAGTTATAAAGAGGCTAGCATGCTTCTTTAGTACTTGCAAATAGGGTTCTCTCTCTTCTTCTAGTAGGTCCTTAGCTAGCATCTCCTCTAAGCCTGTGGCTTCTTCCTTGTTTAGAGAGTCTTGACCACCTTCTCCTTCTGGGTTTCGCAGTATTATACCCATGACTTCCAAAGAGCTAGCATCCTCCTCAGATGACTCATCCTCAGATGAAGAGCAACTGCTTGTGCTCCATTCATCCATAGAAGTCTCCATCTCTAGGTCTTGTTGTCTACCCTACTTCATGTCATACACAATTTTTTGTTGCTTGCCACCTACCTTATGATTTGGTCGCAACTCAAGGGAACATGTCTCCCAATCTTGCCTAGCTTTCATAGCCATAAGCCAAGGTCTTCCAAGGATTAGCGGATAGCCCTCCCCCTTAGTTGGGATCACATAAGCATCAATTGAGATTGCAACACCAAAAGCTGAAACCTTCACTCCATTAACCTTTCCCACACAAGCCACCCTTACATTATTTGGTATCTTAGCTTGTAAGGAAGTTTGCTCGTTTACTTCCAAACCCAACCTGTGCATTAATTTCTCTGTCATAACACAAATCTCGGCTCCACCATCTACGTACACATTGGAGACTCGCTGACTCTTAATCTCTGCATCAATGACTGGCACGATATCCTTCATGCCTCTTGCACTAATAGACCCAACTGACTTTGCCTTAGCCCTCCTGGTGCTGACCATCTTAGACCAGGTTATACGCATCTTTGGGGAAAGGTGGAGGAGTTGCTGCCATGAAATCTTTGGTCCTTGCTTACTCACATCTGCTACCAGGTCGTAAGGTATGGATCCTACCCCAAGTGGAAAGTCTTCTACTCCTATGTGCCTCCTTGACCTACTCTTCCTTTTCTTGTCTCCTATCACTTGGGAGGAACCCTCATTCCCTTTACCCGGCTCTGAAGCTTCCATTTCATCAGTTCTTTGTCTCCTAACTCTCTTTATTGGCATGGCAACAGCTTCCTCCATTTTTTCTTTCCCTTTATCCTTACCATTGTCAAGACTTATGGCAGAGACAGCCCTGTCCTCCCGTCCCGATGGTAGTGGAAGGATCTCTGCTGGTGCTTGTGGTGGTGGAGGAGGGGGTCTCAATATTTGGATTGGTGGAGCCACGTGTGCATTTTGTCCATTTAGTGGCCTAGCTCGAGGAGGAGTGACTTGCTGGCGAGGAGGCCGTCTTTGATTACCATTTCCTTGATAGCGTCGTGGACGGGGGCAATAATACATGCCGTGACCTACCTCTCCACAGTTGTAGCAAATGTACTCACGTGCTTGCCTTTGTCCTTCTTGTCTATTTCGTTCATTTCCTGGCTGGGGAGCCCTTACACCTTGAACCAGATTGATGGACATGCTCTCTAGTTGATTGGTGATTTGTTGAAGTAATTCTTGTTGAGAGGACTCTTGGTCTGTTGCTCCTGTCCCTGCTACTACCCTTGCCGTAGGTTGAGCTAGCGGTGGAGGCTCCATTCCCCCTTGTAGTTGAGCTTGGAATTTTAACTTCTTATCCTTCTCCCTTGCATAAGTCATAGCTTTATCAAAGGTATCTGGGAATTTACCTTTTACCTTTTCTCGAAGGATGGGGTAAAGCCCTGCCAGGAAACAGTCCTTCTTTAGGCATTCTGGCGCCCTTTCTCCTTCACCTAGTGATGCACACCATTTCTCCCACAGGTTGGAAAACTTTCCTTCATAGCTTCTATAGTCATTGGGTGATGTTTGGCGTAGCTCTAAGAGCTGTCTCCATATCTCCTCTGGAGGCTCATGGCGGCGAAATTCTTCGATGAAGGCCATCTTTAAGGACTCCCAGTCTCTTCTTTCTTCAGGTGCCAAAGTTTGATACCATAATTTTGCACCTTCCCTCAAGACCAAAGGAAAGGCCCTTAACTTAGTAGCTTCGTCATCCCTTCCTGATACCAGAAAGGCCATTTCCAAATTATCCAAAAAGTCTGGAGCAACCTCCCCAGGCTTACCATAAAAATTAGGGAAGGCCATAAGTGAGAGAGTAAACAATTACACAAACAGCTCCAATTTATTTTAAAATAGAGTATGGTAATTACAATTTGGAGCTTTAGCACAACTTAGCTCAAAATAGGATGAAGATCGACACATCAAAGGAATGGTAATAGTCTAGTAAGGGTAGAATGACAGGATGAGGAGAGCGCAAGATTTCCCCAAGTCTCTCGGCTCCAAACAACAGGGCTATTCTTTGCTGATAAAAGATTTTTCTATCAATACAAATATTCACACGGATATGACGCACAAAATGGAAAGGAAACATTCGGGGATCATCATTCTCATTATTGGCATCCATACTTACACACAAGAGCCTAGCTTAGTTGCACCACCTTGGGACCAATGAGCCTGATCAGCCACAGAAGGTCAGCACCTCGGATCACTTCGACTCTTCCTGATGCATCTGTGAAGACGTAAGGCGTGATGGCAACACTTTGTACAATGCTAAGCCTTTTAGCAAGCAACAATTGGATGCTATTACCATAATCAGCATGACGAATGAAAGTGACACCATTAATGTGCAGCACATCATCAACTAAGATAGTTTCCTTAGATTGAGATAACTTCTTGAAAATTAGCAGCAAAGGTAAGGCAGGGAGGCTTTTCACCCGGTCTCCAAAGCACTTTGGACAATATCCAAAGTGATCTTCACGAGGACAGGAGGTTGGCTTGGGATTGGTGGTGTCTGGATTCACAAAGTGCACTGGGAGCACTCGCAGACGGGCGACAATCTTGTAGGCAAGCCTTTGCCTCTTTGCTTCAGGAGGATTTAGGGGTGAGAGTCGTGGTTGCAAGTTGGAGGTTGAAGTTGGTTGCTCACTAGCCTTTTTCTTTCCTGTAGTGGTCATGTAATCCCTTATTAATGAGATTAAGCCAAATGTTACCTTACGCTTGAGCACACGCTGCGGCCTTGGGCCACTTAGGTGTAGAGGTGATCTTCCTCCTCTTAGTCGGCTCCTCAGGAAAGAGAGGTCTGGTGATGCTTTCTCTTCCCTTAATGTGTGTCACAGTACCTTCGTGTATGTTGATGTAGAATATTTCAAGCTCGTGTGCATTGGAGGTTTCTGGAGCACTCATAGGTTGAGAGGAGAGGTATATCAAGCTCTTCTTCTCACTCTCCTTCGTTGGCGACGATCACGAACAAGGCATGTAGAAAAACTTACTTCTTGAATTTCAATGACACTGCAACCTGGTAACAAGACCTCGATGAAAGCTTTTAAGGCCTCTAAAGCCTCCTCCTCTTCTGTTCTCCAATTTGCAAACTCCTCACGCCATTCGTCCATGTTGTAGATTGCACATCTTCATTGCTTGTGGACTGAAGGTCTGTGTAGCCCTCCTCCGTGGGGGCACCAAAATGATAGCGGGAAAAAGAGCAGTGCAATCGGGTGGCCTCTGTACTCGTGCACACTCCACAAACCACGCCTCATGCAAACAAGCAAAGAACAAAACAAAGGGGGCACCACCCTAAATTAAGAGGTTTAGGGACCTCACACATAGTGCACATAGGCAAGTGAGACTTCTGGCATTATGATGGCATCAAAAAATATGGAAAAACACATAGAAACGAAGCTTAGGGACCTTATGTAGCATATATATACACAAGACATTAACTTAACAATACAACGGCATCTGATCATACATAACAAGGATATAGAGAAGCAAGCCAAGGATGGCATACTCCCTTGTCAAAAAAAATCAACCCAGCAAGTAGGTATGATCCTACTAGCAACACATCAATACCTTAGAGAATGATGGCGAAGATGGTGGCCATGGAGCATGAGAGAAGACTCCTTATTTAGGTTTTAGGGCTAGTAATGTAGCATACTAGAGGGAGAGAGAGAGAGAGGGAGAGAGAGTAGAGCTTCATCCATAGCTCCTCCTTGTGAGCAATGTGGTCATAGTGAGGCGGTCCGGGGCGGGCAACAAGAAGAACAACCTCTAGACACCCTTCAAGGCTCCCGTGCTGCTCAATGGGGCTGGGGCACAACACAACACAAACCAAAACAACAAACCCACAGCCAGATCCCAACTACACAAGGGGCACCACCTAGTTTAAGAGCGAACTAGGACGCAAAAGAGGAGAATCGTTAGAGCAACCCACAAACAAGCAAGGAATTTACACTAACCCTAACACCAATGGAACACTCTCACACACTAAAACACGAGAGAGAGAGAGAGAGAGAGAGAGAGAGAGAGAGAGAGAGAGAGAGAGAGAGAGAGAGAGAGAGAGATAGTGCTCGGGCTGCTTTGAAACGTATCGGCAATGATCAAGCAAACACAACTATATATTTAAGAAAGAGAGAGAAAGGGGGAGGGGGTGCTTGTTGCATTAATACCTTCTTACAAATCTGTCATGACAAATCAAAGTGAGATTAGTATTTGTTCAACATAGCTTGCGTAAATTTCACCACAACACATCACAAGAAAAGCCACCCCAATCACTGTCTTAAAGCCAGGGGAGTCCTCTCCACCCTGGCGCCCTCTTACAGTATGTGGGATTTATGGCTAGATTGATGACAACACCAGAGACAAGCTATCAAGAACTTAACAAAAAACACCAAGACACTTACGCATCATTGTTGTCCATTACTTCACGTTGGAAGGGAGACAAAGTATCCAAGCTTAGTCCAAATCCACCCTCCTTGATTCAGCAAATGTTGGGCTTACACTAGTAGGAGAAATGATAGATTTCCTACTCTCAATTGAATGATCACTCTCTCTCTTACAATGGCATAGAGTTCCCTTGCTAATCCCCTATTACAACACATGCACATGCATAAGACAATGAGCTTCCACTCAAGAGCTCCTTCTAGAGAGGATGAGCTTGGCTTCTCAAGCTATAGCATAGTGCTCTTGCTTATGGCTCCCCCTTTTTGTGCTAGCTACACCCTCCTTTTATAGCAATTTTGAAGGCTAGGGTTACTCCTCTAACCATGGTTGGGTTAGATTTTCAGCAATTTATCTAATTTCTTTTGCTTGGAATTATCAAGAAGTTGGTGGGGAAAGAGAGAGGAGAGAAATGGAGGTGATAGGACTTTTCATAGTGGGTTAGTGTTAGTAGAGTTAGTATTAATTTACAAATGGAATTGGATATTTACAATGGGAGTATCCATGTAGGATACAAATAAGGAAGAAAAACTCTTAAGAGGTAAGAAAAGGTGGATTTCTTACAAGGTTGATGCTCCAAGTGTCTTGAGTAAGGCCAATTTTGACGCTTGTTGACGGTCCACTAGCTTTGACGGTACATTTTTTCTCCACTCTTGACGTTCTTTGAGAGACAAGGTAATTGAAGCTGAGTAATCAACCACCATGATGCTGTCTCTTAAGAGAAGAGGCTGAATTTTGTGGTTTTTTTTATAGATATGGGTAATTTGGAGGAGGAAAAATGAGACTAGGTGGTCAATTTTGGAATGAAATTGTGTGTGGGAGGTATGAGTTCACCATGGTTTCTCTTATTCTTCAAGGTTGAGGAGAAGGTGAGTAGGGTGCAGAGAGGAGTGGTGAGAGAGGTGGGGATGATGAGTGGAGAAGTGTGTGTGAAAGAGGAAAATGATAAAGTGGAAGAGAGAGTGTGGCTGCATAGCATGGTAAAACTGGGGTCCACTAATAAAATCATAGCTCACAGCTCGTAGCTCAAAAAAATATAAAGAGGAAAATGATAAAGTGGAAGAGAGAGTGTGGCTGCATAGCATGGTAAAACTGCGGTCCACTAATAAAATCATAGCTCACAGCTCGTAGCTCAAAAAAATATGAAAAAATTTGAGGCAAAAGTTCAACCCACGAGCTACAACTTTTGTTTGTATCACCTTTTCAAATTCGGAGAGCAAGTGAACTTTAAAAATTCAGCAAAACCGATCGTTTTTTTCCATTGCACAAGGTCTTTGTGGGGTCCTTCTTTGGATGATTCTTTTGAATACCTCCAAGAGTGAGCCCTCCATAGTGCATGTATGCATGCTACCTACTCTTGACCTTATTTGGTAGATCTATAATTGAAGATATTGTTGAGATCATGATATAAGTGAATAGTACAACTAAGAAAATCAAATATTGAGGGGTCTAAAAAATATGTACATGTCAAATATAAATAATATAAGTG
Organism: Adiantum capillus-veneris; assembly: GCF_014529385.1. Taxonomy (NCBI): domain Eukaryota; kingdom Viridiplantae; phylum Streptophyta; class Polypodiopsida; order Polypodiales; family Pteridaceae; genus Adiantum; species Adiantum capillus-veneris. The sequence goes on from NC_140945.1 coordinate 142,458,249, forward strand.
GAAAAAATATAAAGGGGTCAAAAGAAATCTCTCTCATTATGAGGCTACCATAAAAAGATAAATATTTTTGGTGTTCTAATTTTTTAGAAAAAAAAAACAAAATAGATGTAGGAAGGGAAAAATCACAATAGTGAAAAAATATACACATAAATAAAACTAGTTTTTTTATATTTTTGTTGGGGTGGAGTTACACCAAATATAAGAGAAGCTTACATGAAAAAATTTCTATATGGAATAAAGAGTATGAAAAATGGTAAGAAAAATTGTGGTAATGGTGAGACAATGTACAGAGCATAAATAACACACACCTAGGTAAAAATATTTAAATAAATACCAAAATAATTATGAAAAAATCTTTTATTTAGGCCCTATATACAAAGAAATATTTACATACGCATGGGCCATAATATACTTATATTTTTTATATTTTTTATTTTTTTGGCTCAACTAGCCCAATGCCTAGCTAATTGAGGGTTTTTTATTTCAGTAAGGAGATATGGGAGAAGTCCCCTAACTCACACGTACCTATATACAGTAAAAGGGTGAGGGTAACCACAGTGTTTGAGTGATTTGATAGGGGGGGATAACTCACTATGGCAATCACAGAGAGCCGAAAAACGGCTATCATTAGCCCTCCCCCAGGATGATGGTATATTCATGTACCATCATAAAGAATCTTTTCCAAAGAGAGTGCTTCAGAGTCCTTGACAAGATCTTCATTGTTTGGCCCCTTGGAATTTTGGTTTGTGTTACACTCATGCTTCATGTAACAATACTTACATGAGACAGCGGCCTTTGGACAGATCTTTTGTAGATCCTTTGGTAGAAGGCGACTCAAATAGGGCTTCAAGCGATACCCGTTTACCTTCCTAGAGTGCTCTTTACCGTTCAAGTCCATAAGCTGATAGTAACTAGAATTGAAAGCCTTCTTGACTATGTATGGCCCTTGCCATCTAGTTTCAAATTTGGCATCAAAACGATTATCGAGTCGATTGTCATACCTTAGCACAAGATCTCCTTCATTGATGCCTTTGTCCTTCAGTTTCTTGTCAAGCTTCTCCTTTGTCTGTGTGGCTTTCCTCTTATAGCACTCGTATGCTGCTTCTCTTTTCCACTCAAGCTCAGCTAAGGTAAGCAGTCGATCCATCCATACCTCTTGATCATCTTGTGCTCCTTTGCCATGAAGTCGCATTGTTGGAATGTTGAGCTCGATAGACTGCAAAGCCTCTTGACCATAGACCAAGTGAAATGGTGTGAACTCGGTGGCTTCCCTATATGTGGTTCGATATGCCCACAAGGCACCATCCAAGAAGTCATCCCACAACTTTGTCTTGTTTTTCACCATCTTTCTAATGATGCCTGCAATGACACCATTAGCTTTTTCTACCAAAGCATTTGATTGGGGATAGTAGGGTGTACTGTGACGATGTAGAATGTGAAGTTCTTCACAGACTTCTGTGAGCAATCCCTTTCTAAACCCTGGACCATTATCAGAAACAATCTCCAAAGGTGTGCCAAATCTACAACAAATGTGAGTGTAGACGAATTTGCTCACTGTCTTCTCATTTACCTTTGCCACACTTTGTGCTTCCACCCACCTAGTCATATAGTCTACAGCCACTAGAATGTAGAGTTTACCATTTTTTGTCCTAGGCAGAGGACCCATAGCATCAATGCCCCACTTTTCAAACGGTCCATTTGCAAGCACGATTTGCCTTGGACCATAAACCAATCTTCTATTCCCATTTACCTGACAATTGTGACAACTTTTACACCAATGTTGGACATCCACATGCAGACTTGGCCAAACATACCCCGCAAGCAAAATCTTCTTCACAGTTAATTCTTGGGCAAAATGACCACCACATGCTTCTTCATGCAAACCTTTTAGAATGGCTGGAATTTCCTCAATAGTTGGTACTCTTTTGCATACTTGATCCCTCCCTCTTTGATAGAGGGAGCCGTCTAGTGAGAGATAGAAACTTGCCTTCTTCATGAGTCTCCTCTTCTGTGCCTTCGTGAAGTCTTGTGGAAACTCACCCTCCAAAATGTAGCCAATAATGGGAGCCAGTGACTCCAATCCCTGGTATCTCGGTTGCTTGACAGCTGCTGCCACCATGATGACCTGCACTTCTCTCTCAACACATGTAACTACTTGTTGTGCAAGTAAATCGGCATCTTCATTTTGTTTCCTCGGAATATGATATAGTTGCACTTCTTCAAACTGATTAAACATCCTACGAATGGCATGAACTTTTGTCCTTAAGCTTCCATTCTTGCATGCCCAAATGCCTAAAATCTGTTTAACAATGAGAAGTGCATCTCCCTTTACCATGACACGTTTTATCCCTTGGCCAATGCACATCTTCAAACCATGAAGTAGTGTGTCGTATTCTGCTTCATTATTGCTAGTTGAACCTGGTAGATTGACCTTCTCTTTCATGACCACCTCTCCACTTGGGTTGAGCAACACTAGCCCTTCCCCTGCTTTTCCTGTGGCTCGACGAAAAGCTCCATCAAAGAACAAGGTAAAAGCATTAGGAATACTTTTTGGTGGTGGCAATGGTAGGGTCTTTACTTCAGGCACCTTAATCTCCTTTTCATGCACCCTATAAGTGAGAATCCCTACCAATTGTGCACGCACACTATCTTCTACCTTGAAAGAGTATTGAAACTCTTGCAACTCCATAATCCACTTTGAGATCCTAGTACTAAGACTCATTTGAGATGACACCCAAGGGAACAAATTTTCTGCAGTGAGAATTACAAAAGGTTTTGGTAGCAAGTAGGATCTAAACTTCCTTATCGCAAACATGAGAGAAAGCGTCATGAGTTCTGCTTCTGTGTAGTCTCTCTCCAAAGCATTCATGACCCTACTAGCAAAGTAGATGGGTCGCATCCTTGTACTGTGGGGATCTTGTTGTAATAAAACTGCACCAATTGTTTCCTTCCCAACACTAGAGCTAACAAAGAATGTGTACTCCCAACATGGAGACATGAGTGTTGGTAGCTCTGACAAAATGAATTTAATGTTACAAAAGTACTCTTCAAGCTCATCAGACCATGCAAATTCTACTTGTTGTGTCAACTTTTGCAAAGGATGAAGCAACTCCGAAGCTAAGTGAATAAAGCGTGACATATACTTCACTTTTTGAATGAAAGAGATGACCTCCTTAAGACTCTTCGGTGATGGGAGCTCAATAAGAGCCTTTGCCTTTGAAGGATCCACCTCAATGCCTTTATAGGAAACCTTGTGACCGAACAAGATCACTTCATCCTCACCTATGTGGCACTTGTCGGGGTTGAGTTGACCTCCCATGTCATAGAGCTTCTTTAAACCTTCTTCTACCCTTTGTAGATGCAATGATTTTGAGCTATAAATGCAGAAATCATCAATGAACACCCTAATTGACTTTCCAAAGAATGCTTGAAACACCATGTTCATGAAACGTTGGAATGTTGCAGGAGCATTTGTCAGACCAAATGGCATGACTCTAAAAGCATAACAACCCCAAGGAGTGATAAAGGTTGTTTTCAATTGATCCTCCAATGCAATCCCTATTTGAAAGTAACCTGAGTAGCCATCGCACACAGTGTACTTCTCATGACCAGCTACCTCATTTAGTATCTCATCCTGAAATGGGAGGGGAAAGTGATCTCTTTTTGTTGCCTCATTGAGTGGACGGTAATCCACACACACCCTCCACTTTCCGTTTTTCTTAGGAGTGACAACAACGGGAGAGACCCACTCTGAATTCTCCACTGGATAAATGAAACCTGCTGCTAGAAGCTTTCTTACCTCCTTGAGTAAAGCTTGCTTCTTGATGACTCCTAGCCTTCGTAGCTTCTGAGCCTTAGGTGTGGCCTCTGGCTTCAACTCAATCTTGTGTTGAACAACATCTACTCCACGCACATCGGTGTAGTCTTCAGCAAAAAGCCTCGGAAAACCTACCTCTTCCAAACCTCGATACGAGGTCTCCTGGTTGTTTGGCTTAAACCTTACCCCCATGACTTCAATGGAGGACTCCTCTTCAGTAATGTTGCCGCTAATTTCTTCTTCTGAAGTGTTTTCAGTCCAATCTTCTTCCGTCTCACTTCGAGATGATTCTTCATGGAGCTCCTCTTGGCGTTGCTCCTTCATGTCAAAGACAACCTTCTTGTGATTGTCATTCCTGCAAATTAGCTTTCCACTCTCCCAATCCTGCAAAGCTCGCATTTTCATTAGCCATGGTCTTCCTAGGATAAATGGGTAACCATTTCCCTTGGTAGACATGACATAGAAATCCACTGCCTTCTTAATCCCAAAGGCCTCCACAAAAACATTTTTACAAATGCCTACGCACCTAGCCTTGCTATTGTTTGCCATTTTCACTTTGATTTCAGGTGTCTCATGGATATGCATGCCTAGTCTTTGCATGAGGCTTTCTGTCATGATGCAAATTTGTGCACCCCCATCCACTAGACCTTTCCTAACCAATTTTCCTTTTATGTAACAATCTAGCACAGGTGTAATATCCTCGTTCATTTCAGCATGTGCAATTTTTACAACAGGAAAACTATCTTTTACCTTTCTCCTAGTGCTAACTGCCTTTGTTAAATCCCTCCTAACTTGTGGGCATAATGCAAGAAACTGAGGCCATGAGATATCAGGACCCTTACCTCGCATGTCTTCCAATAGGTTGTATGGAGCCATACCATGTCCAAGAGGGAAGTCTTGGAGATTGATACGACGTCGAGTCCTCTTAGCTTCCTTGGTCTCCTTTGCCTTCTTGCCTTGTCCATGGTCACTCTGTGATGGGACACCCTCTTTCTCTTTACCTTTTCCTCGGCCACGCTTAATGCCATTTGCTTCCATGTCAACCTCATTTGAGTTTGTCACCTCTACCACATGCACATTTGGATCTGGCAAAGGTGGAACTCCTTCTACCCCTTGTGGAGGTGGTCTTGGTCCATTTGGTCTTTGTAGAAGCCTTGGTTGTTGACAAGTTCCTTCACCTGCATTCATCACTGGGTAATTCAAGTTAGGTCTCCCTGGCTCCCCACGGGGCCAAGGACAATTATACATCCCATGTCCAGACTCTCCGCAATTCCAACATTGCAAGACTCTCCTAGGTCGTGGATCTCGCTCTTCAGACTTGTTTGCTTGTCCCTTTGGACCTACAGCTTGTGCAAGGTGAATTGACAGGCTGCTTAAAGATTCGTTTAACTTCTCAATTACTTCCGCCGTTACCTCAGGAATCTCCCTCGATGTTGATGCTTGTGACTTACCTTTGGGTCTAAGACCTTCTATTGGAACCTCTCCCCTTAAGCACTTGAGTTTCCTATACTTCTCAGCAGCCCTAGTTTCCGCTGCATCAAAAGTAGCAGGTGCACCCGCCTCAACTTTTACCTTAAGGTCAGGAAAGAGTCTGGCTATGAACCTCTCCTTCTTTAGAAATTCTGCACCATCACCAGGGTTAGCAACATTTCGTATCCATAGAGCCCAAAGACGTAGAAACTCTTGCTTGTACAAGTAGTAGTCATCTAAGTCTTTTTGTTTATGAGAAACAATGTCTTGCCATAATTTTTGAGTGTTTTGGGGATCAAAGAAGTATTTCTTGAAACGATTCAAAACTTCTGTGTAATTCCCCTTAACTTCCTCAGGCAAAGAGTCAAACCAAGTGCTAGCATCTTTCCTAAGGACCACCTCAAACATTTCTACACGTTCTTGATTAGTTATTATCCTCTTGATACGGCAAGACATCTTGAAATTCGCTAAAAATAATTTTGCATCCTCTCCAGGCTCTCCAAAGAAAAGAGGATACCCAGACATTTGGCGTTGGCTTTCCATTGAATTGATTTCAAAGTGACACCCGTTTTTGTTTTTCTTTCTTAAAAAGATTTACACAATAATGTTTTCTAGCTTGCAATCTATTCTACAACAAAATAAAGATATTCACATCAAACGACCTATGATAATCAATAAGAGGTAGGATGACAGGGTTTGGTGATGCGAGAATTTCTCCTACTCTTTGGGCACCAAACATGAACACCATACGTTGTTGAAAATGGATTTTCCTACTAATTGCAATGTTTATTCTAATGTGTGGAGTGAAATGGAAGGGGAAAACCTCTATTCCTCGGCCATTATCCATGGTCTATGCATGGCCTAATGCTTAAAACAAAACAAAAATATAGACGTCCAAACTAAGGTCGTACCTAATGAGAGGCAAAATAAAAGGATTTACTGAAGCTTTTATCTCGGCCAACCTTAGAGGACATAAAATTCTACGAATTACTCGCTGAAATTGCAACTTAGTACTAACAATTATGTGTACCTTTTGCCTTGCAATGGGAATGAAGGGATCGTACAAATTCTCGTGATTCATGCAAGCTACTTGATTATGCTAAAGGTTGAGCCTTCACAAAACATACACAAGCCTGTCCTCAGTGGGGGCACCAATTTGAGGCGGTCCGGGGCGGGCAACAAGAAGAGCAACCTCTAGACACCCTTCAAGGCTCCCGTGCTGCTCAATGGGGCTGGGGCACAACACAACACAAACCAAAACAACAAACCCACAACCAGATCCCAACTACACAAGGGGCACCACCTAGTTTAAGAGCGAACTAGGACGCAAAAGAGGAGAATCGTTAGAGCAACCCACAAACAAGCAAGGAATTTACACTAACCCTAACACCAATGGAACACTCTCACACACTAAAACACGAGAGAGAGAGAGAGAGAGAGAGAGAGAGAGAGAGAGAGAGAGAGAGAGAGAGAGAGAGAGAGAGAGAGAGAGATAGTGCTCGGGCTGCTTTGAAACGTATCGGCAATGATCAAGCAAACACAACTATATATTTAAGAAAGAGAGAGAAAGGGGGAGGGGGTGCTTGTTGCATTAATACCTTCTTACAAATCTGTCATGACAAATCAAAGTGAGATTAGTATTTGTTCAACATAGCTTGCGTAAATTTCACCACAACACATCACAAGAAAAGCCACCCCAATCACTGTCTTAAAGCCAGGGGAGTCCTCTCCACCCTGGAGCCCTCTTACAGTATGTGGGATTTATGGCTAGATTGATGACAACACCAGAGACAAGCTATCAAGAACTTAACAAAAAACACCAAGACACTTACGCATCATTGTTGTCCATTACTTCACGTTGGAAGGGAGACAAAGTATCCAAGCTTAGTCCAAATCCACCCTCCTTGATTCAGCAAATGTTGGGCTTACACTAGTAGGAGAAATGATAGATTTCCTACTCTCAATTGAATGATCACTCTCTCTCTTACAATGGCATAGAGTTCCCTTGCTAATCCCCTATTACAACACATGCACATGCATAAGACAATGAGCTTCCACTCAAGAGCTCCTTCTAGAGAGGATGAGCTTGGCTTCTCAAGCTATAGCATAGTGCTCTTGCTTATGGCTCCCCCTTTTTGTGCTAGCTACACCCTCCTTTTATAGCAATTTTGAAGGCTAGGGTTACTCCTCTAACCATGGTTGGGTTAGATTTTCAGCAATTTATCTAATTTCTTTTGCTTGGAATTATCAAGAAGTTGGTGGGGAAAGAGAGAGGAGAGAAATGGAGGTGATAGGACTTTTCATAGTGGGTTAGTGTTAGTAGAGTTAGTATTAATTTACAAATGGAATTGGATATTTACAATGGGAGTATCCATGTAGGATACAAATAAGGAAGAAAAACTCTTAAGAGGTAAGAAAAGGTGGATTTCTTACAAGTTTGATGCTCCAAGTGTCTTGAGTAGGGCCAATTTTGACGCTTGTTGACGGTCCACTAGCTTTGACGGTACATTTTTTCTCCACTCTTGAACTTCTTTGAGAGACAAGGTAATTGAAGCTGAGTAATCAACCACCATGATGCTGTCTTTTAAGAGAAGAGGCTGAATTTTGTGGTTTTCTTGATAGATATGGGTAATTTGGAGGAGGAAAAATGAGACTAGGTGGTCAATTTTGGAATGAAATTGTGTGTGGGAGGTATGAGTTCACCATGGTTTCTCTTATTCTTCAAGGTTGAGGAGAAGGTGAGTAGGGTGCAGAGAGGAGTGGTGAGAGAGGTGGGGATGATGAGTGGAGAAGTGTGTGTGAAAGAGGAAAATGATAAAGTGGAAGAGAGAGTGTGGCTGCATAGCATGGGAAAACTGGGGTCCACTAATAAAATCATAGCTCACAGCTCGTAGCTCAAAAAAATATGAAAAAATTTGAGGCAAAAGTTCAACCCACGAGCTACAACTTTTGTTTGTATCACCTTTTCAAATTCGGAGAGCAAGTGAACTTTAAAAATTCAGCAAAACCGACCGTTTTTTTCCACTGCACAAGGTCTTTGTGGGGTCCTTCTTTGGATGATTCTTTTGAATACCTCCAAGAGTGAGCCCTCCATAGTGCATGTATGCATGCCACCTACCGTTGACCTTATTTGGTAGATCTATAATTGAAGATATTGTTGAGATCATGATATAAGTGAATAGTACAACTAAGAAAATCAAATATTGAGGGGTCTAAAAAATATGTACATGTCAAATATAAATAATATAAGTGGAAAAAATATAAAGGGGTCAAAAGAAATCTCTCTCATTATGAGGCTACCATAAAAAGATAAATATTTTTGGTGTTCTAATTTTTTAGAAAAAAAAAACAAAATAGATGTAGGAAGGGAAAAATCACAATAGTGAAAAAATATACACATAAATAAAACTAGTTTTTTTTTAAATTTTTGTTGGGGTGGAGTTACACCAAATATAAGAGAAGCTTACATGAAAAAATTTCTATATGGAATAAAGAGTATGAAAAATGGTAAGAAAAATTGTGGTAATGGTGAGACAATGTACAGAGCATAAATAACACACACCTAGGTAGAAATATTTAAATAAATACCAAAATAATTATGAAAAAATATTTTATTTAGGCCCTATATACAAAGAAATATTTACATACTCATGGGCCATAATATACTTATATTTTTTATATATATATATTTTTTGGCTCAACTAGCCCAATGCCTAGCTAATTGAGGGTTTTTTATTTCAGTAAGGAGATATGGGAGAAGTCCCCTAACTCACACGTACCTATATACAATGAAAGGGTGAGGGTAACCACAGTGTTTGAGTGATTTGATAGGGGGGGATAACTCACTATGGCAATCACAGAGAGCCGAAAAACGGCTATCAATAGCTTCGTTGCTTGGTGAAGTGAGTGAAGTGTTGGTTTTGAGTGAGAGAAGGCCTCTTTATATAGGTTTCTGAGAGGGTTTAGGATTAGGGATAAACATGCTTAAATCCGCTGATTGGGGTTACTTTTTTGCTTAGGGTGGTCAACTGATTGAGGTCACCTGATATGTCACCATCAAGATATTCTCTAGAGTGATGTGAGAGGGGAGGGTAAATGCTGATTTTTTTGATTGTGACACATGGGGATAAGGCCTTGACCAGCATTTAAGAGCAGGTAAGGTGGCTGTTGAAACTGGAGGTTCTGCACATGTCAGGGGGGGACCTGCGGGGGGGTGGCAGCTGGGTCCTCCTGAATATCAAATTCTCAAAAAATCCTCAACCATGGCTTCTTTTGACATGTGTTCTTTGAAAAAATCAGCATGTCTCTTTTCAACTCAAAAGTCTTTATCCCTGTTGACTCACCTTTACCATAAGATTTTTCCCTTATCTCCTCCTGTAACTGCATTGTTGATGCCCAATCACTGCTTCTAGTAACAGTGAACTGTTACGTACCAAATACTTATGGTGCAGTAAAAAATATTTACCATGGGTAAAAAAAGTTACTGTAGGTAAAAAGTGATTTGTATTTACCATGTAGGTGAAAAATATTTACTGTGGTAAAAAATATTTACTATCAGTAAAAAAGTAAAAACGGAGTATGCTGTGCTATGAGTCCACACGAACATCCTTGTGTAAATTTCACTAGAAATTCACACCTAGAATGGGCTATTCTGTAAGATATAGGTTGTAGACATGCATAAGAGCTCGTTCCCACGTATCTTCTGTCCATGGCACTTTTTACTCTTTGGTGCTTGTGAAGTAGATTTTTCTTCTCTTTCGAGATCCCTTGGACTAGAGTATCCTCATCTCCCCAACAATTGACTGTGCCTTTATTGCATCTTCAGAAGGGGTCCTAAAAACCATGCATCACTTACCAGACTCTCTTTCAGTTTTATTGTGCACAAATTTGAAAGTACGCATACTTAGGATCATGTTTGTGAGGACAAGGCTAAGAAAGGTAAGATTATTTGACGATATCTTATCAAATTTAATAGTTATCCTTTTTAAGATGCTAAGTGGATGCAAGAAGTACAACTCAAGGATAACATGGACTTGTCAATGATTACAATGATACAATGGAGTAAGCAAATTTAAATGCAATGTGAATAAATAATGTTTTGTCTTACCAGACTCTCTTTCACTTTTATTGTGCACAAATTTGAAACTATACTTACTTAGGATCATGTTTGTGGCGACGATGTCTCCCAAACACCAAGTAACCTGTCACATTACTTTGGAAGTATGATATGAACTAAAGTGCAGACATGCTTGCGCGGCAGCTTAGTCTCTCAAGCACCAAATAAATTAGTCATCCTTTCTGGTGATAGCCGTTTTTTGGCTATCCAAATTGCCATAGTGAGCTACCTCACCCTACCAAAGTCACCCAAACACTGTGGCTATCCCTACCATTTCATTGTACATAGGCATGTGTGAGTTAGGGGATGTTTTCCATACCTCTTTAAAAACCCTCAATCAGCTAGTCACTGGGCTAGTTGAGCCAAAAAAAATAATAAATAAAATAATAATAATATTATGGCCTCTTTGTGTGTAAATATTTCATTATATACAGAGCCTAAATATAAGGATTTTTCATAATTATTTTGGTATTTATTTAAATATTTCTACCTACTTGTGTGTTATTTGCCTATGGTTACATGTACATTGACTCACCATTACCATAATTTTTCTTACCATTTTGCATACTCTTTATTCCATATAAAAATATTTTCATGCAAGCTTCTCTTAGTTTTGGTGTAACTCCACCCCAACAAAAATCCAAAAAACCTACTTTTATTTGTCTGTATATACTTTCACTATTGTAAATTTTCCCTTCCTACAATAGTTCTGTTTTACTATCATAAATTAGAACACAAAAAATATTCATCTTTTTATGGTAGCCTCATAATGAGAGAGAATTTTTTTAAAAATTTGACCCCTTTATATTTTTTCATTTATATTATTTATATTCTGACATGTACATATTTTTTGGACCCCTCAATATTTGATTTTCTTAGTTGTAATATTCACTTATATCATGATCTCAACAATATCTTCACTTATAGACCCACAAAATAAGGTCAAGGATATGTGGCATGCATGTATGCATTATGGAGGATTCACTCTTGGAGGCATTCAAAAGAATCATCCAAAGAGGGACCCCACAAGGACTTTGTGGAACAGAAGAAGACAATTGATTTTGATGTATTTTTAAAGGCCACTTTCTCTCTAAATTTGAAAAGGTGATAAAGACAAGGATCATAGCTCATGAGCTGAACTTTTGCCTCAAATTTGTTCATATTTTTTTGAGCTACGAGCTGTGAGCTATGATTTTATTGGTGGACCCCAGTTTGCCCATGCCATGCAGCCACACTCCCTCTTCCACTTTATCATTTTCCTCTTTCACACATACTTCTCCACTCACAATCCCCACCTCTCTCACCTCTCCTCTCTGCACCCTACTCACCTTCTCCTCAACTTTGAAGAATAAGAGAAACCATGGTGAACTCATGCCTCCTACACACACTTCCATTCCAAAATTGACCACCTAGTCTCATTTTTTCTCCTCCCAATTACCCATATCTATAAAAAAAACCACAAAATTCAGCCTCTTCTCTTGAAGAACAACATCATGGTGATTGATTCCTCATCTTCAATTACCTTGGCTCCCAAGGAAGGCCAAGAGTGGATTAAAAACATATCGTCAAGATAGTGGACCGTCAACAAGTGTCAAAATTGGCCCTACTCAATACACTTGGAGCATCAACATTGTAAAAAATCCATGTTTTCTTACCTCTTAAGCATTTTTGTTTCTTATTTGTATCCTATATAAATAATCCCATTGTAAATATCCAAATCCATTTGTAAATTAATGAAAATACTAACTCTACTAATCTACTAACACTAATCCACTATGAAAAGTCCTATTCCCTCCATTTCTCTCCTCTCTCTTTTATTCATATATCCCCACCAACTTCTTGATAATTCCAAGCAAAAAGTAGATACAATGCTGAAAATCTAACCCAACCATGGTTAGAGAAGTAATCCTAGCCCTCAAAAATGCTATACAAGGAGGGTGTAGCTAGCACAAAAGGGGGAAGCCAGAAGCACGAGCACTATGCTATAGCTTTACAAGCCAAGCTCAATCTCTTGAGAAGGAGCTCTTGAGTGGAATCTCATTGGCTTATGCACATGCATGTGTTGTATTATGGGTGATTAACAAGGAAACTCTATGCCATTGTAAGAGAGAGTGATCATTTAATTGAGAGTAGGAAGCCTACATTTCTCCTACAAGTGTAAGCCCAACATTTGCAGAATCAAGGAGGGTGGATTTGGAATAAGCATGGCTACTTTGTTTCTCTTCTAACGTGAAGTCATGGAAAACAATGATGTTTAAGTGTCTTGTTTTATTTAAGTTCTTGATAGCTTGTCTCCGATTGTTGTTATCAATTTAGCCATAAATCCCATATGCTATAAGAGGGCAACAGGGTGGAGAGGACCCCCCTATCCTTAAGAAAATGATTGGGGTGGCTTGTCTTGTGACGTGTTGCAGTGTAATTTACTCAAGCTATGCTGAACAAATCATCTCACTTTGATTGGTCATGACAAATTTGTAAGAAGGTATTAGTGCAACAAGCACCCCCTTCCCCCTTGTCTCTCTTTCTTACGTATATATATATATTTTTGCTTGATCACTGTCGATACGTTTCAAAGCAGCCCGAGCACTCTCTCTCTCTCTCTCTCTCTCTCTCTCTCTCTCTCTCTCTCTCTCTCTACACGTCCTAGTTTGCATCCAAAACTAGGCGGTGTCCCAAATTTGTGTAGGGTTAGGTTGCGGGTTTTTGTGTGTGTGTTGTTTTTTTCCAACCCCAATTCAATCGATCAGCACAAGAGCCTAGAGGGGTGCTTAGAGGCCACTCTTCTTGTTGCCCGCCCTGGACCGCCTCAAATTGGTGCCCCCACTGAGGACCAACTTGTGTATGTTTTTGTGTAGGATCAATCTTTAGAATAGTCAAGTAGTTTGCATGAATCACAAGAATTTGTATGATCCTTTCATTCCCATTGCAAGGCAAAAGGTACACATAATTGTTAGTACTAAGCTACAATTTCAACGTGTAATTCATAGAATTTTAGGTTCTCTTAGGTTAGCTGAAATAAACGCTGTGGTAAATCCTTTTATTTTGCCTCTCATTAGGTAGGATCTTAGTTTGGATGTATATATATTTGTTCTATTTTAAGCATTAGGTTATATATAGAGCATGGATAATGGCCCAGAAATCTTCCCTTTTTACTTCACACCACATATTAGGATAAATACTGCACTCAATAGAACGATACATTTTTAGCAGCGTATGGTGTTTATGTTTGGGGCTGAAAGAACAAGAGAAATTCTTGCATCTCCACAACCTATCATTCTACCTCTCATCAATAACCACACTTCTTTTGATGTACATGTGTTCATATTATTTTAAAATGAAGTGCAGCCCAACAAAATATGTGTATGTTTGTTTTTTCTTTGTCCAAGTTTGTTACAAAAAACAAAAAATGATCACTTGTTCTAAGAGGTAATGTATGTGCATTGAAAGTTCAATCCTTAGAGATCTAACTCTCTTACCAATTGAGTTGCAGGAGTAGGTAGTAAAGCGTCTCCCTCATAACAAGAGGGTGGTGAAGTTAAGACGAAAGGTCCTACGTGTGGATTCCATTTTCCTCTTGCTGTTGGGCACTAAGGAAGACCGTGCATTGATCCAAATAGTGTGTGCCCTAAGATTGGTAAATAGAGTGAAATTTGGTGTTTGGCGAGTGCATTTCACCATTGTGGATGATTGTTCAAGAAACTTGTGGTCAGAGTTCATGCTTCATAGACTCACATTTGGTGAATTATTCCCTCATCTGCATCTTATTAATAGTCTTCCTTTCACTTTCAACAAAGGAGATATGGAGCTATTTAGAGCTTGTCTTAATAAAGAGAGCATAGAGAATATTGCAAATTTGTATAAATTCTCATCCTTCTCTACTTTCTATGACACTTTGTTCATAGAGACATTCTAAATCTCTTTATGCTATGAATGATTTCGCAACGCTCATGTAATGGAGCTCAAGGACTTGACGGGTTGCTTCATTAAAGCCTCCAAAGGTAAGTGTTTCAAGTCCTTAAGTCTAGTATATAGGACCATTAGATAAGAAGTTAGGGAACACCGTGAGCTATAATTTAGCATTTCCTAAATTATAGAAAATTCTCCTAAAAAGTAGGAAGCACTTTTGACTTTGTCAACATTCTCCGTAAAGACTAAGTATGTGGTCTAGGGTACAAGGAGCCTACCTAAGACAATTTAGTTTGGTCAGTCCCAAATTAGCAGCTAGTCGCTACCCCAAGGCGATCGCATAGCCTTTCCTAAATTATAGCTAAAAGATGGACCTAATGGTTTATGTTATAATTTTATGTCTATAGTTCAATTAAAAGACTATGGTCATTCTAAGGTATAAGGTCAATGCCACATAGGCATGCCATGTTAGCATGCCACATAGGATTAACACATGGGCAGGTATGGGGCACACATGGGCTCAAGGAGACTTCCAGAAGATAAGGTGATTCATTTGGCTCAAAGGAGAAGTTTTGACTAAGGTACATAGCCTCACTTACTTGCTAAAAGGCTTCCTTAAGCTATCCAATAGAAATTAGGCATGCAAAGTGCAAGGTATGGGCCTTTTGCTCAAGTGGCCAATGAAAGCTTGAGAGAGGGGGATGAGAGAGGCAAATAACCAAAGGGAGGGCGTGGGTATGCCCCAAGAAACTCTAAGGGAGGTCAAATTCGACCCTCGTGTGTGTGGGAATGTGTGCGTGTGAGTGAGCATGAGTGTATATGGACTTTCGAGCCTTCACTCACAAGGAAAACTCCTCACACACAAAACCAATACTTGCAGTGTATTTTCATTCATTTTTCAAGGCATGAGCAAGGAGTGCTCTCTTATCTCTCACACTCCCATTGTGAGGAAGACAAAGTGCCAAGCTTTAATGGAAAGCTTCAGCTCCTTCTCCAAGCTTGAGAAGTAGAGAGCCTACACCAACAACTCTTGTATATGGAATGCAAATCCAAGCAAGAGACAAGTTAAAGCAAGCTCATCTTCTCTCCATCTTCATTACTATGCTATGCTATGCTCTAAGAGTAATCTATGATGAGAAGAATACTTCTTTCTTGTATGATACTTCTTCTTTTCTCGATCTTTCCTCATTCCCTGCTAGCTCTCTCCACCACCTTTGAAGGTGTCTGAGGTCTTAGGACTGAGGGTTGGGATATGTTATGTTGTAGAAAGAATTATGTCGTGATGCATGAGGTTTCCATTTTCATGGCATCCAAGTTGTCTTAAGGAACACAAAGCTTGTATTGTAAACAAGAGACTCTTCATGGGAGTATCTATAATACAAAATCCTTTTGGAGGGGGGATTGGCTCCAAGATAATCTGCTCCTCAACTGTTTTCACTCTCTCCTACTCTCTCTTTTTCAAGTTATTGTTCATGCCATGCTAGATAGATGTGTAGATCATGATGCTATCTCCAACTAAGCACTTTCTCTATCTTTATAAGGAATTTTCTTAATGTAAAGCTCACTAAGTCTTTCCGTTTTCCACTAATTACAAAGAATAAGTTCAATTTTGTTGTAGGATAAAATGAATCTGCTAAGGGAGCCTCATTATAGGTAATCTCTAGTTTTTTAAAAGAAAACCAAAGAAAGTCTAGTACGACTAACTTCTCTTTGGTGTTGGGAACCTTTCTCCTCTTTTCATGGGAAATAAGATTGTTTTAAGATACAGTGCAAATATGATTCCACCTTGAGAGGATATTTTGTTCATCTTGATCCAGTTGTGAACAAGATTCCAATTTGAGAGGATCTCATGTTTAGTCTATAACATTGATTGCAGCTATATGAGCAGTATTTTCAGGGGTATAACCCAACTATAGGAGCAATATTTTCAAGGGTATAACCCAACTATAGGAGCGATATTTTCAGGGGTATAACCACTCCATGAGTGTTGCTGATCATTGATTGACCTTCACATTTGTACTTTCATGGAAAGTAGTTTTCACTCTACCGAGGGATAGTAGATAGGTTCAACTTACCAAGTTGCTTCCTCCTCCATCACCTGCACACAAAGAGCCTATGCCTCCTACGGAAGCAATAGGATACCAAGAAGCCTGTCAGGCAATGACTAATTTTGACTACAAAAAAAACTTACATGAATTAGAAAGACAATTCCAATGCCAGCACATGGTGCTGAGAGAAAAAGAAAAGCAGGTACAGGAGGCTCAACAAAAGCAAGCATCTGTGCAAGAGGAGTTAGAGAGCCTGCGGACGCAGCTAGAGTCGACAATGAAGGAAAGAGACACTGATCAACAATACAACCAGTCTCTCATCCAAGACTTATTGGATCTCCACAAGCAGGTGACGACCAAGGAAACAGAATGTCAACAATTGACTAAAAAGGTATAAAAAGCAACGGAGCAGCTTGAGTACGAAGGTGCAAGGTTCCAAAGAGTGACAAGCTCATATAACACAGTAAAAAGCACGCTTACCACATTGCTGAAGAACCAGGAACCTGCTGGAGCATTGGTCTCCACATCAGACAATGCTGCAGCAGAGAACACCCTAGTGGTGCTGAAAGAGGAGCTAGATCGAGAAAAACTTCAAAGACAGCTTCTCCTCTCGGGAATGATGGCCCAGACGGTGGCCAACGAGCAAAAAGTAAAAGAGCTGGAGCAGCAACTAGCACAAGCAAGGGCCGAGTTAGAGACTCAAAAGCAGATCAGTGACACATTGCTGAAAGAAAAAGAAGCATTGAGTTCTCAACCGCAAATCAGAACAGAGGAAGCCCAAGTGCAACCGCAACTGCTTCCAGGACAAGAAATGGGTGACTTGCCTGAAACATCACACCAAGGAGAATAAGAGCAAGGATCAGCAGAGGAAAATCTGGAGATAAGAGATGAGCTAACTCAGACCATCAAGCACATGCCAGAGGGACCAGCAAAAGATTACTTGATATACAAAAAGAAGATAATGGAGTCAGCGGCCCTGGCGTTCTTATAGCCAGAAGAGCAGGTGGAGGGGTTTGGCCATGAGTACCTACCTTTTTCCTTGATATGCCACGAAGCAATCCTATGGAAGGAGAAGATGCGGCCGACCCTGCCATGAAACAAAGACGGGGGTTACGAAGGTGTAGCATTGACAACTGAAGAAGCACAGGTACTCATAGACGATCACCCAAAGTGGAGGCAAAAGTGGCTGGACAAGCGGCCACAGGATCTAACCAACTACCACAACGCTCCTCAACACATTCAAATAGATCCTACTTTCTGCCCAGTCCCTAGAAGACGCACATGGAAGGAGTTTGACACGTGGAAAGGCTCAAGGTGGCAAAAGCTCAACTACCCAGTCCTGAGAGCGCAAAACCCTCCTACAGTAGCCTATGTAGTAAACACTCTCAATTTGACAATTGCTTTGCTGCGGGATGTCCTTGACGTAGCCTGTCAGATGCTAGTAAAGATAACTTGAATGATTGTCACCTGCATCCCGGTATTCAAAGACACTGAAGGCGACGATCATCCGTGGAATCTGTTCTTAGAAGGGCATAGAGGAATTTGCTGGAATTTGCAAGATTCACCACCCCAACATATCCTGATGGCAATGTACTCAAGACTAATGTACCTGCCTTCACATTACTTGCAGACGTTTGAAGAGGCCTTCGTCACAGGTTTCTTCGAAATCGACTCAAGGATCTTCCATCCTATGTCGAAGGACCTCAAGGCACGGTACATAGCATATCAGCACACAATAAGTGAAAACCCTTTCAGGCAGCAACAAGAAGACCTGAAAGCTGTCCTTCAAACACGGAGTTTCTCAGCAAAGCTTGCTTCCTTGGAGGCCCATCAACGACCAAAGCTCTGAACATGCACGAGGACGTGCAACGATAAGGAAGGGGGGAGTGTTTGGCGGACGAAGCGGCGGTTTCCAGAGAAGGAGTCACATTTTTTTGGGAAACCCTTGTAAAATTCTTTTGTAAGAGAGCATCTCTAAGCCGAGAACTTGTAAAAGAATTTATGATTATTTTTTTGGGAGCATTTGTATATTAGAGAGCCAGTTAGAAGTATAGGAGCTTTTGGCCGGACAAGCCATTTGTAAAGACCTAAACTATAAAGGTCAAGTTTTGTAAGTTTGAACATTATCTTCTTTTTATCACAAGTTTTAGAAGAAGACAGCGTTCGTTTGAGAGCTCTATCTTGCTCCAATTTGTAATCTTCGCTACTGTGGCTACGGTAATCCCAATTCAGATTCGTTTATTGCATTGTGCTCCTCTTACTTTGCTCTTCCATTCAAGTGCAATCATTCAAGATTCGGTGTAGGTGTTTAACTACAAGTTTGAGACCTTAAATCGCTGTTTTGAGTATTTAAACGCATATTTTATGTTGTTTTGACCCTAAGAGAGGCTTCAAGGACCCTAAAACGACCCTTTGGGATCACCTGTTCACTGTTCTTGCTGACTTTGGGATGAACGATCGCGATCTTTGTACCTCTCCAGAATGCTGTGATAGTGATAGGATAGATTTTAAATAGTCCCCTGTAGCTCCCCTTCAAGTTTTGTGCGAATAGTCCCCTGTAGGATAGGATAGATTCAAGTTTTGTGTGATAGGATAGATTCTAAGTAGTCCCCTGTAGCTCCCCTTCAAGTTTTGTGCGAATCCGACATGATTTGCATGGTAAACAGGAATGATGACTATAGAGTTGTGTAGAAGAACATAGGCAGATTACTTGGCTTTAGTGCGTATGATTTGCTTGCAAAGTTAGTAGTCGCATCTCATCGAGTTCACTTCATTAGGAATGACACCCTAGTGAGTTTCCATGCCTCATCCTGGTCTCTTTCCTTGTATTGATATTTTATGTTGATGCGTGAAAGCTATGCTATGGATGTCCGTCGCGGTGACCCGCAAACATGCACCACCTAGCATAAGTGCGGCTAGGACACAGACATAGATGACCTAGAGTGGCAGGAGTGAGATGCCATCTAGGTAGCCAACATGAAACAATGAGATAGCAAACACTCGGATATAGAAAATGCCTAGTCAATAGTCAAGAGTGTGTACGAGAGAGTTATGTGACAAGATCAGAATGGAGCATGACTGACTGGTGATGGTGCACATGATGAAGCACAAGCAGAGCAATATACAAGGGGAGAATCATTAAAGAGATATGGGGAGAACAAAGCTAAGGAGAAGAGAGAATGAACTCAAAGATCATGATAGATTTGCACACTTATTGATGATGATGATACTTACAAACGGTGGTCTTGACTGTTACCAACCTTGCTCCTGACACTGGGGATACATGATGGAATGCGAGTGCAATATGGTGCATGGTGAACTTTGGAGTTAGCGGTGTTAGCACATTGGCAAGAGGTTAGTTGAGGGAAACATCAAGATGATGCAGCTGCCAGTGACGTCAATCACTAGCATCGAGAGTGGCCTAGGGTGGCATGGTGTCGGTGCACTCAATCCTAGTGTGGTCATGCTACCTTGCGGAGTGATAATGAGTGCTTTATGTGCATGGGGTGGCCATGATTAGTAAACCAACCATGGTGTGGGTGGAGATTGGTGGTGGTGGTGTTTTCAATGCTAGAACGCCCATGCTAGCAATAAGCACGACACCATGAGCTCCCAAGCTTGTGAGGTGCATTATGTGCTTACTGGTGCATGGAATGTAGAGTGCATGGAGCCTGGGTGGTGCCTCTAGTGTGTTATCTCCCACGTTTGTGTTGAGTGGAGGCCTCTTTATATAGGCTTGAGAGGTGGTCCTTACCTAATGGTCCTTGAAAATATCAACTGGTCGTTGTAGAGAGTCTAGATGCATCTCTAGTGAGAGAGATAGAGAGGGAGAGAAGGGAGGTAAGAGTGAGGTGGGGAGTTTTTTTACAATCCACTAGCCGTTGGCCAGGTTATTAGAGAAGAGTGGTGATCGGGAATTTATAATGGGTGTTGTTGATGGTTTGGGTGGCTCGTGTGAGGTTGATGCTGCCGATCTTCGTGTTTTGCTGATGTCGAGATGCTACGTGTCACTCTCGGGGCCGGCCGAGGCATGCCTTCGACGTCAGTTTTTGATTTGTTGCTGCTTTTGCATGCTTTTGGTCGTATTTCTCCTTTTGTTGATGATGTGGCGTTCTTTTTTTCTTTGATTTACGTGTTTGTGCATATGTGCTTATGCGTGCATGTATGTACGTGTTGTGTGTGCGCAAAGCATGTGTGGGTGTGTGTTTTTAGTATATGGGTGTTCAAAAAGAAGTGAGAGATGGGTGAGTAAGAGACAGAGGGAGTCTCTGTGTGGGAGCAATGTGTATGGAGTTCTGTGTGTGTGTGTGTGTGTGTGAGTGGATGAATGTGTCGGCCAATGTGTGTGGGAACAAGACTATAAGAGAAGTTTCATTTTTAAAAAAAAATCTTCATGGCTCGGCTACACAAAGAACGAGAGTGGTAGAGAGAGCGTGACTGAGCGGGTATGGGAGAGAGGTGGTAAGAAAGGGTGAAAGAAGGAGCATGTGTGTGTATGGGTGTGTGTGTGTGGATAATGTAAGAGAGAGAGAGAGAGTTCTGCTTTTTGTTGTTGCGGGCTGGTGCCGACACAGGAGAACGAGAGAGAGAGCAAGCTTGAGTGACTGAGGGAACGAGAGGTAGAGAAAGGGAGGGAGTGAGTGAGTGTGTGTGTGTGTGTGTGTGTGTGTGTGTGGTTAACGAGAGAGAGAGAGAGAGAGAGAGAGAGAGAGAGAGAGAGAGAGAGAGAGAGAGAGAGAGAGAGAGAGAGAGAGAGAGAGAGAGAGGGTGGATAATGGAGGAGGGGGGAGAAGGGAGGTGGCCCATTGCGCGCACCCGAGCAAAGGGAGAAGAGAGGGTGGTGGTGGCGGTCGCTTGCAGACAAAAAAAAAACCCTTTTTTTGTATTTTCTTCCCTCATTATGAAGCTTCCCCTTTGGGGTTTGTTCACGTGGTCCGGCTTTGAAAACCCGCCGTCATAAGCCCTCCTCTAAAGGTTAGGGACATTTATGCCTCTAACTCATTTTTTTGGTCATAGTCATCAGAGGTGGAGGTTGATGGTGTATCCTCATCAGGAATGTCGATGGGTGGAGTTTGATCAAATCATAGAAAATAAGGTTTAAGCCACCATCCATTGAGTCTCATCTTATGAAGCTTACCATCAGCTTCCACGAGCTGGTAGCTCCCATTGGCATATTTCTTCATGATGATGAAAGGGCCTTCCCATCAGGGTAGGAACTTCTTATCCTTGTGTGTGTCGAAGCGATTGTCATAGCGGAGCACCAACATGACCTTCTTTAAATCTTTGCGCCAAAGATGTTGATTGAAACTAAGCCATCTCTGTTCTGCCTGTGCCACATAATGATTGATTGCTTGTAGTAATTCCAAGTGAAGGATGTGATCTCTCAAATGCATGTTAGGTCATTGAAACTAGCTTGCCTTCAATCTGAGACTTGCTAGTTGCACCTCAATAGGTAAGATTGCCTCCTTATCAAATACCAATGATATGGAGTGAACCCCAAAGATGTGCGGTATGAGGTTTGGTAGGACCAAAAAACTGGGAGTAGATACTTATCCCAATCCCCAGGATGATTGTTAACCTGCTTGGTGATAATTTTACAGACCATTTCATTCACTTTTTCAACTAAGCCATTACATTGAGGGTTATATGGTGAGGAATGCCTCCTTGTAATGCCTAGTTCTTGCATTAACTCTCCTACGAAGTCTGGTCTGAAACCTGGCCCTCTATCAGAGATGATTTCTAATGGTGTGCCAAACCTGCAACATATGTGCTCATAGATAAACTTAGCTACCTCCACAGTTGTTATCCTAGTTGTGGCAGTAGCTTTCGTCCACCTAGTCATATAGTCAACTCCGATGATGATATAGAACTTCCTTGAGTTGGCCCTAGGCAATGGTCCTAATGGCATCTATACCCCATTTTTCAAATGGCCCATATGAAAGGATAGGTGTTTGTGGTTCAAACATGAGTGACCTGGTGCCGGCCTTTTGACACAACTTACATGTCTTACACTAGTGGTGTACATCACGATTGAGGCTAGGCCATACAAAACCAGCCTGCAAGAATTTCCTACTTGCTATGTCTAGGGAAAAGTGACCGCCACAAACACCATCATGACAACTAACAATTACCCCCGTAATTTCATTAGAGAGAGGGACCTTCCTAAGTACTTGGTCCTTACCCTTACAATACAAACCATCATTGATAAGTCGATACCTTGTGGCCTTCCTAGTAAGCCATTGCTTCTGCCCTTTTGTTAGATCCGATGGACATTCCCTTGTTTCCAAGAAATGTATTATGTCGGGTAAGGTGTCACTACCTTGAAATAGAGGGAGCTTTAGCTTTATAGCCCCAACCACCATTTCCTGCAGTCTTTCGCTTGCAAAGGCGTCGGCTTCATGGTTTTGAGCCCTTGGGATGTGGTGTAGTTGAACTGCTTCAAACTTACCCAACAAAGTTTTTACATAGCTTAAGTGAGTCCTCAAGCTAAGAATCTTACATGTTCACACTCCATTTAGTTGCCTTACCAAAGGTAGAGAATCCCCAAATACATCAAGGCGCTTTACCCCTTGTGAGATACACCATTGTAACCACTTGGTCAATGTTGCATACTCAGCTTCATTGTTGTTAGAATGTGATTCTAACAAACGGCCAAACAAAAATACCTTGATACCTTTGTCATCAATGACCACTATGCCTGCAGTTGCTTTGTCAGATGATCGCTGTTGGACGGATACGCTGCGACGGACGTCAGCACAACGAGAACTCACCTAACAAGATTTGTCAGCTAAGGACGAAGCTCGACCCGCAAGCGCGTGGAAGCAAGCATAGGGTGTCAATCTACACTCGACCGACTTTCGACTAATTCCTACAGAGGTCTCTACCCAATGTCTAAGCTACAGCCTTCAGGAGTGCATAAGAAGAGATTTCCTACAACGCTTTCTAGAGCCGAATACCCATCAAACAGTCTCGAAATGCCATAGAACTTGAAGGAGACCCTACTAACACCAATAGGTCGCTCTCTCTAAGATCCATGAACCAAAATCTCAACCCAAAACACCAGGTGCAAAATCACGTAGGATGTTTGGCCGAAATTTGCAGGTCGTCGTTTTCAAAAACTAAAGTGCCTAATGTGTAGCTCTACTCAATGCGAACGCGTGGATATGCTGCAATGCAAAAACGGACAACGTATGCTCACCGAATCACCAGATGAAGCTCGTAGGTTGAGCTCGCAAAACCGGACTGTACGCGTGCAATGTAGGATTGGCGCGTAGCTCTCGTCGGGGGCAACACGTTGCACTTCTCCGCACTCGATTCCGACCACCGGTGTGCGCGTAGTGTCAAGATGAAGCTCTCACTCTCTCTCGTACACAGTATGCTCACTCACAGACTTCACTTTTTAAAATGACAAAGTTTTTTTCATTAAGGTCAAAAAGTGGTATAAATACCTTACAATCTCAAACCCTAATGTTCCAATTTAACCATCTACTCAATCTAAATGTCAAAATTGGGATACAATCTGGAAACTTCTGTAAGCCCCAATATTTACAAAGGTGAAATGTCGGGTTTTCTCAATAAATGAATAATTACAAAAAATATTAATCCATCGAGCAGTCATTTTTTGTAGGGTGTGTCCAACTTCTAACACTCCCCCCGTCCTTGTTCATGTCGTCCCCGACATGGCTGTTGAGCTGCTTCTTCATCGTAGGCTTTCTCTCATCTTGAGCAGTGACTCATATCTTGCATGTTGAGCTAGTAGCGTCGGGCCGAATAAGTCAGTGCTGATTGTGAAGAAGCCGGTGTAGAAGGCTTCTTCAAAGGCCTGAAGGTGATAAAAAACATGATCCTTTGATACAATGCATGTATCACCTCGTGGGAGGGCTGACCAGACAGATCGTATGCACATTTGTATGTATCTAGAAAGAAGAAGATACTATCTGTCACCTGGCTTGGCTTGAATGTCTCAAAGACTGCCAAAAGTGTTTTGCAAATCTTTCTCATCATAATGCAAGATAGGTCAGGCGAGCCAGTGAACAATTTGATGGCGCCCGTTAGGGTTTTCACCATGTATTGCTCACTGATTCTCTCGCCTGCCTTCGAGCCTGGAAGCTTCGGGTAATTTAGCCAAGTAGGTTGGCTTCTTTGCAATAGCTCATGGGCCTTCCACATTCGCATCCTTGGTAGAGGGCAGAAACTTAGGTTATCTTTGATGACTTTAGGTGCCTCTACCAGATGTATTAGATACTGTGGATACTTTGTCAGCCATGCCTTTCTCCACCTAGGTTGAGAGTCGACTATCAACTTTACCCCTTCAGGCTTGGAGATGTGTGCCTTGTACATTGGCACTGTTGGCTCCTCTCTGATCCGCTTGTTGATTGTGGCAGCTTCATATTTCAGCAGAGGATATGGGAGAGAGGGTTGTAGCCATTCACGCCACAGGTTGCTGGCATCTATCTTCTGAATAGTTATAGATTTAAAGACCCTCTGCTCCCATTCCAAATCTTCTCTGGCTGTGTCTTTGACTGCTGCTTCTATTGTCTTTTGCAGCTTCTCTTCTTCTTCTTGGGTCAGATCTTGTGGCTCTTGTGAGGGTCCTACAAGGATTTCCTGTAATGGAATTTGCCTATTCAATTTGAGAGTAGCGGAATTTAATGAGAGTACTTTCAAGAAATGATTTTGTGAGCATAGCGGGTAGACATAATTGAAGATAGCAACATAATTATAGCAATTAGTTAACTTGGCATAGACAATACTTTTGCAATAGAGAGAATTTAGAGAACATGACAACAATTGAGGACCGGATTTATGTGGAGCCGGTCCCCCCTCCAATAGACATTTGTATTATGATTTCTCCCATAAAAAGAGACTTGTTACAATACATTCTTTGTGTTCCTTGTGACCTAGGTGAAGCAATGAAGATGGAAAGCTTCATGCATCACCATCATAGCATAACCTAAACTTGAAGAAAGCTTTAACTATACCAAGCCTCAGTCCCAAGACCTCAAACACCTTCGAAGGTGGAGAGAGCTAGCAGGGAATGAGGGTAGGGAAGAGGAAGAAGAAACATTTCGTAGGAGAAAGAATTAGTTCCTCACTTATCATACTCTTGTTGCTAGCATACATAATAGCATAGTAATGAAGAAGAAATAGATGGCAAGCTCAAGCATTGAAGCATGGCTCTTGGATGGATTTGCACTCCATAGCCAAGAGTGTTGGTGTAGGTTCTCAACCTCTACTTGCTTGGAGAAGGAGAGGGAGCTCTTGCACTTTGCATAGTACACAATGAGAGTGCTTGTGAGTGTGTGTTGGTGAGTATACCCCCTAAGCACCCCCTAGCTTGCTTGGGTCGACCCGACCTTGTAGCTCATGCTTGAAGCTCATTGGACCCCTCCAAGCCTAGCCAATCACAAGCAGAAGCCATTACAAGCAACATGGGTAGCCTTGGGACAAGTGTCCCCCTTTCCCCTTTGAGAGAGAGGACTTGATAAATGCAAAAACAATTAGATAATTCAAGTAATTTATCATTGGACCCGTTTGAAGCCTAGCCAATAGGCTTCAAGCAACACATGAAGGTAACATGGGTAGGGACCTGACATGTGTCCTTGCTGCCTCTTCAAGCTGGGGCTTCCCTTGTGAGTGTGAGTGTGTGTTCTCTCTCTAATCCCTAGGAAAACGGCTCGCCCCCCCTCTTGTAGGGATGCTTTTGACTTTAGGAGCTCAAGCACCTTAGTCATCAAGCATGACAAAGCACTTGGACTAGGGGGTATTCCCACAAGCATCTCAGGCAAGCTTCTCAAGGCACCTCAAGCACCTTAATCATGCACCAAGTCAAGCACCTCAAGCATGGAGCCAGTCAAGCACCTCAAGCAGGACAAGCACCTCAAGCACGACAAGCACCTCGAGCTTGGGCCGGGTTCCCACCTCAAGCTCAGCCCTAGCTTACCTAAGGTCAAAGGACTTTTACACACATTATTGGAGGTCTTCAATGAAGCTAACCCTAAGGTCTTATGGTCCATTGGTTAGCCTTGCTCTTGATAGACCATCTCCCATTTGGGCCCCTTTACTATTGGCCCCGTGTTGAGATATATCTATAAGCACATATCTATATCTTAACACTTGTTCCCATTTATTCTCCCACATTAAGTGATCAATTTAATATGAGAAAATCATTTGGGTTGGTTAGATATTAGATTTTATGACATTTCCTCTTGCATGGTGGTGTCCACTGGATCTGCCACATTCTCTATGTCTATTCCCTCCATGGCTGCTGGCCCGGTGCTAAACTGCTCTTCTGTTTGCTGTTGGCCTCTCAGCTCTTCTATTTGCTTCTAGAATGTCTTCTTTTCTGCTTCAGCTTGCTCTCCCATATTCACAAGGAGGTTGTTTAGATCTGCGTTTATCTTTTCCGCCTCCTCGAGCTTTCTCTTCATGGCTTCTAGCTCATTCTTCATGGCTGTGTTTTCTTCTTCCATGCGGTTTTGCATATGTCTTCTTTTCTGCTTCAGCTTGCTCTCCCATATTCACAAGGAGGTCATTTAGATCTGCGTTTATCTTTTCCGCCTCCTCGAGCTTTCTCTTGATGGCTTCTAGCTCATTCTTCATGGCTGTGTTTTCTTCTTCCATGCGGTTTTGCATAACCATTGAGCCCTTGGCCATCATCAGCCTTTGCTTTTTCTCTAAGGTTAACTCCTTTTGGAGCTTTTTCATTTGTTCTTCAAAAAGCTCCGTCTCTGAAGTGGCGTGAGTCAAGTTAGTAGCTCTGACTCTGGCAGGAGATGCCCGTAGCCGTTGCATGGTTTGATCTTTGACTTTCATCTGGTCTTTAAGCTCTATTACCTCGTCATGGCTCGCCTCATTCTCTAGCTCTGCCTTCTCCTTGGCATTTCTTAGTGTTTCTACTTCCTTGGATTCTTCAGCAAGTTGTAGGGTTAGGTTGTCCCTTTCCCTCTCTGCATCCGTCAATGCCTTGCTGAGTTTTTTGTATTCTTCTTTAGCTCCTTGTAGTCTTTGAGCTGCTGTCTGATTTTCTCGTTCCATCTCCTGGCATCTTTGCAATGCCGTGGCCATACTGGCATGCAGCTCTGCTTCTTTCTCTATCTGCTCTTGGCTCTGTCTTTGTAATGTGTTTACTTTGGATTTGATAAAAAATTCATTGGCTTTGAGATTAGCAATCTCGCTTTCCGTGGCCAATGATTTTTCCTTGAGCCCTGTTAGCTTGTGCATCACCACGTGCCAGTCATTGGTGGGTGGCTGTAGGTCCACCGTATCAGTGGCCATCTCTTTCAGTTCCACTAACCGCAGGCTCTGCTTCTGTTCCTTGGGCCTTGTGCTTGCCAAGTCAAATGCTAGTGTAGCTGCCTCTTCTCTTGAGTAACCCGCATCTAGTAGATCAAGGAATGTGCTAAACTTTGCTTCCTCTGGCTTTGGCTGCTCATCTTTGGGCTGTGTTTCTTCTTTTTGCTCTTCCCCTTTGGTATCTTCTTGCTTTGATTCTTCTTGTTCATCAGATGTGTCTAGCTCCTCCTTTTGTTGGGTTTGTGGAGGGCTACAAGGAGGTGGTGATGGCGGTGGGCTGGACTCCGGGCTTGACGGTGGAGTTGGTGGCTTCTTCTTGAAGTCCCAGTCTGCCTTGGTCTTCCGCTCTCTTTCCTGGCCTTCCTGATCTTCTAGTAGTTGCCGTCGTACTTCATCCACTTCTTCTTCTGTAAATGGGATGTTAGGGATGTTTTCTGCCGTAGCATCCAGGATCTCAAAATTTTTGATGTAATCTTCAAACCTATCTCTGTGCACCCTTCGGGATGACCCCAACATGGCCTCTATTGATGGCTTCCATAGCTCGCTCAAATCTCCCTTGAGGGCTCTTTCGGCTCTGAAGCTTTCCATTAATCTTTCGAGCCGTGCCGCTTTCTGTGATTTTGTCTCTTTGATATGCACTTGTACAGTTTCCTTCTTTTCCTTCTTCAACTCTGGCTGCTCCTCTTGCACGGTTTCTAACCAGCGCTTCAATCGTGTGGCAACTCTGGGTGCTTTGGGAGGTTCATCCTCTTTATCTTCTTTGAGCCTTAGCCAGTCATTCTGTGATGGAGGGTCAGGCCATCTTCCCTTGGTGTGCAATGCCCCATAAACCACTTTCGTTATCAGTTCACTTGGCACAATGTAAGTGGGATTCTTGTTGCCCATCTTTACCAGGTTGTCATGGATATAAGCCGAATAATTGATCATCTTTGGCTTGCTCTTCTGCATTGCCCAGGTGAAGGTGGTGGCAATAGCTCCAGGCGGCATTCTGTACTTCTGTGGCCGCTTTGTACACATATGGAAGTACTGGTTATAAAGCTGGCTCATGAACGCCACTTTAGGGTTTGCTATATCTTCAAAGGTGTAGTTGCTCTTCTTTTCAGAGTATACCTTGACTTCATCTCTTCTTTTGGTTACACTATCCCCTTTGTTGGAGAGGTCTAGTGCGGCTGCCACTACTCTCTCTGTGATTACAATCAGTGTTCGGCTTGCCCTACAGATCAGTGACTCTGGCCACTCCATCTTCTTTGATTGTAGTTACGACTTCCCACGCTCTTTTGATGTTGATTCCTCTGCCATCTTGCTTCTGACAAACTCATTGAGCTCCCAAGGTAGCATGGGTAGCTCTATTGCATTTCCTTCAGTATCTTTGAACACGCTGTCGAGAAATTTGCGGTCTTGCCAGGAAAGCACCGGGCTTATGGCTGTGAGAGTTTGTGAGAGAACTCAACAAAACTATATGAAGGAGTTAAACCATAGATGCCATGAAGACTAGGGTTTGGAAAGAAGTTCAACCAAAGAAGACTCACTCTTTCTCTCTTGTATTCACACACACAAAGGAAGAACGCAAAAGAGAATGTCAAAACAATACGAAGATGAAAACATCAAGGCTATGGTCATAGCGTATCATGGGTAATATGAAAGGGTTAATGGATGAGTTAATGGCATTCAATCTTGGCTGACCAAATAGGCTACGAATTGTTCTTTGGAATTGTAGTTTTGTGCTTACCATAATATATATATTTTGTCTAGTGATTGGGATTAATTGTGTGTACAAATCCTCTTGGTTCATAGCAAGATAACTACGCTTACATCAAAAGAAAAATTATAGTCTATGAGAGGTAGTATGATGGGATCCGGCGATCGAAGTATTTCATTGAGCCTTTCAGGGCCGAAGAGAAACACTATACGTTGTTGAAAGTGTATTTTATGGCTAATCCATACGTTAATTCTAATAGATCGTACAGAGTGAAAGCGATAGAAATGATCATCATGTGGGTTATTCATCTAGGATAGTATGTGAGAAATGTAGATATGAGAGAAGTGAAGAGATGAGAAGTTTTCCTCCCAAGCCCTATTCTTGCCCGTAAGCAATAAGGATACTGCGGGGAGAGATGTACCTGTAGCAAAGAGAACCTAGAGAGGATGAATTACTAAGAATGAGAGAGATAGATTTGGTTAAGGAGATAATATTAGATATATATATATATATATATATATATATATATATATATATATATATATAAGTTGGATTAGAAACAAAAAAGAAAACAACAAGAAATCAAGAAAACATCAATGTAGAACACATCTTACTTGACAAACCCTTTGGCACCATTATTGATGGAGAGAGAAGAAGAGTGGATAATTCCACTTTGATTGATACACCAAGTGCAAGACCTTCTTTGATTAGAGTTGATCTTCCAAGGTTAGCTTGTTGCAAGAATGGCTAGTCTCCCTCTAGGAGAAAGTGTAGGCTTGGGCTTATGTTAATGGCTAAGTACAATTAGGCATTACTACTCACTCCCTCGAGAATTCCTCTCATCAATGGCTTGAATGCTTGAGTTCCTTCCAAGGAAGAAGAGGTCCCCTTTTATAGGTGAAGGGAACCCACAAGGGTTTACACAAGAAGAGAGGAGCCAGTGTGAATAGGAATTGGAAAAGTTGAAAATGAGCTGTCCCTGCATGATGTGGGCAGACTGGGGTCCAGTATTTTGATCATATCTCCTCAACCGTAGCTCCAAATAAAAAAATAAAAATATGGGCAGAAACTTCAGCTCATTAGCTACGATTTTTATTTTAAAATCATTCTCCAATTCGGATTGGAACCTTGTGTAAAAAATTCATCAAAATAGGGTCCATTTATGGCAGCAAAAGTCTTCATGTGGTCTCCTTAGCCTTGACTTTCATTTAATTCCCAAAGACACCTCATGCCATATGAAAGCATGACATTTCTCCTTGACAAATTTTTGTAACCATGCTTGCAATAATGCATTAAAATAAGTGTATCTTTGAAATCATGCCACCTAGTGTCCCACTAGGATTTGATTCTCTCCTAGTAGCTATTTAAAAAGAAATATAAGAAAAGTATAAAAAATACATAGAATATATATATATTGGAGTTTACCCTAGATATAGGATCTAGCTAGGGTGTGAGATGATAATGAAATAGTAGAAATAAAGAATCAATGCTTTTTGCCCCAAGTTAAAGAGGCGGAGCTATTGACACTTTTCCCATAGTATTTTTTGATGGTAAAGTAAGAATACATTACCCTTGAGATAAATAATAAGATGAGATAGAAAGCTTATTTTTATACTTACATATGCATATGTACATTATAGAAAATATAATTATGTATCTAAAAAATTACAAGATAACTCTTGTAGCATGTGTTCCCACTATGTACATGTCACAGCACGACATCCACCCCCTCTAAACCTGCACATCCTCCGGTATGTGCCAAATATTTTCTTTGTAAGATCAGCCCTCTTGTACATCTTCCTTGCTTTCATCTTCACTGGATGATTCCAGAGCTTCATTTTCACTTTGATCTTCACCTGTGTTTTGCTCTTCTTCCTCATCAGCATTTTCTGGATCATTGTCTCCTCTTCTCTTAAACATTTTGATCCTTTTTCCTGCAATGGGAATCTTTACTTCTGTGTCATCTAGTTCAGACAAGCTATAAGTAGCATTTTCATGCACATGTTTTACAACATATGGTCCAAACCATCTTTTTGAAAACTTACGCATGACTGTGTGTTGGTTATCAAGGCTACTATCATACACTAAAACCCAGTCACCTTTGTCAATTGCTTTGCTCCTGAGCCGATGTCGCTTATCAAAGTAGTCCTTGTTTTTCAATCTTGCATTTTTGAGTCGTTCTTTTGCAGCCTCAATGTCTCCAGGTCTTCTCTCTAGTTGCCTTATGCGCAATGCAAGGAGATCTTCCCTACTAAGCCCCTCTTGCCAAGGTAGTACATTCCATGTGGGAATTGTATCCTCAATCGGCATCACTGGCTTTTGACCATACATTAGCTCCGCAGGCATGTAGCCAGTTACTGAGCTATGTGTTGTACGATCAACCCATAAAGCATATGGTAACAATTTTGGCCACTCACCAACTCTTCCTTCGCAAGCCTTGGCCAAATCTTTGATGATAGGAGGATGCCCTCTTTCACTCTTTCCATTGCCTTCAGGGTTGTAAGCTGTAGTAAGAGAAAGCTTGATCCCTAATCTAAAAAAGAACTCCCTTGCTTCTTCGGCATCCAGTTCACCTCGATCTGCAGTGATTTTTCCCACACAACCATAACGGCAAATCACCTCATCAAGAAGGAATTTGCACACAGCTTCTGTGGTCTTAGCTCTTAATGCTCTTCCTTCAACCTGGTTAGTTAGGTCCTCTCGTGCAAGAACCACGTATCTCATCTGCCAGAGTCCTAAAGGCATCGTGACTAGATCCACAACGCATTTATAGTGCATGGCTAGTGGATATGTAGGGTGCAATCCATCACGATGTCGAACATTTGAATACATTTGACAAGTTACACATGACTCTACAAACTGAGATACATCTTTATACATACCCTTCCACCAGTATTTTTCTTTCAACTTGGAGAAGGTTGCCCACACACCCCTGTGTCCAGCCCATAGACTCTCATGAAACTCTTGCATGAGCTTTACTTGAGTCTCTTTTTTACATATAACCCGTTGTGGTGTAGCACCCTTTTGCTTAGGATGCTTCCACAAGTAACCATCCCTTAAAAAGTACCCATATGCTTCCCTGCGTATCCTCTTGAATTCTTGTTCAGACCAATCATCCTGTTTTGTTAGAGTACTCAAGTACCTTCCAATAGAAAGCCAATCACCTTCATAAAGATCTTTCAAGAACAATTCAAGTGAATTAGTCATGCAGACATTGTTACCTTTGACATGAGAGATAGAATAGAATTTTGTGCCTACATCATCTCCCTCATCAATCATTTGTGACTCATCTTCATACCTTGCCCTTGATAGCATATCTGCCACTGTATTGTCTTTACCTGCAATGTGCTTAAACTCGGGATTTAAGGACTTAATGTAGGCAATCCACCGCAACATAGCAATGTCTGGTGTTGAGCAGCTTGTAATCATCCCAAGAAGTGGTAGACAATCTGTTTCTACAACCACACATGCACCAATTAGGTACTCTTTTCCACTTTTCAAGGCTGTAACCATACCCCATAACTCTCTCTTTATCTGTGGATAGTTTCTTTGGCGAGCACTTAGTACCTTTGCTCCAAATCTTACCACATACCTGTGTCCTTCTTTGTCATCTTGCCCTATTGCCCATCCAATCCCTGTAGGACTGGTATCTACTGTCACAATCACTGGCCTTTGACACTCATAGTCTACCTTTCTCAAAGTCGTTGCTGACTGGAGTAACTCCTTTAGCTTTTTCATGGATTTTACATGTGCTTCTGTCCATTTAAACTTTTGATTCTTTCTAAGCAGCTGATAAAGAGATCAGCTACATATGCATAATGTGGAATCCAAATAACATAGAAGACACATGCTCCCAGAAACCTTCTAACCTCAGTGATGCTAGTGCATGTTTCTTTCATTCTTTGGATGGCATCTACCTTTGATGGACAAGGTTTCCTACCATATGGCCCGCACATGTGCCCCACAATGAGCACTTCATTGACACCAAACATAGACTTTTTCCCTGACAATGTAAGATTCACTTCTTCCAACCTAGACAAAATTTTATCACAATCATTTATGTGATTTACCACAAACCTGCGACATCCCTTGAGATCCAAAGCTTCATCTTTGTCACTTTCTTCACATCCTTTGATAGGCAAATCATCAATGAAAGGCATTGTGATTTGAGGAATAAAGTCACGTAAGACCTTATTCATCCCATTCATCATATGTGCAACCGAGTTGGTTGCTCCCTGTGGCAAGGTACACATCCTTACCAAACCCAAAGGTGTCCTCATGGTTGTCAAGTCTCTGCTTTCGATTGCAAGCTGAAATTGATCATACCCTGAGTAGAGATCCCCCATTGAGTAGATTGCTCTCCCTGCAAACGCCTCTGCAAATTCATCCACAATTGGACCTGTACCTACATTTCTAATTGTCACCTTGTTCACTAGTTGCATATCTTGGATGAAGCGTAGAGAACCATTCTTCTTTGGAACTGTGAACCACCTGTTTGAGTATGGAGCACAAGAAGGCTCCAAGATTCCCATTTTGATTTTCTCATTCAGTAGCTCTACTAACTTTGGCAAATGAGCCTTTGGAACCGGAATAGGCCGCAGATTCCAAGGCACATGAGGTATTGTGAAAATTACCATAGGAGCTACAATATAAGGATCAACACATCCTATCTCATGTGGCTCAAATGCAAAAGCCTTACCATGCTTTGAAAGCATTTCTTTGAAGCACTTTGTCTCCTCCTGTGTTAGAAACTCCTCGCAACCAATCTGCAACTCTTGAAAAGACTCCTTTGTGAAGGTATGCCCGATCTTTTTAGGATTCCGCAAACTTGGTTGTAAAGAAGCCTGTTCAATCTTTTCCCTGTTGTTGGGTGGTAAGGGTGAAGCTACTGGTTTCACCTTCTTTGCTACACTCTTGTATTTAGTTTCAACATGGACTTCTGGGCCTACTGTTTGGCTTTTTTTAAAGGCTTCTATTACTTGATACATTTCCATAGAGCAAACTTCCACAACTTCATTTTCAAGATGCAAACTAGACCTCATTATAGCATCAAGCTCACCCATAGTATCTACAAAAGAAACTTGTTCACACAAACCCAAAACATTTTCAGTAGGCTCTAGCAACCCACTCTTTTTCATGCCTATTTGTACATTATGCACATATTGCTTCTCACATCTCTTCAAATCTTCAAGTTTTGTAAAACATACTGATCCATTCTTTGTTACCAAGGAGCTCGTTGAAAATGCTTCACCTATTTTTGGATCAGGCGAGACCCTTTTTCTTTCTGTACCACTGCAATCCCGCTTTACAATGGTACTTGGCCAAAACCCATCATTTCTCTATGATCATGAAACTCTTTGCTCACCTTTGGTAGAGGATGTTCTCTGAGGTTGTCACGATTTCTTTCATGGTTTACACAAACTGTGAGGAATTGGACAACACGTTTACCATCTTTGCTACGTATCCTAGCATATGCTGAACCATCGTCCATTACCTTTGTTTCCATTCGAACTCCCACAATGTAGGGCTGTCCAAGGATGAGATGATATGAAGATGTATCCTGTACAAAGAAGTTTTGGTCAATCTTTACATCACCTATTGTTACCTTCACACCTGGACATGCTGCATACAATTCACCGGATGAATTGTTTGCCACTTTTACCATCCAGCCATGATCTGTGTCCATCGGCCATTTGCACTTGTTGTAGAGACTCTTTGACATTATGTTTATTTCTGAACCATGGTCAATCAAGGCAACAAATGGCTCTTCAAGATCACCTACCTTGACCAAAGTTTCTGTAGTAGCCCTTGCCCAATGACTTCGTGAATAGTAACTCCTAGGAATATCTTCAACTTCTTCATCATCATTTGAGAAATACACTTGCTTCACTCTCCCACTAGATTGGTAGCATCCTACCACAGCTCCATCATTCTCCTTATTTTGCAGTTGCATCCCTTGTGTCTTTGAGGTTTCCCCTTCAACCTGTGGACGAGAAACTTCAGCAAGGGTTTGCCTCTTTCTCTTGATGATGTCAATGATCTCCTCATGGAATTCACGCTTTGCAATGCCAAGAACCTCTCCCAGAGTAAACTCAATCTTGCCATTTAAGATCCTTTCCTCCAAGACTTTCTTTAAATCTGTAGCAACCTCAATATCAGATTGTAGTTTATAAGTTGGGCCTTTTGTCTTACCTTTCATTGGCTCTTTCTTCTTTCCTGTTGTAGACTCCTCCATGAGTACTTCAGGTGGAGATGCTCCTTGTGTTGAGGGTGTTTGAGAAGGCATTGAGTCGCTTCTTCCCCCACTTCTAGAAGCTCTTTTTGATGGTCCTTCATCAACATTCTCACGTCTGCGCTTCTCTTCTACAATTGCCTCATTTTGTTGGCATTTTGTAATGTAGGCATGCACTGACAATGAGTCCACTGGATCATTCCATCCTGTTTCTAGACGTATGCAATCACATGCTTCATGTAGAATCTCTTTTGTAAGCTTTCCCTTTTTAGCTAATTGCATGACATTTGGCCAAATTTGACCATGATGGTCACTCACTTCTTCATCACAAAAATGTTCAATTTTTACTCCGTAAGTAGCTGCCTCAACTGAAGAGGTGGCATGCTTGGTTGCCATATCTTCAACTAAGGTTTGCATTCCCCCCTTCCCAAAGTTAGTTCTCAAGGGTAGACCTGTCTCTCTTAAGTGGATTTTACCATCCTTAAAAAAGACAACATCTTTTGACAAAGCATCACTAAAATCATCACAATCCCTTCTTACATGGTCTGTACTATCACACCAAATACATCTATTAACAAACCCTTCTTTGGGCTGTTGTCTTTGCCTAGGAAGTGACCCTGATGGTTGGCCTTTTTCTTCAAGCTTTGCAAACTTCACCTTCAAGTCACGCATTCCCTTCACAAGCTCATCTAGCATGGACTCATCAAACTTAGGAGCGATAAAAGTAGGCTTTACCATTTTGTCAGAAGTTGAGGTGGAAGGACTTGTAGTGTTTACTACCATCTTGTCCCTTCTTCTTTGTCGTTTCGCAAGCAGTGAGATAGCACCTTCAACCTCATTCCAGTCGGTCTTTAGTCCTTGCTCAGCATCTTTATCTTCAAGAAGAAGCTCCAAATTTTCTTGAAACTCTTTACCTGCAGCTTGTAAGAAAAGATCTGTCTTCTCTGCATCTAGTGTGGCCCTTTCTGTCCTAGTGAGTTGTGCATAGCGCCGCTCAAATTCCCTAAGTAGCTCTGTTATTGATAGTCCTTGCTTTGCCTTGACTACCCATTCTAAGAATGTCCTTTTGGTCACTCTCTCCGAGTCCTCCATGAAATATTCCTCCTTTAAAGCTACTTTGAGTTCT
The DNA here is from genome assembly GCF_014529385.1 of Adiantum capillus-veneris. Lineage (NCBI taxonomy): Eukaryota > Viridiplantae > Streptophyta > Polypodiopsida > Polypodiales > Pteridaceae > Adiantum > Adiantum capillus-veneris. Next base: position 142,494,958 of record NC_140945.1, read on the forward strand.
TCCCAATTTCTCCCATGCCAATCTTTAATTGCCCTAACATGCTCCCTAATTTCTGGAGCAACAACTAGCTCAAAGCTTTGAATCATCTCACCTTCTGACACGCGATGCAACTCCATCTCCTTCACATACTCGTGTAAGTACTTGGTTACATCTCTGCCATTGAATTGATCCATTCTGTTGACGACCGCTTGTATGGCTTTCGTTGCTGAAATCTCCCTTCTTTCAAGAGCATGTTGTTGTTGCATGAACATTGCAAATGCTTGAAACATTTGCATTGTTGCTGGGTCAAAATGCATACCGTGTTGCTCAACATGATCACCCATGGTTACCCACAAACTCTCACCCTGGCAGTTTCGCGTCGGGTTCACCAAAAATATGTCGAGAAATTTGCGGTCTTGCCAGGAAAGCACCAGGCTTATGGCTGTGAGAGTTTGTGAGAGAACTCAACAAAACTATATGAAGGAGTTAAACCATAGATGCCATGAAGACTAGGGTTTGGAAAGAAGTTCAACCAAAGAAGACTCACTCTTTCTCTCTTGTATTCACACACACAAAGGAAGAACGCAAAAGAGAATGTCAAAACAATACGAAGATGAAAACATCAAGGCTATGGTCATAGCGTATCATGGGTAATATGAAAGGGTTAATGGATGAGATAATGGCATTCAATCTTGGCTGACCAAATAGGCTACGAATTGTTCTTTGGAATTGTAGTTTTGTGCTTACCATAATATATATATTTTGTCTAGTGATTGGGATTAATTGTGTGTACAAATCCTCTTGGTTCATAGCAAGATAACTACGCTTACATCAAAAGAAAAATTATAGTCTATGAGAGGTAGTATGATGGCATCCGGCGATAGAAGTATTTCATTGAGCCTTTCAGGGCCGAAGAGAAACACTATACGTTGTTGAAAGTGTATTTTACGGCTAATCCATACGTTAATTCTAATAGATCGTACAGAGTGAAAGCGATAGAAATGATCATCATGTGGGTTATTCATCTAGGATATTATGTGAGAAATGTAGATATGAGAGAAGTGAAGAGATGAGAAGTTTTCCTCCCAAGCCCTATTCTTGCCCGTAAGCAATAAGGATACTGCGGGGAGAGATGTACCTGTAGCAAAGAGAACCTAGAGAGGATGAATTACTAAGAATGAGAGAGATAGATTTGGTTAAGGAGATAATATTAGATATATATATATATATATATATATATATATAAGTTGGATTAGAGACAAAAAAGAAAACAACAAGAAATCAAGAAAACATCAATGTAGAACACATCTTACTTGACAAACCCTTTGGCACCATTATTGATGGAGAGAGAAGAAGAGTGGATAATTCCACTTTGATTGATACACCAAGTGCAAGACCTTCTTTGATTAGAGTTGATCTTCCAAGGTTAGCTTGTTGCAAGAATGGCTAGTCTCCCTCTAGGAGAAAGTGTAGGCTTGGGCTTATGTTAATGGCTAAGTACAATTAGGCATTACTACTCACTCCCTCGAGAATTCCTCTCATCAATGGCTTGAATGCTTGAGTTCCTTCCAAGGAAGAAGAGGTCCCCTTTTATAGGTGAAGGGAACCCACAAGGGTTTACACAAGAAGAGAGGAGCCAGTGTGAATAGGAATTGGAAAAGTTGAAAATGAGCTGTCCCTGCATGATGTGGGCAGACTGGGGTCCAGTATTTTGATCATATCTCCTCAACCGTAGCTCCAAATAAAAAAATAAAAATATGGGCAGAAACTTCAGCTCATTAGCTACGATTTTCATTTTAAAATCATTTTCCAATTCGGATTGGAACCTTGTGTAAAAAATTCATCAAAATAGGGGCCATTTATGGCAGCAAAAGTCTTCATGTGGTCTCCTTAGCCTTGACTTTCATTTAATTCCCAAAGACACCTCATGCCATATGAAAGCATGACATTTCTCCTTGACAAAGTTTTGTAACCATGCTTGCAATAATGCATTAAAATAAGTGTATCTTTGAAATCATGCCACCTAGTGTCCCACTAGGATTTGATTCTCTCCTATTAGCTATTTAAAAAGAAATATAAGAAAAGTATAAAAAATACATAGAATATATATATATTGGAGTTTACCCTAGATATAGGATCTAGCTAGGGTGTGAGATGATAATGAAATAGTAGAAATAAAGAATCAATGCTTTTTGCCCCAAGTTAAAGAGGCAGAGCTATTGACACTTTTCCCATAGTATTTTTTGATGGTAAAGTAAGAATACATTACCCTTGAGATAAATAATAAGATGAGATAGAAAGCTTATTTTTATACTTACATATGCATATGTACATTATAAAAAATATAATTATGTATCTAAAAAATTACAAGATAACTCTTGTAGCATGTGTTCCCACTATGTACATGTCACAGCACGACAACGCCTTGGTAGATCTTCAATTCATTGGATTCTAGCAAACCCTCCTGAATCCACATGCTGTTTGGATCCAGAGTTCCTTCTGGGATGACAAAGGGCTCTACTTTTTCCCAGTAATCTTTTATGGTCATGCTCTTCTTCTTTGCAGGTGATTTTGCAGCTGCCATGGATCTTGTTGCACTCAGTAGTCCGAAGTTAGCATTTTTTCCATATCAGCAGAGAAACTGAGTCTTAACTATCCAAATGACTTGAAAATTGAAAATAAAACTTAAAAGGAACTTGGGAAACCCTGCATGTGCTCACAATATCATTCTAGCCCAAATTTATTATTTAGACATCCTACACGTAGGATGTCTTTTTCATCAGTTTTTGGTGAAACTTGGCATGTTGGTGGTCCTTGACCTGTTGAACATGGCTATATGATTGGAATTGGGTTTGGGCATCAAAAAGTGCATATCTGGACAGATTCAGGCTTTTATGCTCACAAATTGGGTAGGATGTCCACAACAGGTGGCAAATGATATTCAAATGGGTTGAAATTTGATATTTGAGCTCCTTGCACCATGGTAATGGCTCCCATGAGGTCATTTCTTGCACAGTAGGTCAAAATCATGCTGGAGACATCCTACGCGTAGGATGTCTTTTTCATCAAAATTACTTGAGATTTGTTCTGTGGGGAGCTCTTGGCATGTGGAACATGGCCCTGCTCTTGGATTTTGATTTGGACAAGAAGTAGTGTTGGTATGAGCATGTGTAGTGTTTTTGGGCTCAAAAAGTGTATCTTGGAGGTGTTGGGGGCCAAAAGTGATGGGAATGGCTTGAAACTTGATATATGAGCTCATGAAGGGGTAATAAAGAGATCTGGAACTGAAATATGCAAGCTGGGGGCCAAAAATGTCATTTAGACATCCTACACGTAGGATGTCTATTTTATCATTTTTTGCATGTGACCACACAGATAGCTTGGCAATGTGCTCATGAATGTATTGTGCAAGTTTCATGTGATTTGGACAAGTTTTGGTAGGTTTATGCCCCATTATTTCCTCTATGCCTTGACTTTGCGTTTTTTTGGTACACATGAGGTCAATTTTCGTCCAAATGTGATGCAACTTGGTGGTTAGCATGTACAAGCTATTCAAAAGCTTTGTGTGATGAGAGATGTTGGGGTTGGTGCCCAGAAATGGCCTTGAGACATCCTACATGTAGGATGCCTCTTGATGAAATATTCCTTGGAGGTACTACTGGTGCCTGCCCTGAGTCCCCCTGAGTCCCTTTTAAGCATTATTTCAACAAAAAAGTCAAATTGATAGAAAGAAACTCCCTGTGTGGATTTCAGAGCCTTCGAGCCATTTTCTGACTTTTGGAGTGCTTTTCAGCGAAATTCCTTGATGTTGGTCTCCATAGCTTCCCGATCCCTTGGGGATCCTTGCCGTATGGTTTTTGTCGACTTTGGCTTCACCGGAGCTTCGTTTGGCAATTTGTCGCTCTAGAAGCACCCGTGGTTGTGTTTACATGTCTTCGATGACCTGTGGTGGTCTACCATCATAGGACTTGGTTGTTGATGGTCTAGGAAAGCCGCTCGTGAAGTTTGGTGGCAAACGGACATGCGGTTTGGCCGCGAGAGCTATTTGACGCTTTGTGTGTCTGATGCCGTTTCTGAAGTTTAGTGCCGCTTCTGGTCACCTTTTGGCCATGTGGACTATATAGACTTGTCGAGCATGTCGAGATGCTCCTACCCATGAATTTTGGTAGCATTTGGGCGCCTTTCCACCGATTTTCCATTTGGTGGCCTCTTGCGGGGCTCTAGGAATTAGGGTTTTTCCCAATGGTTTTCTACTGCCTTTGGTCATCCAGAAGTGGTCTCCTATGCTAGGGTAAGCTACGGATGAAGTCTCATTGCTTTTGGGTTAGCCGTTAGGTGGTCACTTCTACTTGTAGGTCTCTACTGCTCGCTTTCTGTGAGAACCCTACGCTAGTTTTCGCGACAAAATGACAAACATGCGCGAAAATCTCAAGGTGGTGAGCCTACCTCTCATGTGTGGAGCTTTTCGGGTAGTCTTGTGCGTCGTAGGAGCTACTGGAAGTCCCGTTCGCTCTAGGTGGTAGAAGCTCTCTCTCAAAAGTCAATAGTAGAAATGAGCTTAAAATGAAGTGAAATTTTTTTATAATGGGGATCCCCGAACCACTTTTCATGAAATTTGACATGTGTTCCCAACTTCTTGTGAGCTGCGGTTTAGGCTCAAAAATTTCTTGATTTGGACTTCATTTGCCTAGTTTCCGAGAAATTTGACGTTTCGATCAAAATCTGGTCAAATCACGCTTTCCGCTCCATTCACATAATTGCACCCCCATTGTACCATAGGTTGTCTGTTGGAATTAGGGTTGCAGAGAAACACACACAGCTTGGAGAAGACGAAGGAAGCTCAAGGCACACAATAGAGAGTGTGTTACTTAGTGTGCAATGGAAAGATGGATAGCCCTAGAGTGATGGGCGTATATACAATGCACGGGGGAAAAAAACCTCCTAAAGAGGGAAAAAATGCCCCGGCGGTCCTAGTGTGTTCACACACATCACTACCACATGTATATGGTAACAAATCCCCCCTGGAGTGATGCGGTGAATGAGAGCTGGCACATGAGTAAAGGGAAGTGCCATGCCCTGAGGAAAGGATCAGTCCACAAAGGGGAGTAAGCCCAAAGCTTTGCGGAAACTTTCAAGCTTCTCACGAGACAATGCCTTTGTGAAAAGATCTGCAAGGTTCTCCTGTGTTGGCACATAAGCCAAGTTGATCTCTCTTGTTGAGAGCCTCTCCCTGACATAGTGGTAATGCACCTCAATGTGCTTTGTGCGAGCATGAAAAACTGGGTTCCTCACAACTGCCAATGCGCTCTGACTGTCAGTGTAGATAGTGTTGGCAGTGTCCTGTCCAACACCCAAATCAGCCATAAGGCGTCTGAGCCATATACACTCAACCGTAGCTGTGAAGACTGCCCTGTACTCAGCCTCACAACTCGAAGTGGCCACAGTAGGTTGCTTCTTGCTCAACCACGATATACATGAACTGCCAAGCATGAAACAAAAACCACTTGTGGACACTCGCGTCTCAAAACAACCAGCCCAATCTGAGTCCGAAAAAGCATGTAAGTCTGGCGGCAATGATCCCCCCTTGGGATAAAACATGCCAAGATGTAAAGTGCCACTAAGGTAGCGGAAAATCCTCTTGACAGCCTGCCAATGCTTAGACCGTGGGCTATGCATAAATCTGCTGACCTGTGAGACTGCAAACTGAATATCCGGCCTCGTGTTGCATACATAAATGAGGCAGCCAACAACAGTTTGGTAAAGAGTGACATGAGCAGGATCACCAGCATCATGTAGACTCAACTTCAAACTTGTTTCCATGGGAGTGGCAATAGGTTTGCAATCCTCAAGTCCAAACTTACATAGCAATGTCTCTATGTAACTTTTCTGACACAAGGCAATACCACCATCACACTGCTTAAACTGTATACCCAAATAATGATGCAACAGCCCCAAATCTTTTATCTTGAAAGTAGCATTCAAATCAGCCTTAAATTCAGCAATATGTCTCTCATTTGGTCCAGTGATCAACAAATCATCAACATAAAGAACCACGATGAGAAATACATCACCCTCACGCTTTACATACAATGTGCTTTCTGTTGGACTGTTACGAAAGCCTTGTTTGACCAAATGAGTGTCAGCTTTCTCATACCAAGCACGAGGAGATTGCTTCAACCCATACAAAGCCTTGTTACATTTGCACACTTTGTCCTCTTGTCCTTTTATGACAAAACCGCGAGGCTGCGTTACATAAACTTCCTCAAATATGTCACCATTCAAGAAAGCAGTAACAATGTCTGATTGATGTACATCCCAACCAAAATGAGCTGCCAATGCACATAGAAAACGCACAGTAGTCAGACGACAAGTGGGAGCAAAAGTCTCTTCATAATCTATGCCTTTTTGCTGTGCATAACCGTTTGCAACAAGTCGAGCCTTATGGCGATCGATCTCACCATCCGCCTTGCGTTTCAACTTGTAAACCCACTTCGTACCAATGGCCTTTTTGCCAGGAGGCAAATCACATAAAGTCCATGTGTCATTCTCTATAAGTGCATCATATTCTGATTGCATGGCAGCCATCCAATTTTCTGAATTTTGTGCTTCATCAAAAGATAGAGGCTCCTCAACATCATGTAAACTAGACACAGCCAAAGCATAACAATCTGATGTATAAGATGCATGGTGAGAGCCTGAACGAGTACGACTAGACAAAGGTGCATCCAATTTACTGTCACGCAAAGTGTGCACCAGCCATTTTTGCATACCTCTAGCCTGGTCATTTTCAGCCCTTTACTCATCAAGTACATCATGTACATCTGCATCAGTAATAGGCTGATCTAGAATATTTTCAGAAACCCCCATAGGCTATACATTTGCCTCATTGGAACTTACATTCGTATTTCCACCACTGAAAAGAGGCAACAAAGTGTCATAAATGTCCTGTGAGCTTACATTACTGTCTCTAGTACATGACAGCAAGGGCTGAACAGAATCTTCCACAAACACTACATCCTGAGAAACCAGAATACGTTTTGTTTGCGGATGATACAACCTGTACCCTTTGCTTTCAGCACTATAACCAACAAAAATACATTTGACAGCCTTATCATCCAGTTTTCTGCGCTGCACTTGTGGCACCAAAGCATATGCCAAACAACCAAAAACACGCATGTGCGCAATAGAAGGCTTTCTATCATGCCATGCTTCATATGGAGTAATAGACTGCAAAGCTTTCGTAGGACACCTGTTAAGTACATAAGTGGCACACATAATGGCCTCAAGCCAAAAAGAATGCGGCAAAGCTTGACTTTTGACCATACATCGTGCCATTGCCATCAGTGACCTGTTTTTCCTCTCAGCAACACCATTTTGCTGAGGTGTATAAGGCACTCTACATTGGTGTTTTATCCCACGACTAGCCAGAAATGCATTAAATTCATGAGACATATACTCCCCCCCTCGATCAGAACGGAGGGTGCCCATAATACATTTGGAGACATTTTCAGCCATAGCCAGAAATTTTTTGAAGCACATAAAAACTTCGGACTTCGCTTTAAGCGGAAATACCCATGCATGCCTGGAGTAATCATCAATGAAAGTCACGAAGTACAGGTAATTGCCCAAGGACGGAGTTTGCATGGGCCCACAAACATCACTATGCACAAGCTGCAACGTGCACGTGGCCCGAACTGAACCATCCTTTGGAAATTTAGAACGCTACATCTTACGCAAAATACAGCCTTTACAAACATGTTTGACAGGTGCTTCAAGAGGCGGCAAAGAAGCAACCATATCAGATTTCTGCAAACGCAGCAAACTGGCAAAATTCAGATGACCAAAACGTGCATGCCAAAGTTTTGCATCTGAAATAGCGCTTGAATCTGCAACAGCATTTGCAAAATTTTGTCCACACTTTTCATACAAAGTGAACTTATACAGCCCACGGCACAAAAGGCCAGATGCAACAATTTCATCACCAAAACTGAGATCATGAACTGTACATCTGTTATCCACAAATTTGACTACAAGTCCAAGTCTAGCAAGTGCGGATACAGACAAGAGATTCTTCTTGATCCCAGGTACATAAAGTGCATCAACAAGTGTGAAGGAACTGCCATTAGCAGCAATGAGCACAATCTTTCCAACTCCCTGAACTGGATAAGAGGCGTTGTTGGCACAAGTGACTGAATTCCATGAGGGACAGACTCAAGAGAGGTAAACAATTCACGATGTGAGGTAATGTGCTTTGTAGCACCGCTGTCGAAATACCACACATGTGAATCTGCAGCAACAACTGACAAGCATGCATCATGGACAGCAGGATTGTAGGTGCACTCTGCGCTAAACGCCCATTCTGCATCAACATCAGCAGCACAGTCTCCTTTCACAGAATACTCAACAATGGCTGCATTCGTAGTGGAACCAGCATTTGCATTGGAACCACCCTCTTTCTTCTTAGCCTCTTTGGCCTTCAACTTAGGACACGACTTGATCAAGTGATCATTGGCTTTACAATAATGGCAACGCATCTTCTTTTTTCCCTTATCACCAGAATTGCCAGACGAAGTGCTGCCAGCAGAAGCATTAGGAACAAAATTTTTGCCACTCGCAGCAGAACCATAAGAAGTGGCTGCATTAGTGTTACCACCCTTTCTTACCATAAGAAGTGGCTGCATTAGTGTTACCACCCTTTCTTTGAGAAGGAATAAAAGCCTGTTCAACTGCACGCTTTCTAGTCCTGTTTTTTCTGGAAAGTGACTCTTGCAACAGCAATGTGCATAATGCATCAAACTTGACAACTTTAGGATTTCCTTGGGTCATAAGTCTCCAAGTACTAGCAAAATTCTGGTAGGAATCTGGTAAGGCATCAAGAACAGTCTGCACAAGGGAACTATCTGAAATGACTTCACCTACAGAAATAGGCTGCTCATTGATATCCTTGACACTAGCAAGGAAAGTGTCCATATCATCTTCCTCATGCATAATCTTTGACTCCAGCTCTTTATGCAGCAAAGCAATTTTAGCCTCATTGCGGCTTGCATAAAGACCTGCTAGAATATCCCAAGCCTGTTTTGCAAATTTTGTTGAACGGATGTGAGGAACAATGGTGCACTTCACAGACAACGCAATCAATGCATGAGCATGCGCATCCTTAACATCCCAACGAGCTTGTTCTGCCATAGGCAAAACAACTCTAACAGCTGCAATCCTTGCAGCAAGACCTGCAACATCCTCAACATCACCTACATCCTCAGAACCAGGACGTACATCAATGCCCTGCACAATGTTCCAGACACCTTTTGACACAAGAACATGTTGCATCATATAAGCCCACATAGGGTATTTATCCCCATCCAACCTGTCCTCAGCAACAAACATCTTGAACACATCTGTGTTGTTCTTGTCATCCATGGTAAATGTTGCACTTGATGTGAAAACTGCCCGAAAATAGGAGAAATGGAGCGGGAACAACCTGTGCTATATAGCACAAACCGTAGAAGACTATAAGGCACCTGTTATGCAGAAAACGGCACTGACAAAAATTCTGCACAAAATGACGAAATAGCCTGTGCAGTACTGCCTGTAGTGGAAACGGAGGCCGAAATGAACCCAAATCAAAATTCTGAGCAGACCAAGCTCTGCGAGCTGTCCCAAAATTTTTGTCTACCTGCGAACGCTCGCCAAAGCTTAGTGAAATCGGAGAAAGTGAGCAGGCGTGTGCTGGAGTAGCTAGCGACTAAGCCCGGGAGGACGTGACCTGCTCTGATACCAATTGTTGGAATTAGGGTTGCAGAGAAACACACATAGCTTGGAGAAGACGAAGGAAGCTCAAGGCACACAATAGAGAGTGTGTTACTTAGTGTGCAATGGAAAGATGGATAGCCCTAGAGTGATGGGCGTATATACAATGCACGGGGGAAAAAAACCTCCTAAAGAGGGAAAAAATGCCCCGGCGGTCCTAGTGTGTTCACACACATCACTACCACATGTATATGGTAACATTGTCCTATAGTCACTGATCATCCCCATATTTTTTGTTTTTTATTACGACCGTTTTTCACCTGCTTTTTGTATTTTTGAAGTTTTTTTGCCGAAAATTAGTAAAATTAAAAGGAAAATAGCAAATTAAACCCAAAAAATCCCCAAAACTCATAATAAATAAAAAACATCACCGCAAAACACTATATACACTCACATGTAATTTTAATGGCGGGATTTCTCCGTTTTACCAATATTTTGCCCGAAAAATGGCTATTTTTACTTATACACACACATACACACCTAGGAGCTTGATTTGGCGTTTTTGCCCCATATACTTGTAGATTCATGCTGTATAAGGACATATGTACTTGGGTTAGTCCAGAAAATTTCACAATCAAACGACAACCCTTAAAAATAGTCGAAAAACATGCCCTTTTTTGCTTTTTCCGCCATTGGGTCCACATTGAGAATGCCTCTCCCCCTCCTAGCCGGAGTCCTCCCGGACGACAAGGTATCGCCTCGTTGTATGTTCCGTGCATAGGTTGAAAACTTGTGCTAATGCTTGGCCGTGTAATGTGGCCCCATATGATGCATACTCGGTCAATGCATGGAAAAATTAATGTTGTGCAAGAGAAGGGTATAAGCAATATGCTTATTGGCATTTGCCGTCGAGGTTTCCTGTTTGTTGTTGACTTGGTCGGCATATTTTCTTTGCAAGTAAAAGTTGTAACTCTATTGCTCTTTGTTTGATTGTCAGTCGCTTGCTTTGCCGCTACTAGTGATATGGCCGTAGTCGTCTCCTTGGAGAGAATTTTCGTGGCGGAATTGGCCATAGACTTTGTCTCTTTTGCTTTGCATTTGTAGCTTTGCTTTGGAGGTTTTTGTAGTTTCTTGCTACTTTCTCGGTACTCAGTGTTTTGCTGTTGATTGACACCCACATGGATCGGTTTGTCGGTGTCCTATGTTGTGTTTGTCTGCATGCCGATCTTGCTTGTACTGAAGGGAGTTCTCTTTGTTTTGGTTTCGGGATCCAAATGCGAGTCGTAGTTAAGTTGTTGCTGAGCATTTTCTTTGGGATCCATATCTGTCTTATTCCCTTAGTTTTTGGTTGAACTGTCTTCTTTGGTCGACTTCTTCTATCGTATTGTTGTTTGTCTGCCATGTCACCTCTATCCTTCTGCACCCATACTTGTTTGTCGCGTGTTGCTAACCTTGATCATGGCACTGCGGTCTATTTGGTTTTCTGTTTGTAGTGAACATGGTTGGCGGTTCCTTGTTTGTTCGCCATGTTGTTCTTGAGTGGCACCCATCCTTTTGGTTCTTTGTCCAGTGATTGCATTGCTACCAGCTGATTCTTCCTGGGTTGCTGAGCAAAGGTTACCACGTGTTGTTCTTGTGCATGCTGAATTTTTACTGCATCCGCATTCCAATCTATCTGCACATTATACTCTTTTTGCCAAGGTCGTCCTAACAACATGGGGTGTTGTGTGCTTTCATCCTCGACCACATAAAACTTGTGTGGGTAAATATATTGACGTACTTGTACATGCAATATAGTCCAACCCAATGTTTTTAGCGAATGTGACGTACTACTTTCCAGCACTTGTAGAGTAGGATGTAGTTGACCTTTGGGCTTGAGCTGTTTGTATAATCTGTAAGAGATCAAATTTGCTTGAGCTCCAGAATCCAGCAATGCCGTCGATTCAACTTGATTGCTACCCACTTTGACTGCAATTATTGGCTCCATTGTGTTTTCATCAAAATTCATTAATCGAATAGCATTTATTCGCACCGATGATCCACATTGTTGTTGTTGTCGTAGAAGCCTTCTTTTTGCAATGCGTTCTTTTGCTCTGCTTGGGCCTCCTCGCATACCCTCTGTTTCTCCTTCATCCATTGTTTTTCTTGATGGATTTGTTGAAGCATATCCTGTGTTAGTGGTAAATGATATTTCTTTAACCGACACCCACTAATCCAATTTGACATTTCTTCACCTGCTAATGTAGCAATCTTGACAGCTCCACTTTGTGATAGGTCACTAATCACAAAGGGTCCCATCCCTCGCTTTTTAAGTTTCTTGGCATGTTGCTTCAAGGTATAAACAAGTACATAATCACCTGTTTTGAACTCTTTTGTGCGCACATGCTTGTCAAAAAACTCTTTTTGTCTTCTCTTTTTAGCATAGATCGAAGCTGCAGCTCGTAAGCGAAGTTCATCTAGCTTTTCAAGATCATCTATCCTTGAAGAGAGCTCATGCCATGTCCATTCTAAGCGTTTAGCTACTTGTAGAGTTGGAATTAAAAACTCTATGGGTAATATAGCATTAAGGCCAAACACCATGTTGTACGGTGTTGCTCCTATCGATGTTTTGTAAGCTATCCTGTATGCCCATAGTGTTGAGTGTAGCTGCTGATCCCAATCAGTTCTTGACTCTGATACAATTTTAGTGAGAACCGTGCATAGTGTTTTATTTGTGGCCTCATCTTGTCCATTTGCCTGTGGATGATATGGAGCAGATTTTCTATGTATGACCATGAATTCCTCTAGTAGATATTCAATGAATTCATTAAGAAAATGTGTCCCTCGATCACTGATAATCTCTATTGGTAAACCGTATCGTACAAAGACATTCTCATATAGAAATTGTGCAGTGGTTCATGCATCTGCTTTTTGTGTTGCCTTGGCTTCTGCCCATTTTGTGAGATAGTCCATAGCCACAATGATATATTGGGTATGGGTGCGATATGCAGGGGGTGAAATAGGCCCCACAAAATCAATGCCCCATTTTGCAAATGCCCTTGCTCCCATCATTGGCCGTAGCGGCATCTCATCTTTCTTTATCGGCACCTTGGTGCGCTGACATGCGTCACAACGCTTTACAAATTCTTCAGCATCCATATGCAATATAGGCTTTTTGCTGTCTTATCACTTGAAAAATGGCCTCCACTTATGACTCCATGTGCATGTTCTAGAATCAGCAGGTATTCACTTTCACTTGCACAGATTCTAAGTTGATTGTCCTTTCCTCGCTTATAGAGTTGGTTCCCAATTAAATTATAGTCGCGAGCCTCCAGCTCTATAGCCCTTTTCCATGCTCTTGTTATGTTTTCAAGAAACGTCCTTGTGGTTAAGAAATCAATGATATATTGACTCCATGCAGGTGCAATGTTTACCTGAAACAATGTCGCGTGATCCACTAGTCGTTTGGCACTATATATAGTACAATTGTTAACATAAGCATGTGTGTCAGCATACATAGTTGGCCAATAAACCCCTAATTGTTTCAGTCTTTGGTGTGTTTTCATTGTTGAACAATGAAATGCACAATCCTGGACATGTGCTTTTTTAAGATAACACTCGAATTCCTTTGGATTTATACATAATCGTAGAATCTGGTCCGATCCTAGATGATACAGTCGTCGTGCAATTAATTAGAAGTTTTTTGTTTGTCGAATTGTTTGCTGTTTGGGTATGTCTTCCTTGTCATCAAATCTACCTCCAAAGGAAAGAATGCTAACAATTTTCTGAGACCATTTGGGTATCATTTCAATATTGAAAAGATAAGCGTCAGGTGTGTCATCATCTACTCCGTCAGGAGCTTCCCTGTTTTGCAGTCTGAAAAGATGATCCGCCTGCAGATGAGTTTTACCCTTTTTGACCACCACTATGAAATCAAACTCTAGCAATATAATAAACCAACGTACAATTCTCCCGGTATTGCATGGTTTATTTACCAGATACAAAAGAGCTTGATGATCTGTGAAGAACACAAATTTGTTTGCGAGAAAATAATGCTGAAATTTCTTGACAGCATAAATCATTCCTAACCCCTCTCTTTCAGTGGTTGTGTAGTTCTTTTCTGCACTGTTTAATTGTCGGCTTGCATAACAAACTGGAAAATCCATTGTTCCATCTCCAGGTTGAGCCTGAATACTCCCAATTGCATATGCAGAAGCATCAATGTGAACATGGAATATTTTTTCCCAATCTGGTGCTTTAAGTACATGTACCGATACAAGGTTTTCCTTAAGCTTTTGGAATGAAGTTTCACACTCCTCAGTCCAGTCGAAACTGACTAACAACCGATACAGAGGTTGTGCGATGATTGCATACATATAGATGAATCTTTGATAATATCCCCAGTGTCCCATGAAGGATTGCACTTGTTTCGCATTAGTAGGCCTGGGAAGGTCTACTATGACTTTGATTTTGTCTAGGTCGGTGGTTATGCCATTTCTTGAGACAATATGTCCTAAGATGCGTCCTTGACTAACCATAAAAATGCACTTTTCTTGGTTAAGACAGATTCGATATGTTCTGCATTTCTCAAATACCTTTTGTAAATGGTCTATATGTTCTTCTCGTAGAAGAGAGTGTACACAAAGATCATCCATGTATATTTCTAAGAATCTTCTCAGGTAATCTTTGAATGCATGCGTCATTAACCTTTGAAAGGTAGTTGGTGCATTAGTTAGGCCAAAAGGCATAACTCTATACGCATATATTTCCCATTCTGTGGCAAACGTTGTTTTGTGTTGATCCTCTATTGCAATTGCCAGTTGCTTATACCCTGAAAATCCATCTAGAAAGGAATAAGCCCGTTTCTTGGCCACCCTCTCAAGTACATGTTCTGTGATCGGCAAGAGATAATTATCCCTTATGGTGGCTGCATTTACCTTTTTAAGTTTACACACACTCGCAGCTTTCCGTTCTTTTTAGGGACTACCACCATGGGTGACACCCAATCTGTATGTTCGATTTCATAGATGAATTTTGCATCCATCAACTTGTCAATCTCCTCTTTGATTCGTTTAGCAAATGTGTCATTATATGTATAAGGACACTGTTTGCTAGGTTTAGCATCTGATTTCAAAGGAATTGTATGTTGGCATATCGATGGATCGACTCCTTTGAGGTCTTTGTAGGACCATGCAAACACATCTTTATACTTCTTGAGAAGTTGTATTAATTGTTCTTCTTCTTCAGGCTCTAAATCAATTGCGATATAGACCGGCTGAGGCTTTTCACCTGGTTCAGTGAGGTCTATTCATTTTGCATTTTCTGGCCCATCGTAAGATTCCTAGTTTGTTCTTTCCCTTACTGGTGATGTCATTATGATTTTTCAGTCCTGGATTGTGAATTTCCGATAGTGTGATGGTACATTCATGTTTCCTTTTTCTGACTCCTCCTTACCATCACTTTCTCCCTTAGTAGTTCATCCTTCTGGAGTAGCGTAGCCCCCAAGGAGCCATCTCCCACTCTTGAGGTGACATGGAACTTTTCATCCCACTTAGGCGGTGAGATAGTTGGTAGGGTGGCTAAGACCTCCTTTACCTTGTTGTAGTGATGTTTGCTCTCCTCGTCCCATGTGAAAGTTGATCGTTGTGTGAGCTGTTGTAGTGGTAGCACAATTTGTGATAGTAGATGTATGAATCTACTCAAGTACCTTACCTTTTGTAGGAAAGAGACTAGTTGACATGCGGTTGTTGGTGAGGGTAGTGCAATGAGTGCGAACACCTTACTTGGATCGGCATTGATACCTTTAGCTAAAATTTCATGGCCTAAAAATATGACTCTACTTTTCCCAATGTGGCACTTGTCTACATTTAATAGCCCTCGTAGGCTTTGCAGCCTAGCTAAACCCTCAGTCACCTTTTCTAAGTGTGAGATGCGAGGGCTATATATACAAAAGTCATCAATGAACACTCTTATGGATGTTCCAAAGAACAATTGAAAGACATATGTGACATATCTCTAGAATGTGGCAAGTGCATTTGTGAGACCAAATGGCATAACTCTATAAGCAAAGCAACCCCATGGTGTAATGAAAGTGGTTTTTAGTTGACCTTCAAAGGCTATGTGTATTTGAAAATAACCAAAATAGCTGTCACACACTGTGTAGCATTCAAAACCAGCCACTTCATTTAGAATTTCATCCAAAAAGGGGAGAGGGAAGTGGTTCCTCTTTGTGGCTGTATTTAGTGGTTTGTAGTCAACGCAGACCCTCCACTTCCCATTCTTCTTAAGCATCACTACTATGGGTGACACCCACTATGAGTTTTCTGTAGGATAAATGAACCCTGCTTCCAGTATATTTCTTACCTCGATTATGAGTGCCTTTTCTTGTATGACCCCCAGTGCTGTCGTAGTTTTTGCACAACTGGTTTTACCCCTTACTTTAGCTTAATATGATGCTCCACTACTGTGATACCTATGATTATTTCATAGTTGTCAATGAAAAGGTCAGTAAATCCCATCAACATCTGAAAAAAATTATCCTTCTCTTCATTTGTTAATCCCATAGACAACATACTCTTCAACCTACCCTCTCCTAGGCCAGGTGATTTATTTTCCCCTTCGCTGTTTTGCCTTTCTAGTGATGGGTCGCCAGTCGTGTTTACCCTTTGTAGATCCTTCATGATAATGCCCATCACATTGATGGATTTGTCGTTGTCATCGTTGGAAGTGGTCTCCTCCTCAGAAGTGGAAGACTCACTAGTGGTTTCATCTGCTGATGTCTCTAGGTCCATTTGTTGCTGCTTGCCGGTCCTCATGTCGTAGTGGATTGTTTCCCCTTTCTTATTAGTCATGCGTAGAAGACCAGTGCCCTAGTCCTGCTTTGCTTTCATGGCCATCAACCATGGCCTTCCCAAGATTAATGGATAGCCCTCCCCCTTAGTTGGTATCACAAAAACATCAACTTCTACCTCAGTGTTGAAGGCTTTTACCTTCATGGCACTTACCACACGCGCACATTTTACTTTTGCATTATTTTCCATCTTTGCCTTGCATGGAGAAGGCCTGTCAACCTCGAGCCCTAGCCGAAGCATCATAGCTTCACTCATCACACAAATTTGTGCACCACCATCAATGTAGGTGTTTCCAACCCTCTCTTTATGTTGACGTCGACGATTGGAAGGATGTCATCCATGTTGCAACCCGAAATTGCTACGGCTACCTTTGCTTTGGAGCATCTTGTACTTACCATTTTGGACCATTTCCGCCTTATCTTTGGTGCGAGATGTAGCAGCTGTGGACATGTAATCTTTGGTCCTTGTTCTGCCACATCCAATGTTACATCATAGGGCCTAGAATTCTCCCCTAACTGAAAGTCGGTGATGCCTAATTTCCATCGTGGCCTTGACGGCCTCTTGCTAGTCTCTCCCTTCATGCTTCTGTCATCATCATCTTGTGCAGTTTTTTCCCTCCTAGCTCTCTTTATAGTCATGGCTTCAAATGGTTCTACAAAGGTTACCTTCTCTTTACCCTTGTCTTTCTCCTTTACTCTGGGTGGATCCACTACTACATCCTTTCCCTTTCCTTTCTCCTCTTACCTTATGATGTTTACAATGTAAGAGGTGGAATGGGTGCTTATGGTGGTGCCTCAGGTGGAAGTAGAATTTGTGTTGGTGGGGTTGGTGCTCGGGGTGGAGGTGTTCTCTCTCTAGGGGGTGACAATTGATTTCTCCTACCTCCTCTATTATAGTGTTGTCGCGGTTTGGGGCAGTAGTACATACTGTGACCATCTTCTCCATAGTTGTAGTAGTGATACTCCCTATTTTGTTGTCATGCTCTCCCCGGGTCTTGATCTCTCTCTTGATTCCTTACTTCTTGTATCAAGTGGACCTACAAATTTTGTAGTTGATTAGTAATGTGGGTCAACATATCTTGTTGGTCATTTCTTACCCCAGGAGCCGGTAGTGGTGGAGGAGTGGTGGTTGTCATAGTTGGCGGTTGACGCAATGTTCCTACTTCTGTTGACTCAGTTTCTTTGGATTTCATCCGCAACTTTTTGTCCTTAAGGCGAGAAATCTCCACAGCTAGCTCATATGTAGCCGGGAATATACCCTTGCCTTTTCCTTGAGCAATGGCCACAAGCCATGTGTGAATCGGTCCTTTTGGAGGAAACAAAGTGCAGCTTCCCCTCTTGCCATTGACTCAACCCACCGTTCCCACAAATCCACAAACTTGGACTCATAGGTGGCATACTCTAAAGGACCCTCCTGCTTCAAGTCTCTCAACTTGTCCCACAGCTTCTCTAAGGTGGTATCTCCCCCAAAGCGCCTCTTAAAAGTAGTTTTTAGGGGCTCCCAGTTATCCTTGGTTGCTTGTGAGAGTGTGTTGTACCACGACCTAGCCTCTAGCTTCATGAGATGCTTAAAGATTCTAACACGGGACTCATCTGTGTCTTTGTTGCTTACTACACATGGTATTTCAAAGTCATCTAAGAAATCTGTTACCAAATCCTTTCCTTCTTTCCTTTAAATGTTGGAAATGCTACACTTGCAATGATTACTAAGAGAGAGAGAGAGAGCTAGAAAGATATACTGCTTAGCTTACAACCAAAATATAAATTTTTTTAAAATAAATTTTTTCTTGCAAGAAGGCGTGTATGCCCTTTCTTTACTAGAACATAAATGGTACATGCCTTGTACCAAAGGTAGGACAAATGGCTGATCTGGTGCCAGAACCTCAAAGAAGCGCTCCCCTCCCAGGATGGTGTCGATGATGTGTTGATAGTGAGCCTTCCAGTCTAGTATTACCTTGATTGAATGTACTCATATTGGAATGTGTGATCTGTCTTGAGGTAAGTTCTACTGACTCATGTGAATCTTAGAGGTACTTAGTCACTGTCCAAACTTATGGGAGAGGGTGGTGTCCTTCCCTGAAACATGCTTAGTAGATCCCTAGTCTCTCTAGTGAGACCGTGAGCATGTGATTCCGTTATTTGTGATGTAGCATCAAGTGCGAGTCGCGACTTGGAAACTGACTATGATAATTACCTTGGTGATTTGAGTTACCCGATTCTCAAAGTAGAATAGTATCGACTCTGTATTGTGCAATGGTCCCTCCATCTTGTTGTTGTGGATTGGTCGTAGGTTGCAGACATGGTCTTAACTGTTGGGTGCTTTAGCTATGGAGGCATGGTGGTGCAGGCGTGCTACAACAGAGAGCGAGAAACAAAGAGAGAGAGAGAGAGAGAAATCGATACACAGGAGTAAAAAGAACATGCTTGTTTTTGTTGATTGTTAGTTAAAGAACCTTCCAATGTATATAAAGCCATAAAAAGGCCATGCAAACTTAACTTGCAATTGGACTATCCTGCATGCTTTAGGAGACTGTGTCCACGAGCGAGACAAACCTGGGCTTGCATACCCAACATTGACCTCCTCTTGCTTCTCCTTGGTAGACGGCATATGTATATCAATTGAGTCTAATGTGTTGGTTGTCTTTCCCACTACAAATCTATTACCGTTCCTCTTGGCACTTGAGCCTTGACGGAGATGCAAAGTTCATCGAGTCGTGCTTGGAGATCTTCTTCTTTTGTCGTCCAGTTAGCAAACCCTGCTAACCATTCATCCATCCACAAAAGGTTAGGGTTTTCAATCTTGTAGACTGAAGGGTTTCATGAAAGGGTCCTCGGTGGGGGTGCCAAGAAAATGATATTAAAAAATGACGTGCCAGGTGGGGTGGCCTCTACACCACACATAGCCTAAACTTCCCCAAGCATCATCTCAAGGTGGGAGTTATCCTATAACTATAGAGGGGAGCCACCTAGCATAAGTGCGGCTAGGATGCAGACATAGAGGACCTAGAGTGGCAGGAGTGAGATGCCATTTAGGTAGCCAACATGAAACGATGAAATAGCAAATGCCCAGATATAGAAAATTCCTAGTAAACAGTCAAGAATGTGTGTACGAGAGAGGTATGTGACAAGGTCAGAATGGAGCATGACTGTATGGGGATGACGCACGTGATGCAGCACAAGCAGAGCAATATTTAAGGGGAGAATCATTCCACAGATATGGGGAGAAAAAAGCCAAGGAGAAGAGAGAATGGACTCAGAGATCATGATAGATTTGCACACTTATTGATGATGATGATACTTACAAATGGTGGTCTTGGTGGCTATTACCAACCTTGCTCCTGACACTAGGGATACATGATGGAATGCAAGCGCCATATGGTGCATGGAAAACTTTGGAGTTAGCAGTGTTAGCACATTAGCAAGAGGTTATTTGAGGGAAACATTAAGATGATACAGCCGCCAGTGACGTCAATCACTAGCATCGAGAGTGGCCCGTGGTGGCATGGTGTCGGGTCACTCAATCCTAGTGTGGTCATGCTGCCTTGCGGGGTGATAATGAGTGCCTTATGTCCCCCTTATGTGCATGGGGTGGCCATGATTAGTAAACCAACCATGGTGTGGGTGGAGATTGGTGGTGGTGGTGTTTCCAATGCTAGAACACCCATGCTGGCAATAAGCACGACACCATGAGCTCCCAAGGTTGTGAGGTGTTTAGTGGTGCATGGAATGTAGAGTGCATGGAGCCTGGATGGGGCCTCTAGTGTGTTATCTCCCCCGTTTGTGCTTAGTGGAGACCTCTTTATTTAGGCCTGAGAGGTGGTCCTTACCTAATGGTCCTTGCAAATATCCACTGGTCACTGTAGAGAGTCTAGATGCCTCTCTAGTGAGAGAAATAGAGAGGGAGAGAAGGTAGAGATAGAGAGAAGGGAGGTAAGAGGGGGTGAGGAGTTTTTTTTACAATCCACTAGCCAGTTGCTAGGTTATTAGAGAAGAGTGGTGATCGGGGCATTTACAATGGGTGTTGTTGATGGTTCAGGTGGCTGGTGTGAGGTTAATGCTGCTGGTGTTTTGCTAATGTCAAGATGCTACACGTCACTCTCGAGGCCGGCCGGGGCATGCCTTTGGCATCAGTCTTTGATTTGTTGTTGCTTTCGCATGCTTTTGGTTGTATTTCTCCTTTTGTTGATGATGTGCCATTCTTTTTTTCCTTAGCTTACGTGTTTGTGCATATGTGCTTATGCGTGCGTGTATGTACGTGTTGTGTGTGCACAAAGCGTGTGTGGGTGTGTGTTTTTAGTATATGGGTGTTTGGAAAGGGAGTAGGGATGGGTGAGTGAGAGGCCGAGGGAGTGAGTGTGTGGGAGCAATGTTTATGGGGTTGTGTGTGTGTGTGTGTGTGTGTGTGTGTGTGTGTGTGTGTGTGTGTGTGTGTGTGTGTGTGTGAGTGGATGAATGTGTCGCCCAATGTGTGTGGGAATGAGAGTATAAGAGAAGTTTCAATTTCTTTTAATTTAATCTTCCTAACTCGGTTACACAGAGAACAAGAGTGGGAGAGAGAGCGTGAGTGAGCGGGTGATGGGAGAGAGAGGTAAGAAAGGGTGAGGGAGGGAGCATATGTGTGTGTGTGTGTGTGTGTGTGTGTGTGTGTGTGTGTGTGTGTGTGTGGATAATGTAAGAGTGAGAGAGAGTTCTGCTTTTTGTTGCTGCGGGCTAGTGCCAACACAGGAGAATGAGAGAGAGAGAGAGAGAGAGCGTGAATGACTGAGGGGAAGGAGAGGGAGAGAAAGGGAGGGAGTGAGTGAGAGTGTGTGTGTGGGTGTGGGTAACGAGAGAGAGAGAGAGAGAGAGAGAGAGAGAGAGAGAGAGAGAGAGAGAGAGAGAGAGAGAGAGAGAGATCCAGTGCCCTCTTGGGCTGGTGACGACGCAGAGAGAGGGAGAGTCAACGGGAGGGGAAGAGAGAGAGCGTGTGAGGGATTGGGCCAGGGTGTGTGTGTGGCGTGTGTTTAGAGAGAGCATGAACCTATGCATGGCGGGCTGACACAAGAACAAGGAGAGAGAGGGATATCTTGCGCCCTATGGATGTCGAGGAAGAGAGAAGTTTAATGCATGCACAATAAAGTGGGGAGAGAGAGAGAGAGAGAGAGAGAGAGAGAGAGAGAGAGAGAGAGAGAGAGAGAGAGGGTGGATTATGGAGGAGGGGAGGAGAAGCGAGGTGGCCCACCGTGGGCGCACGAGAAAAGGGAGAAGGGAGGGTGGCGGTGGTGGTCGCCTGCAGATAAAAAGAAAAAAAACCCTTTTTTTTAATTTCTCCATTATGAAGCTTTCCCTTTGGGGTTTTTTCACACGGTCTGGCTCTAAAAACCCGTCGTCATCAGTGGTTGGTAGACCCACAATAAATTCCATATAGATACTGCATTTATTATGACAAAAGAGCTTCATAAGTTGTCAAATGCATGAATTTGCATGCTGTTTCAAATATTTCTTTGCTAAACACTAGGGCCCATAACACCTAGTGTGCATGCATTTAGCAAAACTGTATCCAAGCCTGCATTTCCATGACTAATGACTTATGACTTGTAATTTCCAATGCTTATGGAAGATATGCTCATAGAATACATGAAAAATGAGGGAATAAAATGTGTAAATGGCTCTATCAAAAGAAAGTAAATTTTTACCACTACAATTACTTGAAAGCCTTGCTAAAACATTTGGACCATAGTAGAATGTGAAGATAAATCACATGTAGGCACAAGCAATGAAACATTTTCATTAACAAGACATAGCCTTGCTATATGCACATTAGGTGTGCAAAATTGCACCCCAACAAACCTTGAAGAAACCATCCATTAATGTTGTTTAAGAATACTTGTAACATTTACAAATCTTACTAGATGCCTGAAAATTTTTTGCCACCAAAATTGTGCTTGATATTGCGCGCTTGAAGTGGTCTAAAAAATGGATTTAACTAGTACCTAGAGAGTCTATCACGACACATAATTGAGGAAATAGGTGCTAGTTTCAATCCGGAGACTCATATTCTCCACTTGTGGAATATGTCTCTTATAATCAAGTTAAGAAATATGACATCCATCAAGTATGAGTTGTACTTGTGTATGGAGGTAGCTGGAAACACTCACTGACATCAGTGAGAGGGACCCTTATAAATCTGGCTCCACATCGGCTAATCCAAACTCCATAAGTTTGTAGACCATGTTGTACACAATGTGACTAATAATATGTGCCAAAAAACAATAGCCACCTTGTAGGCCTATGATCATCTTAAGAGGTGCGACCATGAAAAGTATTAAATTCTCAGAGTGGACAAGAATATCAGGCTAATATTAAATATCATAGGCCTCCAAGGTGGCTATTGTAGACGAGAATACTTGTCTCTATAGCTAAGACTCCCTGTGTACTTTCGACCACTCGCCAAAGCTGACAGGATTGGTGTGAATAATCAACAAGTAACTATGCTTTGTAAATCATATTCACCACAAGATCTTACCTGTAAACCGGCTCATAGATGTGAATTGTGATGTACCTAGAGCTCGACTTATATACCAATATAAGCCCCTTGGCCGGGTATCTCCCATGTATATGTTGGCACTTCTGGGATAACTAGTCATATATACACTTACCCTCCAAGTTGTATGTTGACAGTTTATCACAAAATCCGGAAGCAATGATGCCATAACAAATAATAGGAAGCATTTCTTCAGATTAGTAAGTGTTTCGAAGCCTTTGATGGGTACAAAAAATAATATGCATAAAGAAAGTATGCAATATGCATAAATAAACTGACAACTTGGGTTACTTAGGGTTCTTATGGAGCCTTGCTCCCCCATTGCAATAATTAAGTGCACCATTTTCTTAAATACAAAATCCATCTTAGTTGCAACCTTTTAGTTGTAGAATCCATGATTATATTGCATACCGTTCTATTGTCCTAGCATAAGATTTAATCCAACAAAAATGGAATGTAACAAATAGGTCCTTGAGTAACTAGCTCCTGAGTAACTAGCTCCTTGAGAAGCTAAACTTTATGCCATGCAAAAAGTAGAATGAGAAAGTTAAATAAAGATTGTGCCTTGCTCTCCAAAAAATTTTCAGATTGGTCCGACACACAATGCAATATTTACAAAAGAAAGGTGCCCCACAAGGAAAATCAAATCAATAGAAAAAGATTCACTAGATTATATGAAAATCAAACCTTTGGAAAAGTAAATTTTGCAAAATCTTTTTTTTTGTGCAAAACTCACAATTGTGAGTGGATAGTATTAAGAATAGAAATATACACCAATCCTCAAGCTTAGATCGAGCCTTGAGGGTCAAAGGATTACAAGTAATCTGCTTGGCAGAGAAACCACTCCTACTCCTCGGCTTTACTTACTACAAGATGTTATATATTGTTCTAGACCAGTCCTCCGAGGCTTGTTTACATCCGATCCTGTGGATCATCAATCTGCTCTCTTGCGTTATTTCATGAAAGCTTTCCACAACTAGATCCCCCTCAAACACGCGGCAGTTCCTTGCTTGCCAAATATGGTGCAAGAAGTAGTACCTGATTACTTGGGTGAAGACTAGAAGAGCAGGATTTCCCATCCTGTTACTCCCAAAAAACAGATCATTCTTGAAGAACTTAATTTGCCATGTCCTTTGAATCCACTTGCATATTTTCCCAGCCATGTCCCTGATTGCCTGGCATCCCATGCATAGGTGGGCTAGGTCTTCACTGGCTATTCTGCACCCCGAGCAACGATCGGACCCGATACCTCTTTCTTGTATCTTTACGCTCGGCAGAGCACCCCACATCACTTTCCACAAGAATATATTCATATACTGAGGCCATCTTGGCATCCACATGTTCTTCATGACTCCCTCCCATCGTTTTTCCGTCCAGTGCCGCTTCCATAATTTGTTGAGGGGGCTACACCAATTAGCCTCGTGCATTAATGCATGGTAGATGCCTTTAGAGTGTGGTTTCCAAAAGAGGCTACTCCCGGGCCATCTCCAAGCTTCCCATTCAAAGTTGGATTCAAAAATTGGCATTCACCACCTTATCAAGCTCTTTCATCACCCTATAGACTAGCAAGATCTCAAAGCCATCCAGATGAAATTGGATGGCTAAAGAGTCAGCAGTTTTCCAGCACTTCCTGTTGCCATCCCATAATTGCTCTAATTGAACAAGCCCCTTATTATTCACCTTCCTGGCCATTTCTATCCAATAAGGGCTTTGCGGTGGCCCCAATATTTTAGAAAGCCAAGGGGACCAGTGTAATATGGAGTTCTTAAAGTATCTAGTTACTTCCCTCCATTCGAGAACCTCAGCAGCACTTTTGCACTTCCTCATCAGCTCCCCGGAGAGTCCACCAGATCTAAGATAAGACCACTTTTCCCCTTTTGATCCCACTTTTGCTGCATCAAGCATTTCCTTGGTCATGG
This sequence comes from Adiantum capillus-veneris, assembly GCF_014529385.1. NCBI lineage: Eukaryota > Viridiplantae > Streptophyta > Polypodiopsida > Polypodiales > Pteridaceae > Adiantum > Adiantum capillus-veneris. Next base: position 142,519,955 of record NC_140945.1, read on the forward strand.
TAGCCCAAGCTTGGTCCTGTTTAGCCAATGAGACCATAAAGTTGGCACAAAGGGCTTCCGCATGAGACATAGGGTTAAGAATGTCGAGCCCTCCTTGGTCTACCAAAGAAACCTTTTCACTAGTTTTAAGAATTCTTTCCAGTTACACTTAGCCATCTTGAGCACGGGGATGAGGAAAGCAATATATGGGATCATAAAAGCATTGATCACTCTAATCCGGCTCTGGAAGGGTATGATAACAAACTACCACCTTCTCATTTTGGCACTTAGTTTTTCAATGACCCATTGAAATCCTTGATTGTGGGTTACGTCCACCCCTACGGACCCTACGGGGGCACCCAGGTGTCTAAATATACTCCCTTTTGAGATATCTCTCTTGACCAGATTGCAGGGTCAAAAGAGTTGTTCTCCGACAGGGAGATTAGTCTTGACTTCTCTATATTGCACTTGGATCCCGAGGCCACAACAAATGTTTGCACAAAATCCAGATCTCTCTGACAACTTGAGGGCACGCCTTCAAGAATAGGAGCAAATCATTTGCGAACATTTTGACTAGTAGCTGGTCGTTGCCCGGCAATGCCAGACCTTGAATCTCTCCCCGCGTAGCACTGGCTTCAAGCATTGTAATGAGAGGATGCGCCCCGATGGCAAACAACAAGGGGGCCAGGGGACATCCTTGCTTAATAGACCTTTTAACCTCAAACGATCCCACAATTCTGTCATTAAACAGGAGCTCTGATTAGTTGCCACTGCCTAGTGTGCGTATGAGGCGACAAAGGTGGGGCCCAAAGCCCAAAGCTCCCATGACTTCTTCTATATAGGACCATTCTATCCTATCATAGGCTTTATCGAGGTCCAACTGTAGCAAGATGCACTCTTGCTTGGAAAAGGATGCATACTCTATTCCTACCATTGCTGCCAAGATATTGTCATATATAGATCTCTCTTTAATGAACCCGTGTTGATGGGGAGAGATGATCCAACTCAGGAGGGGGGCAAGTCTAAGAGCTATCGCCTTGGCAATAATTTTGTATGCTACTAACATCATCATAATGGGACACCAATGTTTAAGTTGAGAGCAGCAAATCTGTTTGGGGATGGGCTTGATAAGCCCTCTCTTAACACTTGCATCCAACGACTCTTCGGAAACAGCTAGATTGGCCATCCGTGTGACTGGACCCTTGAGATCCTCCCAAAATTCCCTGAAAGATTCAGCCGTCAGTCCATCCCAGCCGGGGGACTTTTCATTGCCAAGAGCTTTTAGTGTCGCTGAGCATTCTTCCTCAGAGAAGGCCTTTTCCATGCGGTTGGCTTCCTCCTAGAGAACCTTCTTTTCAACACTTCCAAGTAAAGATGCCCGGGCTTCTTTCACTTCTTGAGATAGGTTCTCTGGCTGGCCGATAATCTGGCTGAGGTACTTGAGCATAAGTGCAACCATCTCATCTTGGTTTTGAATTGTATTCCCTTTCTCATCATCGAGCACTTGCACATGGCCTCGACTTTTCCTCACCTTTAGAGCCCTAAAAAAATGTGCTTGGTTAGCAGGCTCTGGTTGCAGGAAAGTTTCCCTAGATAGCAGTCTTGCCTTCTTGATTTCCTCCAGCTGTTCGTTGGTCAAGTGAGATTTAGCTTCAAGCCATCGCTTGTGCTCATCTTAGGTAGCTAGTTCGAAAGCCTTCCTAGAGGCTAATTGCGCTACCTCCTCTGTGAGATGTTTGAAATGTGCCTCATTGGCTTTTTTAACCCGAGGACCCAAAGTTTTTATAGCTTTTTGTACACTCCAAACAAATACATTCCAAGCACAAGGTTTATTCATCCCCACATCTTTCTTTTGGTGATGCTTCTGAAGAGAGGGTCTTTGAATAGGTGTGTCCCTGCAACAACCAGAAGCTTTTTCTCCCCTCTCGGGGATTGCCCCCCCCCCCCCCCCCCCCCCCCCCCTTTTTTTCTTTCTTGAGTTGTATGTGCAATGGCATGTGATTGGAGAGGCTTTTTGTTGAGATTACCTTCATCTCTAATGTCGATGAGATCCAGACGGCGTGATGAGAGCAGTAGCATCTATCCATCCGGGAGGTACTGCGGGCATACTGAAGGCTGGTGTAGGTGAATCCAGGCATGTTGTTCCATGGGCCCACTTCCCACAAGTCAGTCATAGTCCACTTCTCACATAAGCTCAACCGTTTAGACTTTTCTGAGCCAGCCTGTAGACTGGCGGAGCCTGTTCTGTCCTTTCTTTTCTCGACCATATTGAAATCTCCAACCATCAGCCACTCCCCTTCCGTCGGAGTATCCCTGAGCTGCATCCACAGTTTAGCTCTATCCTTTGCATTGCAAAGGCCGTACACATTTACTATGGTGATAGGTTGATTGTCCCATCTGATTCTAACACCAAGAACTCTTCTGGAGGGGTGGTTAAGAACCACCTTTGTCTCCAAATCTTTGTTAGCAATGGACAAGACACCACTGAAACCATTGCTTCCTTCTCCATAAAAGATAAGTTTTTTTCCTACAGCCTGTTTTCTCTTGCACCAGGCATCCAAATGGTGTTCTTGGATGGACCAACAATTGACTACCTTATCTTTCTTCACTTCCTCCTAGAAGAGAGTGCCATTCTTTCGGGTTTTTAGTCCCTTCACATTCCACGAATGAATAGAGAGAGTATCCATCATTGGGAAAGGGGGACAAATTCTTCTACCTCCAGGAACTCTTCCCCAGAGTTCCCATTCAGGTTGTCCTCTTCCATTGGCTCCTTTTCTATTGGAACCTGCATGGTATCCAACTTGGAAGTGAAAAGGTCCTCTTGATTTGTCTTCCCCAAAACTTCAAATATATTGTCATACAGGACCGGAGGCTTTGGGAGATCCGGCGGGAGACCTATGATTTGTCCCAAGGCCCTAGCCTTTGCTTTGAACCGTTTACATGAAATCTGAGATACTTGCTACCAGCCCTCATCTTTTGACCTAATAGTTGGAGACATCACGATCTTTTGCATAACTGGGGTGGCCGTTCTCTGCTGAGCGATGGATGAAAAGTGGTAGCTTTGGGTGGTCTTGCCCTTACCTCGGTTGCCATGCTCTTGTTTCTCCACATCTTTATTCAAGTTGACTTTATTTTGCCCACCCTCTGCTTTTCCAAGATTTTCAGTAGGCTTCTTTGTTGGATCTCCCGTATTCGTGCCACCCTGTGGGGTAGCCTGTGATTCGCTTCTCTCCTCTGTAGGCTTTAGCACCTCAGCGGGACACGCCCTTGCATAATGTCCGAATTTGTTGCATTTGAAGCAGGCCCCGAAGAAGGTGTTAAAGTTAAGAGGAATGATCTTTAGCCCTGCCCCAACATTCACCACCAATTCTTTGGCTGTGGCTTCCTCAGATCCCACTAGATACATACCTTGTTTGCTGCTACCCCCGAGGCTCTGGAAGATGGAACAAATAATGGATCACCAAGCGAGGTTGCGAGGTCCTTCAAGTTCTTCCTAAGCCATACTGGGAGGTTACCAAAGTCCACCCATACTGGGCATAGATCCTTGAATGCCTCGTTAGATTCAAACAGAGGGTCCCAAGGAAGCACGCACACCTACGCACGATTGAAGAACAACGGGATTTTTGACAAAACCTTCTCAACCATTGCACTGTCGTTGAATTGAACTGATATGAATCCTCTCGCTATATATTGGGTGAATATTACTGATCCGTGTTGGTTCAACACCAGTGGATTGCTAAGCCAATTACAGAGCTCAATTCTATTGGGAACTCTCCCCATAAACCCAAAAACAAGAGTAGAGTTTGCTACCTCCGCCGATTGCTTTTTCACTATGGCAGGGGGAACAACCACCGTAACGACATCTTCCACCTCAACACGCTGCGGGAGCGCCTTCTTAAGTGCTTGGAAAGCTCTATCCCCTTTGGCCACTTCAGCAGCATCCTCTTGCGTCATCGAATCCACGTGCGACCTTTTGTTTAATGACAGTGCACACAGGATTGCCGCTAGGTCTTTTTCCACCTGCGTCTTTCTTTGTTTGAGTTCCTCCTTACTCAGATTAGTCAGGGAGCTTTCACCGCTATCATCTGCGCTCGGTTTCACTAGGCCACCCGTCGGCTTGATAGCCTTGAGAGCGTCGTGCTGCTCTTTGCTTGACACTGCTTCGGCATAGGGCGGCTTAGAGGAGCTCGCCATGGCGCGGTGACAATCCTCACCGACACCAAGTTACTATAAGGGTTACAATAATCTCTGATAATATTCAAAGTGTTGCAGTAGGGGGGGGGGGGGGGGGGGGGGGGGGGGCGGCACTGCTTCCTGCTTACCACACCGTGCGTGTTGCTCAACTCCTAGTCTTGCCAAAACTTATTCGCAAAATCTCCATGTGCACGTTCTCTTATTAGGTAGGCTCAAAAAACGCTTAATGGGGCAAATTATCGCGATGCCTTGTTGATAATCGTCTTCACAAAAAAGATAATAATCGCTTCGCTAAACTTAATAATCACTGTGTGCTGCCGTCGTGGGGGGGGGGGGGGGGGGGGGGGGGGGGGGGGGATGATGCCCCGCCTTGTTGAAAGATTTTGGAAGGTGGCGAAGCTCAAAGCCCTACCACACCTTGCAGCAGCAGCAGGCCGGAAGCCACCAGGCATCTACAGACACTGATCTTCAGCGCTTCAGACCATCTCGCCCACCTTCAAACCCTCAGACAATTTGTGCGTTTACTGACAGAGCTTCAAAGCGATTATTAACAGAGCTTCGAACTTTCTTGCATACGCGATTATTAACAGCATGCCATAGAACTTAAGACGCCTCAATCCATGAATCTTATTGCAAAGTCTTAACTGCTTGTGCTGTATCTATCCATTTGATGCATCATATACAAATAACTGAAAAATAAATTAGATACCTAATGTGCAACTTGTAGATCACAACTGCAACTTGTTAACGGCATTGATTAAAGCCTTATTGATCAAGAGCATGGGGACAATGCTTTTTCTAGCGTGGTCCCAAAGAATTGAAACATAGTTTTGGCACCTTTGCTTATTTAAAATCTATGATGGATAGTCTCTTCTTGGCCACGTTGGTAGAGATTGTTTCCACTTGTTGCCGATTCATCTCTAGAGTTGATTGCTTTCTTGGCCATCACAATGGCTATTCTCATTAAAAAAAACACCCCAAAGACTTGATAGACACACTCCTCTATCAAAAAATCACAATGCAAACTTCAAAACGGCTCAAAAAGCCCCTAAAAATGATAATAAAATCCCTTTTATAAGGGGGATCCTTCAATTTTGGAAACTGCCCTCTAATTGGGCCACTTGGCATCTTAATTTGGAAGGTCTCGGGGTGGGGGGGGGTTTGCTTACTCTCGTTTGCCCTAGCAAGGTCGCTAGTACCCTAGGCATTTTGAATTTTTATTTCATTCCTTCTCTCTCTCTCTCTCTCTCTCTCTCTCTCTCTCTCTCTCTCTCTCTCTCTCTTTAAATTCTCCCTCCTGGGCCTCCTTTGACCAGGCTCGCTTTCACATTGGGCGACCCACCCCTTTGGCCAACCTTGATCTGCCTTGAACTTGCCCCGGGCTCACCGCCCTCATGACCCTTTCTTCTCTCACAACTCCTCCCTCCTCCAGCACTAGCGAGGTCGCTAATGTAAGGGGGGGGGGGGGGGGTGTCTCTTTTACCTTTGCTTCAAAAAGGTGGGCGCCTTTCGAGTGCCACACCATCACAATGCAAAACCTTTTCATGACGGTCGACAGCGGCTGTGCCGCCCTGTCACCCCTAGTGCCATAGCCACACGTGGAGCTCTCTCTCTCTCTCTCTCTCTCTCTCTCTCTCTCTCTCTCTCTCTCTCTCTCTCTCTCTCTCTCTCTCTCTCTCTCTCATACCTTATGAAAGGTCAGAGTCAACATAATATACACTGGCCTCTGAGCTCCACATCTGGGATGACTCTTTTTCCACGTGGCATCTCCACGGCCCACTGCTCCCAAGAATCCCCAATGACCCAAAAATTTTACCCCTTTTGTACAAGGAAAATATTCTTCAGATTCACTTTTCAACTTGCAACAACTTTCTGCTCATGGGTTAGGTACCTGGGCTGTTAAAACTGGCAAAAACTTCACACCATTGGCTTTGAACCATCCAAACCCCACCACATTTTGATTTTGCCTTACCTACCAATTGATGCCGCCAAAACGAGGAAAAAAATCTGCTATTGCGCACCCAACTTCCACCTGGTATATCTTGTTGCTTGTGACTCTAATTGACAAACCTCCAACTTCCACTGGCTCCGCGTGATGCACACTACCTTCTGAAACCTACTGAAGCCCAAAAAACCACAAGATGGCACGTCTACCAATGCAATCAAGTTGGCCCATAACTAGCCCCGACAAACTTTCAACTAGCCATATCTTGCTCATTTGAGCTCGGATTGATGATCCAAGAAGAATGACATGCTCCACAACACGAGTACTTTGTATCTATCTGCTCACAACAGCTTTGGCCACCTATCTCCAATTGCCTTGTCCATTGGGGATTTGCAAAGCCTTCTAAATTTGAACAACCATAACCTTCAAACGGTAGCTCCATTTGAGGAGCCGTTTGGACCCACTTGTAGCACATTTGAAACACCACATTCCAAGGCCAATTCTTACACTTCAAACACTTTGAGCTGCCATCCAAATCGGCCCCCTTTGGAGCACTTTTGGCCTAAAAAACCACCCTAGACATACAACTCCGCTATCACCTGCCTACCCATGGTCTTCACACATGCTTAAACACTTTGCCATGCCCCTGTATGCACCCTTAGCATTGCATTGCACACTTCACAATACTGACCAACTTTGGTTGCACCATCATTTCCCAACCCCCTTGTTCAACATTCATGTTCAACAAAAATCAACCTTTATTCAACTTGAAACTGCAAAAACTAAGCAAACACTGAGGTCACACAAAGAACACATTCATACATACAAGACCCAATCCACTTACAACTTCTCCCCTTTAGGTGGGTTACCCAGACCCCTGCATAATAACATGGCTACCACCAAGATCAAACACTTGGTACTGAGCACACCCATTCACCTACAATAGCTTCACATATTGTTGTACTTGCACATATAGCCTACCATACATATAAAGGTACACAAAAACCTCATAGCACCCCAAGAATTACCCTGTACCCAACATGCTTCCAATGGAGCATCATAGTGCCCACGCTGTTGTTCCTCATGCATATCTGCCCCTTCTTCCCAACTAGGTAATGCGGAGTCCTCCTCAAGAGAACCTTGTAGCCGATGAATTACCCACTGCACAAAAACATTCATCAGTATATCTTTCAACCACTACAAACATGCCTCCTTTGAAGGCTCAAACAAGGCCACACCCTTGGACTTTACTTCATGCATAAGAAAACATCCCCATTGCACCCAAAACTCCTCCATCATAGGCACCTTGGTCATCACCAGATGCACACCAGCTTCCATACCTATAACACCCTCAAATCCATCATCTTTAAGCCCTTTTGCTTCATCTAGCTCACAAGAGTCTACCATCACCTCTTTCAAATCAACCGCATGTATTTTCTCTTCAAGCTTCATCCGCTTGCAAGGTGGGCTGGTATTCTCCAGCACATGTGGCACAATGTAGGATGGGGCACAAGGCCTCCCTTGACACGTATTGTGACTAATGATTTCTCAATAAGTAACTGTGATTCTCCATCCATGTTGACCACCATGTCATCGAACCCCCAATCAACCTCATCATCAAGGCAAACCTATTCAAAAGAGCTTATATCTAACACAACATCTCCAAGGACATAATCAATACTATCAAAGACCTGCATAGCAGGTTTGCCATCTGCAACAATAGCTTGATCTATCTCGTAAGCATCCTAATAACAAATTGGGCGTGCCTATGAACACTCTACTGCTAGCACATCACAATCACTCATACCCACACCTTCATCCTCTTGCTGCTCAAGATAGGCTTGCTCACTATTTTGGTTATGCTCATCACCTTCTTCCAATTCATAATAGTTTTCTGACCCAACACCTGCCTCTTCAACAACCTCTACCAATTGCATAGCTGCCCTAGCCTCATCTATCGCTTGATATACTTCACAACCCCTTAGCACCTTGGAATCCACAATACCTACTATCTTCTTCACATGAAAATTATCATAAACATAGAACCTCAAAGATGTCGACTTTGTCTCCCAAGTACCATCGGTGTCCAAAGAACCGATGACATACTTCTAGCTTTCTCTTCAAATCCTGTTGATTGTGGCAGTTCCACCATCTCCCTCATGGCTTGTTCTGGAGCACCTACTTTCTCTTCAAAATCTTTCACCACTCCTCACTCAAATCCTCCTAGACAAACACACTAGGGGGGACCCTAAACAAGCCCCCTTGCAACTTTTGAGGTCTCACAGGTACATGTGGTAGCTTCCCTACTCCACCATCACCCTTACCAGCTTGTATGAAATGCATATTAGCATACGAAAAAGAATTTACTTATGGAGCCCTTCTATTCACCTTGGACAAGGTACACAAACCACCTCTGCATGTCGCAGTATACCCATCTCAAGTTTCTTCTTGACTTTGTAGCTTTTTACCTTGGCAGCCTTGACAACTTCATCATGGCTCTTTGGGTCCTCATCCTCCACTTTATCTCGCACTCATGGATGTAGACAAACTAGAAACCTCTCCAGCTTGGAGAATTCCACATTGAAAACTTGGGTAATAGCTACAAAATTTTTCCAGTAGTCTTCAAATCTATCAACGAAGGCATTGAAATCTTCCGTGACATCTTGTCGTAGGCCTTTGATGCTTGTATCCGCATCCACAACCAACATAACTTTTCAAAATTGTGAAGAAACTAATCTTGATTCTCAAACACCAATCCAATTCTGCGATCGAACCAAGACTTTTCTCTACCTTGGAACACCAATGGCATCATTTGTAGCTTTGCTTCTTGACTCCACATCCGCAATGACAACATAAACAATTCAAACTCTGCAATCCACTTGTCCGCATCTTCATCATCGTTGAAAATCGGACCAATATCCTATCTCATTTTCACTCATGAACACATCACCAAGGAGCAATTAGTGCACTCCTCTGTGGGGGACACCAGAAGATGGATAGGGGGAATGGGGAAACACACCCAACACACAACACACAACACAAGGCCTCTCTATAGCTCACGGCATTCACAACACTACTATCCTCTCAAAAAACACCTTTGAAACTTCACGCTTCCATAGGTAGACCACCGTCCCACTCCCCAATACTCACACACTCTACAAGACCACAACACAACTCACACTCATTGCCACAGTCCGTCTCCACCCTTACACATGCACACATCCGCTCAATCTCACTCTCTTACACAAAACCCCAACGGTACGAGGGGCACACACATCCACGTTGTTGGCACTGTGGAATATCACAAGATCATGATAAAGAGAAGGGGGGAAGGGGAAAACGACACAAAATGGGGCAATAAAAGCTTGATATTGCTTCAAAAGGACACATATAAAGTTTTCCCGGCCATCATAATGGCTATTCTCATGAAAAAACCACCCCAAAGGCTTGACAGGCACACTTCCCTATCAACAACTCACTCTGCAGACTTCAAAACGGCTCAAAAAGCCCCTAAAAATGATTAAAAAATCCCTTATATAAGGGGGCTCCTTCAACTTTGAAAACTCCCCTGTAATTGGGTCACTTGGCATATCAATTTGAAAGATCTTGGGGGGGCAATTGCTTGCTCTCGCTTGCCCTTGCTTTCATATGCTCTCTTTGATTTTAGTGGGGGGGCACTAGCGAGGTCGCTAGTGCCCCTAGGCATTTTGAATTTTTATTTATCTCTCTCTCTCTCTCTCTCTCTCTCTCTCTCTCTCTCTCTCTCTCTCTCTCTCTCTCTCTCTCTCTCTCTCTCTCTCTCTCTCTCTCTCTCTCTCTCTCTCTCTCAATCTCAATTTTCCCTCATGGGCCTCCTTTGACGAGGCTTGTTTTCACACTGGGCGACGCACCTCTTTGACCAACCTTGATCTGCCTTATACTTGTCTCGGGCTCACCACCCTCTCATGATCGCTCCTTCTCTCACAACTCCTCCCTCTCCAAGCACTAGCGAGGTTTGCTAGAGGGGGAGGGGGGGGGTGGATGGGGGGTTTGGTCTTTTACCTTTGCTTCAAAAAATGGGGCCCTTTTGAGCGCCACATTATCATAATTCCAAACCTCTGCATGACGGTTGATAGTGGACGTGCTACCCGCGTCACCCCCAACACTGCCAAAATCGGACAGTATCACCATTGAAGCAACACCTCAAGGTGCATGCCATAGCCACACGAGCTCTCTCTCTCTCTCTCTCTCTCTCTCTCTCTCTCTCTCTCTCTCTCTCTATGAAAGTTCATGCTCCACATAATATACACCGGCCTCCGGCCTTTGAGCTCTGCATGTGGGACAACTTTTTTTCCATGTGGCATTGCCATGGCCCACTACTCCGAAGAACCCCCAAGGACCCAAAAATGTTACCTCTTTTGTACAAGGAAAATCTTCTTTTACTGCCCTTGTCAACTTGGAACAACTTTCTGCTTATGGGTCAAATGCCCGGGTCGTAAAAATTGCCCGAAACTTCACACTGTCGGCTTTGAATTATGCAAACCCTATCGCATTTTGATTCTTTTGTACCTGCCAATCAATGCCGCCTAAATGAGAAAAAACATTTGCTACCGCCTCTATGGCAAATGCACCCAACTTCCACCTGACATATTTTGCCGCCTGTGATTCTGATTGATGAGCTGCCAACTTTCACTACTCCATGTGATGCATACTACCTTTTGGAACCTATTCAAGCCCAAAAAATCACTAGATGACACGTCTACCAATGCGATCAAGTTGGCCATAATAACTGGTCCTTGACAAACTTTCAGCTGGACATATCTTACTGGTGGTTCAAGCTCCAATTGATTATTTGAGAAGACCAACATGCTCCACAAAATGAGTACTTTGCATCTATCCGCTCACATTAGCTTTGAACACCTGCCTCCAACTGCCCTATCCGTAGGGGATCTGGAAAGCCTTCTAACTTTGGATAGCCATAACTTTCATACTGTTGCTCTTTTTGAGGAGCCGTATGGACCGTCTTGTAGCACATCTCGAACACCACATTCCAAGGCCCAATTCCTGCACTTTAAAAACTTGAATTTCCATCCTAAATCGATTCCCTTTGGAGCCCTTTTGGCCTAAAAAACCACCTTAGACATACAACTCCGCTATCACTTGTGCACACTCAAACACTTTTCCATGCCGCTATATGCACCCTTAGCGCACACTTCATAGCACCGATCAACTTTGTATGCACCAACATATTGCCAAATTTCAAAAATGGTTTCAAAAGTCTAAAAATAATGTCGTGTAACATATTCCCTTGCTTCAGACAAATTACTGTCATCCACGAGAATATCTAGCACGCTATGTATGGGAATGAGGAGTGGATATCCATGGTGGTGAGAGTTCAAAATCGAGAAAAGATAATTTGAAAGCTCGAAAATGAGGAGATCCATGTTGCTAGGGCTAAAATCGAAATCCATGGCGAAGAAGAGGAGTACCTTAAAATCTGCAAAGCCTTGCCACTAGAGAGAAAAGGAGTGAATGGAATGTAATTGGCCTGGTGGCCAAATCAAATTTCTATGCCAAAAATTGTGTTTGGATTAATTTTGATGCCCAAAGATTATCGAGGGAAAATTTGATGCTACCAAACTTCTTTAAATTGATGCCCAAAGATTGTCGAGGAAAATTTGATGCTACTGAACTTCTTTAAATTGATTGCAAAAACGAAGCCATGGGAGCTTCAATAATCTAAAATTGCAGCTTGCAAGAGGGTAGAAATATGGTGCTAAAAGTTTTCGACCCCATAATGTCAAGTAGTCAAAAAAGTTCTACCCCGATTCAAGAAGTTGACCTTGCCTTGGTTGCGATCTATAGCTTGAAGCTTAGTGGGATAGCCTTACATGATTTTTAGGTCATGGAGAAAACACTTCAAGCATTTGGACTTGCCACATGTAGCTTGAAGGTTGCCACGTGTGGCGAACTGGATGTTGCCGAACTTGTTCTAAATTCTTTAGAACAATCGAAATCGCGAAAGGGTTGCTTGATCACTGCATCGAGACAATTACGGAGGAATCACCTCTTGGATAACCTAAGGCCTTAAATAATCCAAGTGGGAATGTATGTGTGAAAAGAGTAAAGAGCAAAGCTATGGCATGAAGTAGCCAACTATGCAAAGAGAGAGAAGAGGAGAACGCTGCGAGGGATGTGCCAAATCAGGGGTGCTAGAAATGAAAACTACTTGTGCACCCGTTGATGGTTGCCATGCATGAATTGGGGCAAGCCAACTCTCCCCCTTCAGTGTCTACTAGGGATGGTACCCACGATTGGCTCGACAACGCTGGCAATGTGTTTGAGATGTGTGGATTTCTTGCTCTCTTCATCCTCTAAAGTTGTCTACTATAAAACCAATTGAATAATTCTTTGAGAATATTTTTCTTTATTTGTCTACCGCCCTTTTTTGTACATCTGACAAATGAAGTATGGAGAGCCAAGTGGTGACCAAGTAATAAGTGACATTTGTTTCTCTCTAAGCATCCGTAATAGTCATATGATATCAAAAGCTTTTTTTTTTTTTTTTTTTCCTTCTCGAAGTTTTTTGCATATGCTGTTTTCAAATCTTCAACAATTGATCAAGCATCTTCAACAATTGCTTTCATTCTTTTTTTTGGCTACATATAGTCTCCCCTTTACACTTAGAGAAGAAGGGTAATTAGACAACTTAATACCTTATTTAAAAGGTGAGGGTATCTCTTTTACCCTGGTGATAATCCAAACTTTGTTTATTAATAAATATTGATTCTTTTAGATTATTTTGGGATTTTTAAATATCAGCCTCAGCAAGCTTCACTACAAATTTAAGTTTCCCTTTACAATCACTTTCATCTATTCCATAGTAATGTACCACAACCATGTGAACTTTTTAACATCCATCTATATATGATTGAAAGTATTGTAGTCAAAAAAATGAATTTCCTTTTGTTTTCATACGACATTTCTCTTAAATGTGGTTATATCCAACAAATTGTTTTTATATTTTCTCATTCAACAAAAACCTTATGTTTCCTACATTGTGAGTGTTTTAAATAGGGGAAGAGAAAGAATGAGAAAGAAGACTAAACATAAAACAAGAGGCGGAGCAAATCACTAAATCAATCAAGTGAACCACCACAAAATGTACAAAAGAGGTGGCTTATATAGTCACAATGAGACGCAAGTGACTTCACCGACTATGTTAGTGTACAATCAGCAAAAGCAACTATTTCAATCATAATGAACTAGCTTAGGGTAGTGTCCCATACTACTAACAAAAACCCTCCTTAAGATCATTGGTGGAGCTAACTGATGCGATGGCACTAAAAAAAAAAGAAAGGGTTATTTGTGGAGGTAAAAATGGTCCAAATCTTGCATGGACATCATAAACTTAGTGGTAGTGAAGCTACCATGATGTTAGACGAATTAACGATGCATTGCCATTGGGCTCAAAGGCATGTGTTATGAACATTCATAGGATGGACCATATATATTTAGCATATGTCTCAGAGGCTAGACAATCCCCCCGAGTTCAAATTCTTTAGAGAGATGAACAATAAAAATGTGGTCTCAAACCCAAAGAAATTTGAGGGGGAGGAGAGTAAGGATGAGCTTTCTGTAGCTTTGAGATGATACCTATGTAGGTCATCTCCTACCTCACCTATTGGCGATCCTTTTCATCATCACTCTCTCAAAGTCCTCTCCTCTCTGCTGACAGTCCTCACACTTTCCCCCTTGGGGGGAGCCCCAATGGCCCTCCACAAAGCTTTGGTGAATGAAATTTTTGTGCAGTCCCTCTCATCATCTCTAGCTTCCATGGTGACCCCAGTCCCTGCTTCCATTGCACAAACTACTACCCAAGTTCCATTGGCCATTTCTAGGCCAATAGTGTCTCAACCTTGAGGTTAATTGAATGCAACCATGGTAGAGGGTTTTCAACATCAAGGGATGGCTAAGTGTCACTGGAAAGAGTTCTTAAAACCAGTAAAAACATTTTTATGGAAAAATCACACGAAATCTTCCAGGCCATGGCAATGGGCCCGTTGGGAATCAGTTGCTCGGCCGGGGAATCAAGGAGGCCTCGGGATTCTCAACCATGTGGCATCAGAAGCTTGTTGCACCAAATTTGTTGTTTCCTTGGCTAAACGGGATCAAGTTTGGGTTGTCATGATCAGAGATATGATAGAAGCAACTAAACTTAGCTTGAAGGGAGGAAAGTGGAGAGGGGTGGAGGTTCATGACAAACTGTTAGCCCCGGCGTGGTCTCTACCTTAAGACTGGGGGGCAGCTCAGGAGAATTGGTAAGAAAATGCAATAGAGGAGCAGGAGTCTTAAAGTGGGGGGAAGAAGCCATATACTTCAAGAACTCCATCCTGCATTGGTCCCCTTGGCTCTCCAAAGTTGTAGATCCGCCACAAACTCCCTATTGGATTGAGACAGCCAAGAAGCTGAATAATAAGGGTCTGATCCGACTTGAGCACTTTTAGGACAGTGTCAACAAGAGTTGGAAAACCATTGACCTGATGGTTGCCCAATACCAACTCAATAACTTGGAGGTCTTGCTTGTCCACAAAGTGATGAAAGAACTTGACAATCTAGTGATGCCAATCTGTGATTTGGAGTTGGACTGGAAGTAGTCTCTTGTGGAAACCCCATACTAAAATCATTTATCAGACAATGATGCAAAAGAAGAATTGGTCTAGCCCCCTTAACAAGCTATGGAAAAACAAATGGTCTGAGGAAAGGTGGGAGCATGTAATGGAGAACATATGGAAGCCAAAGGTTCCATAGTACATGAAGGTTTTCTTATGGAAGGTTATTTGGGGTGCTCTACCGACGGGGGTGAAGATTCAAGAGAGAGGGATTGGGTCAAATCGATGCTTGGGGTGCAGGTTAGCTAGTGAAGATCTGGCCCACCTATTCATGGACTGCCCAGCTATAAAAGGCCTCACAGGGAAAGTATGCAAGTGGGTCCGGAGAACATGGAAAATTAGTTTTTTCAAGACTGACCTATGCCTTGGAGATAAAAATTCAGGTAGTCCTGCACTCCTCGTCAGCACACTCAGATCGTCAGATACTTCTTCTTTCATAATGTTTGGCAGACAAGGAACCGCCATGTTTTTGAAGAAGGATTTGAGGTGGCAAGCTTCGTAGAAATTATATAGGAAAGCAAAGTGCTAATATGGGCACTCGGGTGCAAGCATCACTCGGAGGATTGGTCTAGGACTACTTGTGTCTTGTTGTCAGCAGATGGAAAGCCTAGGATGGGGGCAAATCTTGGCCATCGGTAAATAAAAGATCTCAGAATGACAAGAGTATGGACCTTGGGTATCAAGGATGGGGAGGCGGGTGGTAGGGGTGGCTGCCCTAATAGCCATTGTAATTATGATCCCTGGATGTTGTCATGGCTTAACATGAGCATGACAAAACCTTGTAATTTTTTGGGCTGCTCAATATAATCCACTCACAATTGTGAGTTTTGCAAAAAAAAAAAAAAAAAAGTCCTTTGACCTTAGGTAAGCTAGGGATGAGCTTGAGGTGGGAACCCGACCCAAGCTTGAGGTGCTTGTCGTGCTTGCTGACTATGATGCTTGAGGTGCTTGTCATGCTTGCCAACTAGGGAGCTTGAGGTGCTTGTGGAAACACTACCCAAGCTTGAGGTGCTTTGTCATGCTTGCCGACTAAGGTGCCTGAGGGTAAGGCGTTCAAAAAGTCAAATCCAATCCCTACTCAAGAGGGGGCGAGCCCTAAAACTAGGGGGATGAGAGAGAACACTCACATGCACACACACACACAGACACACACACACACACACAAAAGGAAAGCCCAAGCCTCAAGAGGCAACAAGGACACATGTCAAGCCCCTACCCATGTTGCCCTCATGGTGTGCCTAAAGCCTATTGGTTGGCCTCTCAAGGGGTCCAATGATAAATTAGTTAATTTGATTTTTTTTTTTGCATTTATAAAGTCCTCTCTCTCAAAGGGGAAAGGGGGACACTTGTCCCAAGGCTACCCTTGTTTCTTGTTATACATTTTGCATGTGATTGGCAAGGCTTGCATGGGTCCAATAAGCTTCTTTCATGAGCTCGACCAAAGCAAGAAGGGGGATAGCTTGGGGGGATACTCTCCCACACACACTCACACACACTCTCATTGTGTGAAGTGCAAAGTGAAAGAGTTCCATCTCCTTCTCCAAGCTAGTAGGAAAGTTGAGAGCCTACACCAACACTCTTGGCTATGGAATGCAAATCCAACCAAGAGCCATGCTTCAATGCTTAAGATTTCCATCTTCTCCATATTCATTACTATGCTATTATGTATGCTAGCAAGAAGAGTTATGATAAGTGAGGAACTACTTCTTTCTCCTATGAAATGTTTCTTCTTCCTCTTCCCTACCCTCATTCCCCACTAGCTCTCTCCACCTTAGAAAGGTGTTTGAGCTCTTGATACTAAGGCTTGGGATAGTTAATGCTTTTTGTGAAGGTTATGTTATGGTCGTGATGCATGAAGCTTTCCATCTTCATTGCATTACCTAGGTCACAAGGAACACAAAGATTGTATTGTACCAAGTCTCTCTTGATGGGAGAATCTATAATACAAATGCCTATTGGAGGGGGGACCGCCGCTCCACATAAATCCGGTCCTCAACTATTGTCATGTTGTCTAAACTCTCTCTATCTCTCTTGCAAAAGTATTGTTCATGCCAAGTTAACTAAGTACTATGTTTATGTTTCTACCGTCAATTAAGTTCACCCTCTATGCTCACAAAGTAATCTCACAAAAATTCTTTCTTTAATTTTCCTAATTCCGCTACTCTCAAAGATCATAGGCCATTATATTACACATGATATTGACGGTAGTAGGCACGGTAATAACTAGTGCTCTTAAAGACGAAACAAAGCAAGGTATGCCGCATTTTTTGGAACATGCCTTGCTCTTCCTTTAATCCCACCATCGCATCTATGGCAAGTTTCTCTCTCTCTCAAAGCTCAAACCTCCCCCTCCTCCCCCCCCGCGCATGCTCTCTCTCTCTCTCTCTCTCTCTCTCTCTCTCTCTCTCTCTCTCTTCTTCACACTCACAAACACATATACACACACTACTCATTACTAAAAGGCTTCTCATAGTGGGACACTACCTTTCACAGTTCTGACACTACACGCACACACACACACACACATGCACGCACGCGCACACACACACACACACATCATTATGCTCCTCCAATGTACAAATGCTATCTTTTTTTTACTAATTTACAAGCAAGCGATGATCTAGATGGAGCAATCCATTCAAAGAAGCATTGAATAATATAGATTTTTTCCTGATAATAGCTTATAACCCCCGGCGTCGCTAAAACCGTCGCTAATAGCGTCGCTACGAGTGCGTCGCTATATGCGTCGCTATGAGCGTCGCTATAGGCGTCGCTATATAGCGACGCCTATAGCGACGCTCTCACAGAAGAGTATAGCGACGCATATAGCGACGCTACAGAGCCATAAATAGCGACGCTTATAGCGACGCCTGAGAGAATATTTTTTTGGTGGCAGGGCATTGAATGCCCTGCCACCCATCAACCATATTGTACTTGATTCACTTTTTAAAAAAAGTGCAAAGGTAAATAATAGACCCAAAATAGTCACCCACAAGACGCATTGTTTGCAAAATTGACAATTGTACACATCATAGACAAACTGAATTGATTGGCAAATGTAATAATGACAATTGTACAACATCATAGGCATAAAGAATTGATTGGCAAAAGGAATTGCGGTGACAAATGTAATAATATACATGGTTCAAAAAGACGTATAAAATCCGTCTCATGATACATAAGCTATGAGAAACCCTAAACTAATGCTATCTAGCTACGGCTAAACTGACGTCGTCTAATCAGACGTCTCATCGCGTCCAAGCGGCGTATCTGTCGGATTCTGCAAAAAAAGACAATAAGACAGTTTTCAGTAAATATAAACATATAACGACATTTATAAAACAATACAAAAAATAAAAAAGAGTAAACCCTAATACTAACCATGCCGTCGCAAGAACTGAGAATGTCCATCAGGGCGTTTAAGCCCTTCCTGCCTGCGTACTCGCGCTCGTACGGTGTGGGATCACGTCCTGTCATCGACCACTGTCAAAACATACAAAGATTTCATTATGTTAGAACTAAAAAACACATAAACCCTAAACTATCGAACATGCATAAAGAGCAATGTGAAAAGACTTACAAAATCGGCCTCAAATGATGCCCATCCACCGCTCCCCAAGTGGTGCGAGCTCCCTGCCTCTACTCGCGCTCTGGCTGCATCCTTTTGTTGCTTCCACTTGTCGGGATTCTCGCGCGCTGCTTTCTTCGCATTCTTCCAATCTTCTTTGGCCAGCCAATCTGGCCTATTCCACCCATTCTTGATTGCTTTTTGCACTTCGGAACGCTTGTGTTTGCAGTATTCGCGCATTCGAATCTTCATCAGGTCTTCATTGAAGCGCTGATCCCGTGTTGGAACGGGAAACTCATCATGAAGTATGCTGATGACTCTGTTTTTTAAATCACTTGGTACTTCACTCCATTTGTTTAGTATATAGTGTCTAAACAGCTGAGAGCAAAGACCACGCATGCGCGAGATCACCTTCTTGCCGTCATCATCCATGATGATGCCGCCGCTGATGTCGACGGAGTAAGGCAAGCCCTCTGGCCGGTGACGCGTGAACCTGGGTGTCCCGGCAGGGGTCTCTAGCGGCGTGTCGATGGGGGTACGGACGTCAGGTGTCTCCACCGGCGTCTGGGCGCCGAAGCGAGGAGTGTCGAGTGGGGTGGCTCCTGGCGGAGTAGGTAGAGGTGTGTAGCTTCTAGGAACAGTCAGCCGTGCAAAACCTGACGTAGATGGCGATGCTGTGGCTGGTGTGGGGGCGGGCAAAGAAGGGGAGGGTAAAGAGCCTCGTCGAACACGAGGCGGTGTGGAGGCATCGGTGGCGGAATCCCCACAACAACCGCCACCGCCACCACTAGAGCGCCGGTGTCTAGACGAGTGTGACGCTCGTCTCGTCGACGCCGAAGCTTCAGAGCGCGCCGAATGCTCCGAAAGAGAGGGAGATGCGGATGGTGTAGGAACGCGCGATGATGCGCCAGAGCGATGACGCTCCACGTACCACTGTCTCTGCTGCGGTGACAAAGAAGAAAGAAACTCCTCATCATCCATACCTGCATTAAACACACGAATATTTAAACTTAATATTGAATGAATAGAGTAGACAATGACGCAAAGACCATTAAATACAATGACGTAATGACGCATATAAATACAATGACGCAATGAATCGAGTGATAGAAGAGGCAAGTCGAAAACTCAGAATTTTCAATCAAAAGATGTGAGCGCGAGTAGAAAAGAGCGTTACACACCATGGAAGCTACTTAGAGAGCTAGAGCTTTTACAGCACGGAGCAAAATTGTTCAAATACAATATTTGTGGCTTTAAGAGATCTCTCTCTCATCCTCGCATAACTCAGCATAACTTCCTATATCTATATAGAGCTCTCCATTTAAACACATATCCTCTGTTTCATTTTGTAGCTCCTCTGCATGCACCCCATATAGAGTAGTAGCATCTTGATGCTCGTCTGGCACCACCGCAGCGGCTTCTGATTGAGCATCTTCTCTGATCTCCTCCATTGATGTCGTTGTGATTGGCACATGGTAGCCTTCATACGTCCTTGCACTACGAGGGGCTACCTCTATGACGTACCACCAGTTTGATGTAGACTTTGTAGGATGAAATACTACCTGCCAGAGCCACATAACTTACATGAGAGCTTTCAAGCACATAACTTGTAAAAGGGGGATGTTAACTATTTATATACTTACTTGTTCACAATGCTCGGGTAGTACGAAAGTGTCTCTTAGGTCAGTCCATTTCTTAGTAGAATCCACCTCAAGAAAACCAGACTCTCCTCTACGCACAGTAGCGTTTCGACCCTCCATGATTATCTTGAACCATTGCACGTCGAACAAGTCGACAAAAAATCCTCTATAATCGATCCTCAAAATCTCTTGCAGCGTGCCGAAGTAAGTGAGTTCCGCCACCACGGGATCTGCATCAGAGGAACGTCGTCGACTAGACTGTTCAAATTTTGCCATGATTCCACAATCTTGAGTAAAACGCTTTTTGTCGATTCGTTCCACCCTAAAATGTCAACCTTTACACCATGCTGCTGTGTATGACTTATACTACAACGAACAAAGATTATGAGTGGCCGTTCAAACGTTTATAAATAAAGTCACTTGCTAGTCGTACATTGCAAACTTACCTTGGTCGCGCAACCCGAGAGTACTCCCACTCTTCTTCAGTCACTTCGTCACCGCATTGTTGTGCGCTTTTCAATTGGTTGTGCAACCATCTTAAGCTCATGAAGGTTGGTAGGCTCTCCAGAACCGCTGGATAGTGCATCGGTGGTCGTCTTCCCCGTCTCCACTCGATTCGTGCCCTTTGTCGCTCTTGCTTTGCATCCTCATATTGTGAAATCCACTTTTGCATCACTGGATTGTGAAGCATGCAAAATCGGTTGATTTTAGCCTCTAGATCTTCCGTCATCTTCTTCTCAACACCGAGATTGCACATGACAATCCCAGATATGCGCTCATCATCTATGGTTCGCCATAGCGTGTCCCGGGATTTATCAAATCCGTCTAGCCACTCTCCAATGTACACTAGGGACTCTGATACCAACCAACCTTCTGCCATGCTACCCTCCGGACGTGCCTTTTGACGCACATATCCCTTAAGCGTTTTCATGAAACGCTCTAAGAAGAACATCCATCTGGAATGAACTGTGCCAGCTATTTCCACCTCATCAACTATGTGAACAAGAAGATGCACCTGAATGGTTAGTATTGTAGTAGGAAAATGTTTCTCAAACATGCACACAAGCTCCGCAGCATTTAGTTTGGCGAATGGTATGGAGTCTACGTCGATCTCCTTTTGTGAGATCCATTGCACCAGCTTTGCAAGTTTGTAGATTGTGTTACGGATGTCGAGAGACAAACATCCCTCAATGGCAACCGGTAGAATAAACTGTAAAGTATGTGCAGCAATGATATTAAAGTCCACATTTTATGCAATGATATTAAAGTCCACTATGAACGTACCTGACACATTTTATGCCAATCGTGTGACTTCAAACCGGTAAGCTTTCCTTCTTTAGTAAAACACGTTCAGAGCGAGTGCATTACGCCAGTGGGGGTCCGCAAAGATCGAATGGCCTCTTTTACTTTGCGTTCTTGGGCTCCTGTGAAAATCCATCAGACGCTGTTTGCGGCCAATATTGCTCCATACGATCCACATTTCTAAGGTCAACTCTGGCTCCCAAAGTATCTTTCTTGCCGGTCAAATGGTCCCATAGTAGATTACCCACATTCTTGAATATGTGCATTGGATCGAGCAAGTGATTGATCACGAGTCGGGGCCAGTATGGTAACTCGTACCATAGAGATAGTCTCTTCATCCCTGGAGGCAATCCGTCATCGCACATCTCCTTCTGCTCTAACCATGCTTGTGCAGACATCCTTGGTGGCTCTCTTCCCAAAAAGCCGTCGCGTAACACATGATTCTCCGGAAGATACGCTTGATGACCTTCGTAGATTTGCTTCTTCAGTGAGGGTGCCCTACGTGCATTCAGTCTAGGTCCACATGTGACACATGCTCTGTATCCGCTTGTTTGAAGCCCTGCATGTATACACATGATAATAGATCAACTATGGGGAAAAACAAGATTTACAGTGTCTGAGAGAGGAGTGTCAATAGATCACCTGAGCATTCTGTTAGCCCGGGATAGTCATGCATGGTCCACATTAGAATACCTCTGATCAAAGCATTCCATCGTCCTGTGTGTCGGCTCATATCCACCACCTCTATGCCAATCCACAATTGTTGTAGCTCTTCCAATAGTGGACGAAGATACACATCCATATTCCCCACTTTATATCGCCCTGGCACAATCAAGCTTAGCCATAGGTGCCCCTTCTTCGTAGTCAACCACGGGGGAATGTTGTAGTTGACGATGACAACGGGCCATACACTGTAAGATGTTGATCTTTGACCAAATGGATTTACGCCATCCATAGCCAGGCCAAAGCGCAAATTTCGAGCTTCCCTGGCAAAATCCGACCATGTTCCATCTATATGTTTCCAGGCTGCGCAATCTGCAGGAATTCGTAGCACACCATCCGAAGATTTATTCTCCTCATGCCATGATGCTAGGGCG
The DNA here is from genome assembly GCF_014529385.1 of Adiantum capillus-veneris. Lineage (NCBI taxonomy): Eukaryota > Viridiplantae > Streptophyta > Polypodiopsida > Polypodiales > Pteridaceae > Adiantum > Adiantum capillus-veneris. The sequence goes on from NC_140945.1 coordinate 142,542,331, forward strand.
GCCATGGACTTACATTCGAAGAAATGCTTGATGCGAGGAAGCAAAGGAAAATGTCGCAAAACCTTTTGTGGAATTTTTGTCCCGTGGAGATCTACTCGATATCTTTCGGAATCACATTTCGGACACTTCTCCATGTCTGTGTATTCCCCTCTGAAAAGAATGCAGTCATTAGGACAAGCGTGGATAGAATTGTAATCCATCCCCAAGTTTCGCAAAATCTTTCTTGCTTCATCTCGGGAATCTGGCATCACATTGTCAGCTGGTAGAATGTGCTCTTTCAGCAATCTACACAACATAAAAATATGATACAGTCGTGTAAAAATCTATCAGATCATTATACATTTAGAGTTCTATTAAAGTAAACTAATTGTAATAGATCACCTGAAAAGCGCTGTGACGCTAGTGTCACTCCATCCAAACTTTGCCTGCATGTTGAGAAGAACCAGGAGTGCTTTCAATCTAGACATACGTGCTCCATTATACAATGATGTATCGGCTTCACTTTTCATATCATCATAGATAAGCCTTTCTGAATCCATGATCGTCTCGATCATTTCATCAATCTCGGGCTCAAACATTGCCTCGTTGGGAATGTGCTCTGCATGATCATCCCCCGAGCTGTCAGAGGCTACATCTTGTGGCCTCACATATGCTGCTTGACCAAAGCGCCTGCGAATACGTCTATTGGGTTGCAAGATTGCTGCTTGTTGGCCAGCGTCAGAGTCCGACGAGTTATAATTGGCAACAACTCGATCTATAATAGATGGATCGAACTCGCCAAATTCGCGAACGTGCTGCAAAGAAACACGTCTTGTCCGTCGCACAGCATGCTTGCATTGATTACAAGGACATAAGACCCTCGTTGAGAGATAGGTGTTTCGGTTGGACGGTCCCACATCCTCGTCGCTACTCATAATGAGGATAAAAAACTTATAACCTGGACAACAAATTTAATATTCTATTGGCATTCTTCATCTTATCTCTCTCTCTCTCTCTCTCTCTCTCTCTCTCTCTCTCTCTCTCTCTCTCTCTCTCTCTCTCTCTCTTTACCTCACATTCTCTAGTCATGTCCAATCCCCGCACACCTCGGTCTAGAGGTGCACGGAGATCAGAACCACCGGGTTATAATCTCGTCTTTATTGGTCAATACCTATATTTGTGGGTACAAGAAATCTAGACACCCACGTCTACATGATACTGCATGTAGTGGACAAAATCCCTTTGCCTCTTCTCTAGCTGTAGCACTTCACTTCATCTTAACATCTTTTCACAGTAGATCTTTTCACTGTTCGTCTAACTCTAAACCCTAAACCGTAAGTAATTCTTGCGTGGACTCGATCTAACGTAAATAAGCGTAAATCTAAATAAACGTAAATCTAACTAAAAATAAAGCTAAATCTAATTTAACGTAAGTCTAATGACTAGAGGTTGTCTAGATGGTCATTGTGTCGGGGATGTAGTGACTCTTGCCGCCCTGAAGATCCACCTTCTTCCCTGTCTTCTGAAGACATTTCACCAGTACTTTTGGATCGACGGAGCCCACCATGAGTGAAGGCAGCAATACCCTATATTCCATTGAGGGCTTTCTTCACCCGCTTCATGCAGGCATCGCAGTCTATGGAGACCCGCATCTAATCTAATATAACGTAAATCTAAATCTAGCTTAAATAAACGTAAATCTAATTAAAAATAAACCTAAATCTAATTTAATGTAAGTCTACATATAACCTAATCTTTAACGTCTTTTAAGATAGTTTCCTACGACGTTATAACTCTCTTCTTCCTGTGTGTGTGCGCGTGTGTGGATGTGTGTGCCAATAAAAAGAGATAAATGGTATAACCTTTCTATCACCCATGCCAAGTATGATAGATTGATTATGCCATTTCCCTCTTGAATAATAGGTCTTCAGTTCAACTCCTCGTCGGCTAGATCTTTAGGTCTTTTAATTTTAATTAGTTTCCTACGACGCTCCCTTAGTTTCTCTTTCTTTCTCTCTCAATGTGTGTGCGTTTTTTTGGATCGTATGCATGTTTTCTTTCTCTTTTCCTCTCTCAATGTGTGCGTTTTTTGTTTATGCATGTTCTCTCTCTCTTTTCCTCTTTCAATGCGTGCGTTTTTTGTTTATGCATGCTCTCTCTCTCTTTTTCTCTCTCAATGTGTGTGTGCATTCTTTGTTTATGTATGTGTGTGCGTTTTTGTTTTTGTTTGTACTCTCTCTCTCTCTCTCTCTCTCTCTCTCAAAAACACTATGTGTGTGTGTGTGTATGTGTGTGTGTGAGAGAGAGAGAGAGAGGGAGAGAGAAAGAGGGGAAGGGAACATGATCAGAATGAGGAGAGGGAAGGAGCATACCTGGCTCTCCTTCCTCTCCTCGTGTGTGTGTGTGTGTGTGTGTGTGTGTGTGTGTGTGTGTGTGTAAAAGAAAAAGAGAGAGAGAGAGAGAGAGAGGGAGAGCGTTACCTGCTCTTTGCTTGAGGGCGCCGAAAAACTCAGATCTGAAATCTGAGTTTTTGGGCGCGCTCGGTTATTTTTTTTACCCCAGCTGGCGTCGCTATGAGCGTCGCTATGAGCGTCGCAAATTTCTTTGTAAATTTGCGACGCTCATAGCGACGCTCATAGCGACGCCGGGATTTTTTTTTTTGAGCGTCGCTGTGTGAGCGTCGCTAATATGAAGAGCCTCTTGTAGTGGTGGACTTCATCGCATCCAATGATATCATGCAATATGTATAGACTGGTTGCTCTAATTTGTCAAGTTTAAAGCATTTTATGTGCTTGAAGACTGATACTCAACAGCTCCTTGCTCGGAACGTTGTGGCGGCACAAGAGTTTTGATAGTCATAGCGGTCGTCATATCTCTTGATGGATATTTCATCATCCGGGAAACATTATAGGCAAAGCATGGCAGCCACGGGGTCATTCACGCCAAAGCTTATTTTCCTAGAGTATTTTACAAGGCATGCCATAAAGAAGTTTTTCTCACTGACCAACCTAAAGTGGTGGTGGAGGTGGGAATGCAGACCAGACTCAAGTCTTTTAAAAGAAGGTGTCTTAAATCAGCTTACCACTGAAAATTAAAAAATGAAGATGAGTGACCAATGTTGCAATATGGAGGCGCTGTTGGTGTGGGCTACAAGCATAGAAGATGGGTGGTCGACAGAGAACTGGTAGCGCACTATAGTTGCTTGGAAAGGCTGCCAGTTGCATTGGAGGTGGCACAAGTTGATAAAATGGGGCTTGGCATGTCAGAGAGAGCTGGTGGAGCGCCATCTGTATGGATGCATGGCAAGGGCAGGGTGGCCGACGAGTGCATGAGAGCGTGAAGGAAGGGCAGGTGGCTAGGAGAAGCCAGGATTGCCAAATGAAGAGCTGGCCAGTTGTGAGGATAGCATACGCTATCTGCAGGCCAGGGGATAGGCCGAGAGCCCCGTGAGGTTGAGGAAGGTCATGAATAGCAAGGTCAAGGGCTGCAAGCAAGGGATGACGGCCCTGTAGGGAGTCAAGAGCTTTCGATAGAGCAGGCCGAGATGCTGGAGAGTGGGGGGATGAGCCGCCAGGGTTTGATAGCGATGCCATAAGGGCGGCACTGCAGGGGCGCTAGCATGGAGGGGAGGTGATCACAACGCAGAGGAAGAGGTTGGGAGAGAGAATGAGCTCGACAGAGCTGGTGCAGAGGCCACGAGGGCTGTAGCCCATCAAAACCAAGGGGTTGGAAGGTGGCGTGTTTGCTGCAGGGCAGTGCCACAGGAGGGCTGAGAGCGCTGAGAACGGACCAGGGTGTAGCGCCTCCAAGAAGGGGCTGAAAAGCAGGAGGAGCTGTAGTTGGCAGGGCAGTGCTATAAACAAGAGGAGTGTATGCACGTGGATAGGGCAGCTGCAGGTCGGGAGTTGCCAGAGGGAGAGCACCTCTACAAGCTATTCAAAGGGGCCACCATACATGCAACTGTGGAGGACCAAGGCTTGTCCTAAAGCAAAGACGATAAGAGGCCGCCATGAAGAGGGGGCCAGCACTGAGAAGGTGGAGGGCCAGTTATAGGGAAAGAGGCTGTGGAGCCAATGCCAAGGTCTGCAAGAATGCTGCACAGGGATGGCTGAGCAAATCAGGGGGAGCTCCTTGATCGGTTGTGGAGAGGATTGAAGGATCCATTAAAAACGTTTCTTGGGCGGACTAAAAGAAGTCTAAAAGGCGTTGCTGAGGGAGTTGAAGGTGGGCTGAGAGGAGTCACCAGGGGCATGTAAAGCAAAGGGCAGCCAGAGGTTGGATGCATACGAAAGGGGGCCGAGTGCAGGGTTTGGAGGAGGTGATAGAATCAGGGCCGTCCATAGCCAAGGGCCGCTTTGAGGCGAACAAGGCCGAGAGGCTATCGTGAGGGTTTTATTTGGCGCTGCAGTTGGTGAAGGCACATAGCCGCCAGGTCGTAAAGGGAGAGGGCAGTCACATAGCATGGAAGTGGTCGCCAAGTGATGCCATCATTGTATTTTGATTCTTTTTATGTGATGCATAATGTGCTTGTAGTTGTCTTGAGTGGTTTGAATTCAATTGTCGTTTCCCTCTAATCTCGTGCAGTGAGTCCGTGGTAGCGTTGGCTCTGGACAGGTTGTGTGTGTGCACAGAGGGAGGGAGGGAATGATTGGGTGAGCTATTTTGTGTGTGGTCGAGGCGTGTGTTGCCTCCCTGTGTACGTGCATTTACCGATTGGGGAGTTGTATGCATCCATTGGTGTTAGGATATGATGGTTTATTGACGGGTCTATGTGTGCTGAAGTGCTCATGTGTGAGTGTGTATAGCGGGTAGTGCTCGTAGGCGAGTAGGTGCAGTCATATTGTGTGTTGAGTGTTTTCCTATTTCCCCCTTTCCATCAGTGGTGCCCCACGGAGGATCTATTGATGGCTCCTTGGTGAAGTCAAAGACGGTGTTGCGGCTTGAAGAGCAAGATCTAACAAGAATGGCATGGTCGGGTTTTTTGGCTTTTACAGGGGTTGAAGATGCTGAGGTTTGGCTGCAAGACTACGGCCTTTTTTTTGTTGGACAGCGGCTTGTCAAGAGAAGAGGGAGTGGCCCAAGCTTTCCCGCTCCTGATTCGTGGAAAAGCAAAGGTATGGTACGAGGGCTTGCAGGCTGAAGAAAAATAGGATTGGAGCACATTGGAAGTGGCATTCTGACGCCGATATGTGGCCAACACGCAGTGGAGTGAAGTGAAGCAGATGATGGACAACCTAAAGCAAAGCCTTGACGGTGATTTCTGAGCATTCGTGTGGGAGTTCGAGGCCATATGGAGCAAGTTGGTTAAGGTAACTGCTGTAGAGAATGCAAATTTTTTGAAGATGACCAAGTTTGTGGACTGCTTGCATGTAAAAGTGTGGGATAAAGTCGAGATAGATGGACCGTGCACGTACGAGGAGGCAGTAGCCTATGCGCAGAGCAAGACGAAGAAGGTTTTAAAGCAGCAACAGGCAAAGCAGGTTCTGGCAAGTCCATTGGTGACAAGGCCAATTACTAGGGAAGAGCTTCAGGTAATCTGACCCTTTGTTGATGTACATGTGGTAGCAGCGGATAAGTGTGATGACAGAGTAGAGACGATACCGTGTGGGTCTATGAGGCCTCAGCAGCTGCAGAAAGGAGTCTACCGAGTACCACCTAATGTTCTTGACCAAGTGACTTCAGAAAAGCAAGCAGTGGAGAAGATAGCTAAAGTGCCAAAGCTGGTGAGTTTTGTGGAGAAATCCGAGGTGTATTCGAGCTATGGCGGTGCCTTGGATACTGACAACACATGGGAAATGGAGTCTGCTTTCTCAAGGTATGAGACATATGATGTTATGCATGTCGATAAGGCGGTCAAAGAGCAACAGATTGCAGGTGAAGAGACATTTTGTGCGGACCAGGGGGTTGGGCAACCCTCTCTCTTGCCTTGTGATGGTAAGGCCATGTTGACTGAAGAAGAGTGCTTCGATGAAGCAGACTGGGGTTCGATGATCCAGTGGTCGATGTAGATGACGAGTCGCAGGTTTTGGTTGCTAAAGCTATGGTGAGAATACAAGGTATGCAAGGCTTTCCACCTTTTGTAGTGCTGTTTGAAGGGACTACAGGTGAAGGTATGCCGGTGTTTGCTTTGGAGGAGCAGTTATCGCAGGTGGATGCCATGTTGTTGACGGACATGTTGTTGAAGGTTGCTATGCAAGTGCCTCTCTCCCGATTGCTACAGGTTATCTTGTTTGAAGACAATCATGCTATGGCGAGCTCTCTAGCCTCGATGGCGAGTTTGTTTCATATGATGCCGCTGCTACAGACATTAGTATAGTACATTCTTATCCAGTGTACAAAGCAAGTTTACGGATACAAGTTGAAGCAAGACCAAGCTATGTCAAGCAAGAGTGGTCGGCTTATAGGTTTTTTGGTACAAAGCAGGGATGGTTTGTATCAATTTTACAGACGGATGGTGATGATCAATGCCATATTTTTTATCCAAGTGGAGTTTACACTATGCTTGGGAGAGCCTATGGCTTTCCATTTGATCTGGGCGGGTGCTATAGTCAGTGAAAGTCTTTCTCTATCTATCTAATGCTTATGTAAACAATATCTACTAGTTCTCTTCTTATGCAATGATATATTATCTAAATAATGCTACGGTTGAGCATGAATTCTCAACGAGGGGTTGGGCAATGATGGTACAACTAAAGATGGTCAACCTATGGAAGTGCAAGAAATCCGGGCATGGCAGTTTGCAGGCAAATGACGGGGGAATTGAACAGGTATTTGATGCAGTCAGGGGACAGGTATACCCAGATGGAGCACTCTCTGGTCGAGAGTGCAAGTGTTTCTTGCTATTACAGGTGACAGGATCAAATGCTTATATCACAAGGTTGGAAACGAGGCAAGGGATGCTGGATAGAGGTGCTATGATGTTTGTGATATGGGATTTTGGGCGGAATGTCTATAGGAAACTCTACTTGCCAGGGTATGTATGTCAAATATGGATTTTAGCAGACCAAATGTGTTTTTCACGCTCAAATGGTCGGGATGTCTAGCTTTTTGGCTTGTATAATCTTACCCTCATGCTATTAAAAAAATTTGGCCCTCATCCATTACAGTACGTCCTTTTTTACTTGTATAATCTTACCCTTTTTTACTTGTATAATCTTACCCTCATGCTATTCCAGTGATTACATTTAGCACACTAAGGAAAGTAATCACCCAGGAGCAGGTGGCCTTCCACTACATCCACCAAAGGAAAAAAAAGGAATAAAAAAAGTATAACCATCTTTTTTGAAATTTTGAGAAAGCCTACACACAATAAATTTGAGTGTTGCAATTCATATTATTACTTGGGGTTGGTGTGGTAAGAGCTTGTAGGGGTTAGAGTCACAAAGTGTCACCATTATGACCACAGAAGTGAAGACCTAGCATCATCCAAAAATAAGCATCGTGGTGATCACTTGGATTCACTTCATCCATTGTATCAAGTTAAATGTGAGGTCACTTGGATATCGGCTGTACATACAATTGATTGGGGAATCGTTAACTCTTTTGAAGTCTATTGACCAAAGTTAGAACAATAGAGTGCAAGCTACTAGCTCATTAGGTACATTTGTTAGACAAGAGGAACTAGAACCTAGGAGTCCACCTCCCAACCACCCACTATATAGCATGGCTCCTAGCCCTTTGTTTTAGTTGGACTCCTTTTCCACACTACCTAGCCCGGCCTTGCCCTTGTCTAGTCCGGCCTTGCCGTTGTGTTGACATTACTCCCCCCTTAAAGAAGAGTTTTCGTCCTCGAAAACAAAAGTGGAGAACTTCTTCTTAAGAACACTAATGTTTTTCCAAGTGGCATCTTTTTCAGGTCGATCTTTTCACTTGATTAAAGGCTTGTTGACGTACATGATGACGTGTACGTAACTCATGATAGTCGAGAATACGTTCAAGTTCATGCGGTAAGGTAGGAGGCTCAACGAAATCAACCAAAATTTGTTGGTCAAGGACATTGTCGTCTCCATGTAACCGCTTACGTAAACGGCTTACATGAAACACCAGATGAATACGAGAATGTGTAGGTAGCGATAATTTGTAGGCACGATCACCTACTCGCTTGAGTATTTTGAAAGGCCCACAATATTGGGGAGATAATTTAGGTGTTGGCCCAGTTTTCAGACTTTCTGAATGTTCTGGCACATGTGAAAATACTTCCTCCCCTTCCTCGAAGGTAACTTGCCGACGTTTCTCATCAGCATACTTCTTATACCGATCCTGCGTTTGTCGGACATTCTGACGAGCGAGTTTCAGCATATCCATGTGGTCTTGGAGCTTTTTGGCTGCCAACCCCACCGTAACAGGTGACCTAGGTTGAAACCCATACATGAGCATGAAAGGACTAAATCCAGTTGTGACATGCTTAGCACTATTGTAGGCAAACTCGAGAATAGGTAAGTATTCTTCCCAGTCTGACTGTTTTTTGATGACGTATGCTCTTAGCATATCCTCTAGCACTTGGTTAACTCGTTCAGTCTGACCATCTGTTTCTGGATGATCGGTTGTACTGAGGTTTAGTTGTGTACCCAATCGTTTGAACACAGCCCTCCAAAAATGACTGTTAAACTTGGGATCATGGTGACTGACAATGTTACTTGGCAAACCATACAACTTGTATAGATTGTCCACAAATAACTTGTCTAGTTCTAGTGTCTTAATCGTTGATTTGGTTGGAATAAACTTACATAGTTTAGTCAACCGGTCTACGACCACCCATACCGAGTCATGACCTCGTACATTGGTTGGTAAACCCACAATAAAGTCCATAGATATACTTTCCCATTTTCCATTGGGAATCTCCAAAGGATGTAAGAGTCCTCCTGCTTTCAGGCGCTCTGCTTTGTTAACTTGACATTTTTGGCAATGCAAGACATAAGCTTGGACAAAGCCATGTATACCTAGCCAGTAAAACTGTCATCGTACGAGAGCATAAGTCTTTCTCTAAGGGATTGTAAGCTTGTCCGTAGTGATCCACAACAACATTCACAATGTCTTGAAAAGAATGAGTCTTCTCTTGCACTCTTAGGTCTTGGGCTCCTCGACAATCTTCTACATCATTCTTATCTCACCAAGACGAACAAAGAAGTTTGGCAATCTCTAGAAATTACTTTTGAAGTTAGCATCAATAACTCTAAATTGTTTCTTAAAATACAATTATAGTGTACGATTTGAAACCGATGGTACGCTTAGACGGTATTTGAATGCCATTCTTATGGATGCAAATCATAGAAAGACTAAAGACTTTGACACTACTACAAAGGCTTTCATCGTAAATATTAAAGTCAAACAGTGCATATTTTGTAAAGATTAGGTCATATAGTTGAAGTCCACTTCAGAAGGCTTGAGAAAGACCAAGGCTAACACCTGCGCAATTGGTTTCTACAGACCATGTAGAAGACGAAGATCCTAAAGCACAAAAAGCAATGCAAGTACAAAATGTTTGAAGACTCGCTTAATAGTGAGGATTCTTGGGCTTTCTAAAAAGCTCAATAAAAAATGATAAAAATAATTATTTTTTTATTAGCATATCATGAATAACTTCAAAGCCTTTTTCCTATGGATTTTTCCTTTGACCTATAAATATGCATTATTTGTTGTGTTTAGACACTATCCATGTCTTTGACGTGTTGTATATAAGACCTCCCTTTCACGTACTACTTCCCTTGCATTTTTCATGAGCTACACCTTGAGACCACTTTTTTTTCCAGAATAGGAACTGTATTAAAAAAGGAGGACAGATCCGTTATGTTGGTCTACTGACGGTCCCCATATATGCACCCCATAAAGCATAGCTGAGGTAAACCAAAGGTGCAAAAGCCAGAGCTTTGTTTGAGGTTCCTAAATTAAATTGAATCTACGAGCACATCCTCTCCATGCTCCTCAAAGTTGCATAGAGAGCTAGTCTATTCTTTGCTGCTCTCTTGAAGGAGAACTTTGGACCACTAAAAACCACTCTCAGGTAAATGTATGCATTTATATATTCAAATTTTTACTGAGCATATGCAAAAGTTAGTGCATATCAACTGAACCATTGTGTTGTGGTGTTGAACACCATAACTTTGGTCTTTTCAGGGTTCACGGACAAACCGCCATCATTAGCAAAAAGGTGCAATGCATCCAAGTGTCGTTGCATTCTCTCTGGAAAATCTGAGATCAACACAATATCATCTTCATAGAGTAGTAACGAGATCCGGGTTCGTGCTAGATGTGCTCCTCTGTCGCCTCCCATCTCACTGTTATCTGAAACCGCATCTACATACAAAACAAACAATGTAGGGGAGAGTGGGCATCCCTGTTTCACTCCAATAGTGGAGTGAATATTCTCAGACAACTTATCAAGGGTACGAACATGCCCCATATTGTCTTATATAAAGCCATGATTCCCAAAATCATCAATGTGGGTACTCCCATCTCTTGTAGTCTTTGCATCATTCGAGATCTGGGAACCATGTCAAATGATTTGCAAAAAATCCACAAAAGTACAGTAAATCCTCCTACCATGTGATCTGCTTTCTTCAATAGCAGCAACTGATATATAATCAAGAGTAGAAAATCTCCTTCTAGAACCTGCCTGGCCTGATGCCCAAATGCCTACTGTCTCTGCCCATCTACTCTACCACTGCTCAAGAATGGATGTACACATACTAGCTAGTGTGTGCCTAATCATGAAATCTTAGACTTTTGGACTTGCCTGCTCAAAGAAATTCTCACAAATTATTTCTTTATTAGGACTACAAATCTTGGTCTAGCATGTTCTTTTGGGATCTTGTTACCTCAAGCTAGAAAATTAAGCCTGAGAGCTCTCCACTTACCAAAATCTTTTGGAGCTCCTTGTTTGAAATGCAAAAAAGGTTGCATGTATCCCAATCTAAATTGTATAGTAATACCTTTTTGTTGCAGGATTAAGTATGGATAGGTTGGTGGCCCAATCAAACTGGGAGATCCCTATCAATCAAAGCCCATAAATGCTATTAGGCTAGGATAGGAACTTGAGGTGGCCTCCAAATCAATGGGGACATGGCTATCTTCTCATCTAGATTACTAACACTTTTAACATCTCTCCTAGTTGTGTTGCTGAGATTTTGTGCATTAGATTAGTACATTATAAGCACTACTTGGAAGGCCTAAAAATGCTTCTCTTCAATTCCTAGCTTTGATGAAGATCTTAGAAGGAAGGTCAACAAGAAATGGGATCTCAATTGGAATCCTAAGCAGTGGATCCATAGGTTCAAGTGTGTGTGGAGATTTTCCATTTTAGTCAAACACAACTTTTTGGCTTGTCTTATATATGGACCACTCAAAAAGCACTTAAAGCTAATCTAGGGGATGGGAAGTGTAGAAAATGTGGCCAAAATGAAGATCTTCATCACATCTTCATAGAATGTCTTGCTAACCTCATAAAGCTAGATATCCTTAGGCACTATGCAAGGAACTCCACTCTCAATAGTTCTTAGCTCAAGAGCTCCTAGTTGAAGACTACATCAAAGTTAATATCCCATTGTTGTACCTTTGAAGGCTAACATACCTTTGGGCCTGGTGGACTCAAAGAAATGCATATATTTAGAAAGTTGATGATAATCAAGTCTCTTTTGTATTGCCAATCAAGAAGATGTCCTCCTTTTGTATGTACCAAATGAAAGAAGTCTCATCATGTCCCCTATTTAAAATCCAAAGATGCCATATATAGATGGCAAGGTTGGGGATTGCCTCATGCTCAAGTTCTACTCTAAAGTGAGAGTGATGATGGCTAGTGCTTGCCTAGAGGTTTTATTTTCTCCCTCTTATGTTCCTTATTTTTGTTGGGATGCCTCTCTCCCTACTTGTGAGGCAAAGCTGTATATGGACACTCATTTATCCCATGGGCTGCAATGTGCTATTGGTCAAATGCGTACATCATCAAATGAGACTAGTAGATTTAGGAAAGTACCAACAGAGGCTAAGATTTTCCAATTGTGTCACATAGAGCTAAAGATAGAGTTACATCACATATGTCATTGTCCCGTATACTATGAGATACAAGGTTGCTTTCACTGTCTATCCAGAGAGGGATTTGGACCACTGGCTAGAGTCATGAGATATCAGGATCAGAGATGCCTCATGTTGTTTTTACTAGAGCTGTGCAGACACAGGAGAGTCTCTTGAGGAGATCAAACAATGGGAGACATTCACAAAGGGAGCTCACTGACTTCTTTAGAGTAGAGACTCAGTAGCCAGATGAGCAACCTTCACAGAAGACTTCAGAACCCACCTATAGCAGAGGTATATTAACTAACAGATCCATTGAGCTTGGGAGAGCTAGACGCCCATGTCTACAAGGGCACCACAACATTGATGTAGGCTCCATTAGAGGATTAGGACTATTCTAGCACGACATGGAAGATGTCCAATACAACTACTTATAGAGGCAAACATTCACAATGCTCTTCAGCGCGACTGATGCAATACATTCTCAAACAACATTCGATGTCATCCATCCTTAGATATTGATGATCATCATCATCATTATCATTTTAGTTTTTACTTTACGTCATTTTAATTTTGTACCCAGACATTGTATTAAATCCACCAAGATTGTATCAGTTTGGTCTCATAGGTCATTTTGGCCTTTTGAAGACGTTGGAGCGGGGGAATAGGGAACACGCCCAGCACACAAAATATTTGCCTCTCTATAGCCCAGGGATTCCACAACACCCCTAACCTCTTAAATAACACCTTCAAATTGGCTAATTTGCACTAACAACTCCACTTTAGCATACAAAACAACTACCTCACACCTTGCAAAAAAAGCACCCACAACACAAATGCACCCGCACTGCTCAACTCACCCTTTCCGACTCATAAAACACTCCTAATCTACCCTCTTGGTAGCACCTTTCGAGTTGCAGGCAAACCCTCTGCAAGCAATGGACGACACACGAAGAGCGAGAGAAAAGGAGGGGAATGGGGAGAAGCAACACAAGAGATTGGGGCAAATGAGTGGTATTATTGCATAGGGAGTAGTACAATTGATGTATGCAGCTTCAATGGAAAGCTTAACAACACACAAGCTTCAGTAAATAAGGAGGATTGAGAGGGGCTACCAAGTGCATGGCTCAAGTAGAGGTTCGCCTTCTATGGGGTAAGCATGACGAGCAGGGGAGTTCGACCGTGAGTAGAAGAGAAGTACCGCCAGTAGCACTGCTTTGAGAAAGCTTGGAAAGAGATCGCCAGTGCGGAGAGGATCAAACTGCATGAAGCATTATTCTATGAAGTCGGCAACTATCGAATTTGCCATCATTGTATTTGATTGGGTTTCTGTGATACATAGTTGGGTTGTGGTTTTTTGTCGACTTTTCCGTCAATATTATCTGCCTCGTGTTCTCTGTCGTATGCCCGTGGTAGCGGTGGCTCCAAGATTGTGTGTCTGTGAGCAGAGAGGGAGGTAGAGATATTGTGCGGGCAACTTGTATGTGTGGTGAAGGCGTGTGTCGCCTCCCTGTGTGAGTGCGTTTATCGATTGGGGAATTGTATGCATCGACTGATGTTGGGATATGATGGTGTGCTGTCGAGAGAGCCTTGTGTGATTATGTCTTGAGTGTGTGTAGCCGAGAAAGCTCGAAGGCGAGCTGTGCAGTGAAATTTTGCAAAAAGTGTGCATATGTACGTGATTCTGTGTGGTTAGGGGCGTCGGATATTCCCTGGGCTATAGAGAGGCAGTGTAGAGTGTGTTGGGTTTGATCCCCCTTCCCCCTTTCCATCAGTGGTGCCCCCACTGAGGACCTACTGATTGCTCCTTCGTGAAGTCGAAGATAGTGTCGCGGTTTGAAGAGCAGGATCTAACAAGAATGGCATGGTCTAGTTTTCCGACTTTTACAGGCGCTAAAGATGGTGACATTTGGCTGCAAGACTATGGCCTTTTTCTGCTGAGAGCGGCTTGTCAAAAGAAGAGGGAGTGGCCGAACCTTTCCCGCTCCTGGTTTGTGGAAAAGCAAAGGTATGGTACAAGGGCTTGCCGGCTGAAGAAAAACAGGACTAGAGCACATTGGGAGCGGCATTCCGAAGCCGATATGTGGCCAACACGCAGTGGAGTGAAGTGAAGACGATGATGGACAACCTAAAGCAAAGCCTTGACGGTGATTTCTGAGCATTCATGTGGGAGTTCGAGGCCATATGGAGCAAGTTGGTTAAGGTAGCTGCTGTAGAGAATGCAAATTTTTTGAAGATGACCAAGTTTGTGGACTGCTTGCATGTAAAAGTGCGGGATAAAGTCGAGGTAGATGGACCGTACATGTACCGTGCACGTACGAGGAGGTAGTAGCCTATGCACAGAGTAGGACGAAGAAGGTTTTAAAGAAGCAGCAGGCAAAGCAGGTTCTGGCGAGTCCATTGGTGCCAAGGCCAATTGCTAGGGAAGAGCTTCAGGTAATCCGACCCTTTGTTGATGCACATGTGGTAGCAGCAGATAGGTGTGATGACAGAGTAGAGACGATAGCGTGTGGGCCTATGAGGCCTCAACAGCTGCAGAGAGAATTCTACCGAGTACCACCTAATGTGCTTGACCAAGTGCCTTCCGAAAGGCAAGCAGTGGAGAAGATAGTTGAAGTGCCAAAGCCGATGAGTTTTGTGGAGAAAGCCGAGGTGTATTCGAGCTATAGCAGTGCCTTGGATACGGACATCACATGGGAAACGGAGTCTACTTTCTCAAGGTATGAGACATATGATGTTATGCATGTCGATAAGGTGGTCAAAGAGCAACAGATTGCAGGTGAAAAGACATTTTGTGCGGATCAGGGGGTTGGGCAACCCTCTCTCTTGCCTTGTGATATTAAGACCATGGTGACTGAAGAAGAGTGATTCGATGAAGCAGACTGGGGTTTCGATGATCCAGTGGTCGATGTTGATGACGAAACACAGATTTTGATTGCTAAAGCTATGGCGAGGATACAGGACATGCAAGGTTGTGTGCCTGCTCCAATGCCGCTTGAAGAGCCTACAGATGAGGTTTTGCCAGTGTTTGCTTTGGATGATCAGTTGGCACAGGTTGGTGCCATGCTGCTGACGGATGTGTTGTTGAAGGTTGCTATGCAAGCTCCTCTATGCCGATTGCTACAGGTTATCTTGTTTGAAGACAATCATGATATGGCGAGCTCTCTAGCCGATGGCGAGTTGGTGTCATATGATGCTGCTGCTACAGAAATTGGTATAGTACATTCTTATCCAGTGTACAAAGCAAGTTTACGGATACAAGTTGAAGCAAGACCATGCTATGCCAAGCAAGAGTGGTCGGCTTACAAGTTTTCTGGTACAAAGCAGGGATGGTTTGTATGTGTTTTACAAGCGGATGATGATGACCAAAGCCGCATTTTTTATCCGGGTGGGACTACAATCATGCTTGGGGAAGCCTGCAGCTTTCCATTTGACCCAGGCGGGAGTTACGATAGGCAGTGAATCTCTCTCTATCTATCTACTGCTTCATGTAAATATTATCTATCAACTTCTTATTATGCAATGCTACTTTACCTAAATAATGCTATGGTTGAGCATAAATGCTCCACGGGGGGGTGGGCAATGATGGTACAGCCCGAATATGTCGACCCGTGGAAAGGCTCATTGCAGGTGTATGGCAGCAGGCAGTGTCGCGACAATGTGCTTGAGCCTGTGTCGGGCGCCAAGTGTGACAGGTACCATTGGATATGTATGCTAAGTGGGGCATTTAACAGGCCGGACATGGTGCGAAAGATTTGCGAGTCGGAATGCTTGAAGATGCAAGGCAGATTTTGTGAGATGTCGTACATTGTGGCGAGGGAGGAGATCAACCAGGTGATCTCTTTGGTGATCAAAGTGCTGTGAGATACCGATTGTCAGCAATCGGAGGCGGTTCGATGATCTTTGCGCGTGAATGCTCGCCATATCAAGGTTTTTAGAAAAAAAGGAACATATGTTTGTAGAGAATGCAAAAAAAAGGAATGGCTACAAGCTGCAGTTTGCATGGGGAGAGAGGTCGCCCTGAGCAGGAGTTGCCAAAACGGGGTGGACTGCATGGGAGAGAGCACGCGAATTGAACTGCAGATGGGGACACGAGGAGGGGGGGCAGTTTATTTTGGGGAGGGCCACGGGGTGGCATGCAAAAAAACAAAATAGAGGGGCGGCTCAAGGGCGCTGAAGCGGAGGATGGCCATGAACTGCAGGGCCGTCAGTTGCAAGGAGGTGGGGAGCACGTAGCATTGAAGAGGAGGACGAAACAGAGCAGACCAGGAGGTGAGGAGAGGCTGAGGGCGGCCAGCCTTGCATGAGCCAGGGTGGCGGGCTGCAGTTCATGAAGAAAGGGGGGCCGCCTGGTTGGAGGTGAGCAGAAAAGGAGGTGAAGGGGGCCATGATCGAGGGCCGGCTGTGTGCAGGGCCGAAATCAGTAGGACGAGGTTGAGGGACTCCATAGCTCTGGGAGTAGCACTGCTATAGAAGGAGGGTGCGAGTTGCATATGAGGTACCGAGAGCATGATTGCAGGGTATGGTAGCCAGGGGCGAGAAGCATGATACAGAAAGCAACAAGGCAAGGAGTGCTGCAGAGGTTGTTGTAGTAACTGCCAAGGTGGTGGGGTTGCAGGTGCCGCCAAGGGCGGAGACACCATGGAAGGTCATCATGCAAAAATAGATCCTCATACTTCTTAAACAAACTGGAATACCATTATGTAGTCTTGAGGTTTTGAGCCACTGGAGTGGCATAAATGAATGTTGCTTGAGATCCTCAATGTAGTTTGCGTGCACATGAGAGATTAGAGGCAAGAATGGAGGCCCTACTCACCGTGAATTACCACACCCACCTGAGAGAGAGCATGTTTAATTTTCATCCCAATTCATTTGTGGCTTAAGCTCATGAAACCATCGAATGCCTAAAATTATATTAGATCAAGTTAGAGAAGACACACCAAACTTGCAACGAAAAGATAATTGTTGAACTGAAACTAGCGGATTGGGACATTCATGTTGGGTTTTCAAGCCCAGGTTGGTGTTGTTTAGTCTATGTGGGAACAAGCCCTTTTGGTTAGCTGAGGAGAACTACTCTTTAGTCTTGAGTTTGCATGGAAAGTTGAACTCTACATATGTAGTAAATTTTTTAATCAAATACACAAGCGTTATTTTTGCATCGCGTCGACCCTCTCTCTCTCTCTCTCTCTCTCTCTCTCTCTCTCTCTCTCTCTCTCTCTCTCTCTCTCTCTCTCTCGTTCCTTCCTACTCTTCACGTTCTCCACAGTTGCCATGGCTTGCTGCCATCTCCCAACACATGGTATCAAAGCACTAGGGAGTTTTTTGTAGGGTGGTCTGGCATATCTCAAAACGCCATCTTTGTGGCTGGTGTCTTAGAGCCCTAGGCGATGTCGAGTAGAAGGCAATACAGGACGTTGGCTAGGGTATGCCATGATGTGGAGTATCTCAAAACGCCATCTTTGTGGCTCGCGTCTTAGAGCCCTAGGCGTTGTTGACTAGAAGGCAATATAGGAGGTTGGCTAGGGCACAATAGGAGGGCGTTCTGAAATGTCGTAATTCACAAGCGGGTATCGCGTCTTAGAGCCCTAGGCGTTGTTGACTAGAAGGCAATATAGGAGGTTGGCTAGGGCACAATAGGAGGGCGTTCTAAAACGTCGTAATTCACAGGCAGGTATCTCTTGGCAACAAGGAAACCCTAGCACTCTATGTGCAGAGTGTTTCAAAACACTACAGGAGGTTATTGAAGTTTTGCATTCGGCGTTTCAAAAGGCACTCTAGGGCAGTTAGCTTGGCGACTAGAAGCGGATTTCAAAGAGAGCTACACTTTGACGATCAACAATGAGCTTCTAAAAACGCTTTCTGCAACAGCTAGTAGGCATTCTTTGGTGGCCATTGTGGTGCATATCAAAACGCTATTTTAAGCAATCCAAGGCTTGACGACAGCACTGCATTTCAAAGTGCTTCCTCCAAGTTCACAAAGGGTTGGCGGACAAGAAGTAGCCTCTTGAAACGCCGTCTAAAGGTAGAGCCCAACAAGAGGTCCTAGAATCGAGGGAGGTATTTAGCAATGGTGATGGCGCTAATAATCAGTCAAGACAACAAGTGGAAGGATGGTAGATCTTGGACGATGTTCAAGTATTTGCATGCAAGCACTTCGCCATGAAACCTTTGAAGTTGAAGATTCAAATATGGCTTCCACGCCTCCCAAAGCTTTTGAAATTGTGACGGATTTCCGACCACCACAGGTACACAAAAGATTTTCTTCAAGAATGTGGTACAGGACTTTGCAAATTATTTTTACCAGTCAAGTGTCATAGGGTTGTTATAGTTTTGTATGTTGTCAGTTATTGTCATGCCAAAATTTTGTACAGGCTATAGACACTGCCACAAAAACAAAGTGGTAAGACCTCCCATTTTCCTGTTTGGTCGAGTACTTGTTGTCTCACTCTGATTGTTGTTTGAGGAAAGTGTACACGCCTATCTTGTTGTCTCACTATGATTGTTGTATGAGGGAAGTGCACACACACACACACCTATGTTATTATCAACAGAAGGGGGGGGGGGGGGCTTCTACTCGAGTTTCAGGTGATTGATCTCTTCCATAGTTTGTATCGAGTCCATTGTCACTAGTTTGGATTTGAGGGCCGGGGGGGGGGGGGGGGGGGGGGGGGGGGGGGGGGAGGGTTGTTGGGTTTTCAAGCCCAGATCGGTGTTGTCTAGTCTGTGTGGGAACAAGCCCTTTTGGTTAGCTGAGGAAAGCCACTCCTTAGTCTTGAGTTTGCATGGAAAGTTTAACTCTATATATGTGGTAGATTTTTTAATCAAATACACAAGCATTATTTTTGCATCGTTTCGACTCTCTCTCTCTCTCTCTCTCTCTCTCTCTCTCTCTCTCTCTCTCTCTCTCTCTCTTTCCTTCCTACTCTGTATGTTCTCCATGGTCGCCATGGCTTGCTCGTGTTACCGAGTCGAGAAACCTCAATGGGAGCCATTGGAATAGCTTCTAAGCGTTCCCTTAGAGGATCACTAATCACATCATGCACACTGCCAAAATCGAACAAGATCACAATACACTGACCATTCACATCACCATAACACTCAATGAGAAACTCACAAGATGATCCTCACAAGCTTGGGACCCACTACCTTGCTCATACATTATGCTAATAGAAGATGCATGTTCTTTCTGTCAAAGTCGACGATGCGAAAGCGTAGAGCAATGAGGAGAGTACATGTGTGTGTGTGTGTGTGTGTGTGTGTGTGTGTGTGTGTGTGTGTGTGTGTGTGTGTGAGAGAGAGAGAGAGAGAGAGAGAGATTTTATTATCGTCCTCAGAGGTCAAATATGACCTATGGGACCAAAGTTACATGTGATGTAGTATGTGTATGGCTAATGAGTAACTCTCGACGCTCCAAAATTGTGCTGATGAGAGTCGCAATGGAGATCCCACACTGTGGCTGGGAGAGGAAGTGTGTATGTCTAAGTCATGGCTGAAAATGTGAGAGAAGCAAGTGCGGATGTGACCAAACGCTAAGCACTCTAGTAGTGTGTGGTACTGAGACTCTGGAACTTGCAGTGAGCATAGTGTGCACAGTCGATTTGACTCTTCTCCATTGCCCCAACGCCATGTCTCGCATTGAAGGGAATGGGAGCTAAGATGAATGGCTACAATAGTTCATATCGCCGACAAGGGGATAGGCTCAAGCATGTAAGTGTGAGTACGGTTTCCTCTTTCAGCGAAGAACAGGGTTTTGTAGTTGGGCAATATAGGTGGTGTAATGTATGAAGCGTGACCCATCGGATTTCTCCCAAGCCATAATACATTGGTGTTGTCGAAAAGCTTCATTCACTTGGGAGTCAATTGAAGCATCATGTAGCAAGTGTAATGCATCCCATCTCCCAAACCACTTCTTTATGTCTTGCATCCATCCCGTGCTCAAGATCTTGCTTGTATGAGTCTTTTGAACTATTTTGTTTGCTTCCCATGCAATTGTAGGAAGTCGATGTGAGGGGTTTTGAAGCATCTTTATCATGTACTCCACAACCCTTTCCATGCCCATAACCTCAATTGGAAGAGATGCCGACTCAAGAAGTAGGAGCAAATATGGTGTTTGTGTCTTAACTTGGAGAAAGTTTATAAGAAAACGCTTTTGGAAATTCTCGACCTCTTTCCAAGTAGACTTTGAGATGCTCCCGACCCACACTTCAACTCCATAAAGAAGAACTGGTGTCACCAATGCATCAAAAAGGTACTTCTTGAGAACCCAACCCTTGATGTTTCTCGCATTACACATGTTCTCAAATGCATAATCTGCTCTTTCTCCCGATTCCAATCGATGCATAGCACATTCATGCCATTTGTGATTGGACGGAACCTCAAGGCCAAGGTACTTAAAGCTCTCAACAACTTCAAGTGTCTCATTTTTGTACACAATGTATGGCTTCTCCTTATGGTTGGTTTTCACAAGCGTAACCTTTGTTTTGGATTCATTCACAGTCAGCTCACTATGCAAGCAAAAGTTCTCAAGGACAACCATAAGCTTTTGTGCATCTTCTAAAGTGTGTGCTAGAAGCACTACATCATCCGCATACAAAAAAAACATGATTATCGCATTATAAATAGTAACCACTTCAATGCCTTCTTTTTGCATAAAGTCAATACCATTTCTTCCAATTGATCAATTCATAGACAAAAGAGAGTTGGTGACAACGGACATCCTTGTTTAACCCCAATAGTGCTTACAAAAAATTTTAAAATTTCTCTTCCCATGCGCAATTGACACATCACCTTCTCATAGATTCAAGAAACCACAAGCATAAACTCACTTGGCACTTGGAGTTCTTTCATCCTTCTCTACAATTTGTTACGTGGAATTATAGCAAAGGCTTTCTTAAATTCCGCAAAACAACAATACAATCGCTTGCCTTTTAATCGACTTTCCTCCATGAGAACACGAAGAGTGACAAGATAATCAATATTTGATCATCTCCGGCTTGATACCTTGAAGATCTCCCGCTTTGCGAGTGGCCAACTTTTCAAGCCCACCGCATATATCCTCAATAGTTTAAAAAAAGGATATATGTTAAGAGACAGACCGAACAGACGCCCACGTGATCGGACACGTAGCCGGACACCACATTTGTACTTTATTAGTTTTTTGAGCTAGAGTAGTGAGCTAGAGTAGTAATACTCTGTGTATTTTTTATTCCAAAGTAGTGGATCAATTCCTTGAGTTGTAATGTTGTAATGATATTTGTAAAGATCCATGTGAGTCAGTCACTGGCCATTTAGAATGCCCTAGGTATAAAGGTCAATAACTTTAATGTGAAAGGAGACTTATCTTTCGAAAAGAAAGGAGCTTTGAAACTGTACGCTCAATCTACGAAGCAGCTCCAACTTGTAATCATCGCAACAAATGATTGGGTAATCCATTTTCAATTCAGAAATGTGCATTGTGTTCCTCTCTCTTTGTCCTTTAATTCAAGTGTAAGCATTGTCAGTTTTGCTATGGTTCGCGACTACGTGTGTGTGAGTCTTAATTGCAGATTTGAGTACTTAAATCATTGTTTTTAGTCATTTTGACCATAGGAGAGTGTTCCTAAACCATATGACGACCTTTTTGGATAGTTATATTGTAATTTTCAGGACCTTTTTCATGATGGATTGTGATTTTGATACCTTGTCGGATTGTGACCAGACTTAGTAGGATAGTGCCCCTAGGTGTCGAAGACCTCTTCCTAAACTTTCGTTGCATTTCGAGTCCGTTCGAGTGTCGAAATGGCGTGATGACCTAGAGCTGTGAGAAAGAACATAGGCAGATTCCCATAATCATTGAGTGTTGGTTTGCTTGTAGAGTTATTGTGTTTGCTTGTTAAGGTTCACTTCTTGAGATTGACGATCTTAAAGATTCTCTGTGTTCCATCCGAGTCACTTCCCTGAGCAGTGACATTATGTTAGTACCCGATAGCTATGCTACAAACGTCCGTCACAGCGACCCGCTAACAGCATACATAGGAGTGAACCATAAAATAGTATTTTTTTAGCATTTGGTTGCTCATATAATTTCCTACAATATGTGTCCATATCCACAAACTTCAAATTACCAAAATTTTCAACCCGCTTGCCTCTCAAGTTTCTTCAAAATCTTCCACATACACATATCTTTTCTTGGACTTGAAAAAGTTGTTTATTTACTTCCCTCTTCTTCTCTTCTTTTGAATCAATGCCTTGGATGTATGCAAATGACTTTTATAGTTTTCTTTGTCCATAGTTGCATCAAGCTTTATCGAGGACTTTCAAGCATCTTAACATTCTTTATCTAACCACCTTTTGCGTGATCTATCTTTGTTGATACCATGAAGATGCTTTATGGCAAAGCATTCTTCAACACAAGAACAAATAACTTTTTTGAAAGCTTCCCATTTAGTTTTCAATGGTGCGTTATATTGAAGCTTTGTCATCCATAACTTTTGCTCAATCATTTCAATGTACATTGGTGCCCATTTGAAATTCATATAAATAGTGATAACTTCTCTTCCCTTTGGCTGAGATTATCATTCTTAGTTGCTTCTCCACATACAAGGTCAATACATAAGGTCCGATAGTCTGATTCTGGTGTCCATTGGTGGCCAAACATAAAACTCTTTATGCGATACATGATGGCTTCGGAGAGTAGCATATAGTCAATCACACTATCCCCATTATGTTTTCTACATGTAAATCCATTGGTTCCACTCCCCAAAGATACAACATTGCCAATGAGCATACCCATGCTATTACACGTGAAAGTAACTTTCCACAGTGATCCGGCTCTTTTGAAGTAGGATCATCCAAGTGAATTTCCTCCAACTTCTTGAAATGTATGGCATATCAAATTGTTGAGTATCATGTTGCAATGTTTGTGTGCGAGCATTCATATCCCCAAATACAATAACATCACCTTCGTCTTTAAAATAAGCAATGTCCTCTTCTAAATCAAAAAATGGATGATCTCTATCCATGCAAGCATAAAAAGAGAATCATGATGAGGAATGTAGCAACTTACTATAAAAATGGGTGCTCTTTTTGGTGTCATAATTTTCAGCCATACATAACATTTGTACTTGTTCCCGTACTTGTCATCTTTCATAATTGATACAAAATCTTTCAATCCTTTCTTAACCATACATGTTACCCCTCCTTGGCCTCTTCGTTGCTTGAGATTCTTTGACCACACCAATGAATGTACATTATAATCCTCCAAGCCGTTAATGCTTGGTGTATCATGCTCCCAAGTTTCAACAAGAAGTACAACATTGGTTTTGCTTGTTAGTTCATAAATACCAACCCCCGAATTCCATGGATATTCATTGAAATTCCAAAATCATATTGTCAATTGTAACTCGGCCACATAGGTCGTGCATCCCTATTCGCTTGAGGGATTTGCCTCCTCCTTGAGCACATTTTCTTCGAGAGAGATCTCCTTGTTTTTCTTATTCTTTTAATCATATGTCTTGTGACGCATATTTTGTTGATTGATAGTGTGATCTTCACATACAAAACATTTTGTATCCCTCACATAGATCCAACTATTATCAAGAATAATCTTTTGTTTGGTCTCATCCGGCATGGTGCATATAATTGGCCGTTCTCCTGAGCGAGGCACTCCTTGCTTACCCACTCTATGTGCTCCATAGACCATAACTCCGGACATGTCAAAGTGGGTTTTGAAGAAATTTTTCGATGACAATGACAAGAGAAGGAGGCATCTCTAACTTCTCGTTGGGAATTCCACGAATAACAATGTTCTTGGAACGTCGCTCCCATTCCTTTAACTTCTCCACATCCACATTCTCAACATTTATGAGTGAGGAATTAGGAACCACATTGTTACCACATGCATCATCTCAAGATTTGTTTCTGTGTACATTTTTCATAGCACATACATCCGAGCTCATGGTGTCAAATTTTTCCTCTTTCAATGTATGGTCATGCTCTACTTTGCTCATGCGCTCCTTCAAAGCATTCAAGTCCACAAGAGAGCGTTTACATTCCTTGACTTCCTCTTCAAGTTGCATCAAACGTGTTGTTTGCATCTCAAGTGTTCTCTTGAGATTCTCATTCTCAACCACAAGTACCCTTAGTGTGCCATTTTCCATTGCAAGTGCCTATAAGTTATTGCCTTGTTTGTTCACGGTCTCTTGCAACGATACCAAGTATGCCACGATCATGGTTTTCGATGTCGTTGGTTGAGTGGTTGTGTTGCTATCTCCACACTTATGAGATTTGGGATCAATTTCCACAATCGTTGAGAACCTTTTTGAAGAAGAACCCTTGCGAGTGTCGAAATACATTGTATGTAAAATAAGAGATAAAAGTCAACTTTCTTTAACCTGTTCACTTCAAAATTTCTACGACAAAAACCCCTTCATAACTCTGAAATTTTTTGTCTTTGCATCAATACGTAGAGAACATCGTTCTCTTCGATTGAGACTATAGATCATCCAAATCAGAGTTCGGATGAAGAAGTTATGATCAAAAGAGTGAATTGTTGTTTACTAGGTCAAAAAACGGTTGACGGCTGCACTAGAGAGAGAGAGAGAGAGAGAGAGAGAGAGAGAGAGAGAGAGAGAAACTACTGAACCAACCAACCTTGAGAATGAATTGATGATAATACAATGGGGGTTAAGGGTTGCTTATATACCAACCTTAGTAAATTGCCCTACCTAGACTTTGACAAATAAGTAAAATAAATATCTAAAAGCCAAAATAAATATCGGGATCACATTAGGTAGTTCAATTAAGATGCCAAAACTCTAACACCCTCTCTGCAGCTCATAGTGGACATAAATAGTGAGAACAATTAGATAAAGAAGCTACCTTGGATACCCCAATAGTTAATCAATCTACTGGATACACCTCGGTTATGCTACCCTCAACTTTGTACCTTAGAAGAATGCCATCTTGAGCATCGATTGCCTTGTAGAAAATTGAATTGTAGACCACACTACATCCCCATTCATGAACTGTGAACACATCACGTCCAAAAGAAACACGTCATGTCCATAATCTGACCAACAACAATGGATTAGTGCACTCATCCATAGTGTTTTAGATACGTCTGATTGGTTCCCTGCCAAATGCATGTGCCTTGAACTCGAATCTACAGGTTCAAACTCTGAGAATTTGAACTCCAACACAAGGGTCCAAATTAATTATACGGAGCACTTTTTGCCCCTCTTTGCCACTCACAAGCCTCTTTGGCTGAAGCTAGTGGCGATAACTTCCCTCTGACTAGAAATATGGTGTCATGGCCACTATGGTCAACACCACGTGTGTCATGCCGATCTCCTCTGTCAAATCTTTACTATCGTTATCTTTGTCCAGCTTGCCTTTGTCTTTATCTCCCTGTGAGGTTTTGCTTTTGTATTTGGCTTCAAACTCCCAAGCCAAACAAAGCGTCGGGTCACATTTATAACAATTGTGGTCGGACCTCATGGGGATACCGAAGGATCTAATTAAGTACTAGTACTGTCATCCTTGTCAAACTTGCCTTTGCCTCTGTCCTCTAGCAAACTCGTCGAGTTGCTAATCTCAAGCCAAACAATTTACCGGTTTCCTTGAGAAGTTTTGTCGAGCATAGGCCGCTAATTGGATGGCCAATCTACTATTTGGATGGCCAACTTGCTATCCATAGCGTTAAGTTGGTCTTGGTCATTGGTACTCGAGCAAGCATGGGCCACTAACCGCCTAGCTTTGAAGCCTTTTAAGCACGCTTCATAATGCATAGCACAATAAGACATCGATGGTCGAGCTTTTGGAGCATTCCACGATGCCCACCCAAAATAGCCCCGCAAGCCATTGCAGCTCCAAAACGTTTCGAAATGCTTCACATTTAGTAGCTTTCCAAAGCCCTTGAATCTCTCTATGCAAGAAGCTTCCCTGCAGCATTTCTGAACCCCTATCGAAAGAAGGTGTTGGGTCGCTAATGCATTTCAAGATGCCTATTGAAGGAGGTCCTTGACTGTCGCTGCATTTCAAAACACCTGTCGAAATGAGGATCAAAACCGACAATGTTTCAACTTGCGCTACAATGAATTGTCGAAACTGCGTGCCTCTCAAAACATTGTAGGAAATGTCAGCTTGCCCAACTTTGCGAAGTGTCTCATAACATCATCGACCACAACCTTCCATGCTTCCCTTACCTGTGTTTAGGAAAGTTTTCGCATAGAGCTTCTTCAATTCCTCTTCTCCACGGTGCCACTTCTCTTCCCTTGCTATCATTGAGCACAAAGCCCTGATACCATATCAAAGTCCCCCCTGATACCATATCAAAGTCAACAATGTGAAAGCGTAGTGCAATGGAGAGAATACATGAGAGAGAGAGAGAGAGAGAGAGAGAGAGAGAGAGAGAGAGAGAGACTATTGAGCCAACCAACCTTTGCAATGAATTGATGATAATGCAATGGGGGTTGAGGGTTGCTTATATATCAACCTGAGTAAATTTCCTTGCCCAAACTTTGACAAATAAGTAAAAATAATACCTAAAAGCCAAGAAAGATAGTGGGATCACATTCAGCAGTTCACTTGAGGTGTCAAAACTTTCTTAGGTCTTAGGAAAATCTCTTTTCATGTGACCTTTAGTGTGACATTTGAAACATCTTCCTTCTTTACCATACTTGTTTGTTCTTCAAGAGTTAACCATCCTCCTACTATTCTTTTGGCGGCTTTTTCATCAAGTGTCAACTTAGGGGTTTCTTAAGTTTTAGCCTTTCCTTTGTCACCATTGTTAGGTGAAGAGTTATGTGCTTTAGGTGTAAAGGAAGATTAAGAAGAAGACGAATTATCGTTGGTCTTACTATTCCATTGGTTTTGAGGGTTCTACGAGGTACTTGAAGATGATTTGTTCTCTTTAGGCTTACCTTTATTGTGCTTCATTTGTTGGTTATAATGGCAACATTGTAATCAATGGGGTCTAAACTTCTACATCATATTAGATGTACTCGTCCAAACCAAAAAGAAAAGCTCCTCATCCGACTTACGCAACTGCACACCGATCTATAAAATACGATTAGAAAAACTTTATTGTTATTTTTTTTCTTGTTAGTAACAAAATAAACGTTAAATTGATGCAACCAATAATAAATCACCAATGCATCCATCCTACCATCATACTTATTGGAAATCAACTTTTCAGTGATTGGATAATTAAAGCTTCAAGTTTCCACTATAGAGCTATACGTTCTCTTTCCACAGCGGCCCACTAAGCCTCCTTTTCCCTTTCGACTTCGGCTTGTTGAGCTTCCTTTTCACTTTCAACTTCCGCTCGCTTAGCTTCCTTTTCCCTTTCGACTGTTGCCGCTCACTAAGGCTCTTGTTGTAGCATCATCTCCATCATGGACTTTACAAAAGCCTCCATAGATTTGGTGTAATCCGTGGCGTAGATCAAGACAAAGGAGAATCCAGAAATGGTCCCCCACGTGTAAGGACTTTTCCTCCAACTCCACTCTCATCACCATCATGCGAAGTATCCATTCCACTTCAGGTGATGACCATGCACTAAGTACTCGAATACTGGGGTACTTGGGGTTCTTGGTGCTGGGGGTACTTAGGGTACTTTCTTAGGACTCGGGGTGCTTGCAATCTACGTTTAAGAAGGTTTCTCTCACCCAAACTCAACTCCTTCATGAGGGTGCACCCCTTGGCGGCCTTGCGCTCACACCAAGGTTGCTTTCCTCCACCTCACATCGATTGGCTTGTCACAATGTGCAAAGTCCACTCTCGATGAGTGGGAAAGAGGAACAAGGGGCCTTCTTTCACCAACCACTCTTCAAAAACACATATTAGAGAGATCAACAGACATAAGTTAGGTGAAATCTCAAGCAAGCTAAAAAATATATATATATGTGTGATTTTTTATGGCTTAATGGCCCTTGAGACATAGCAATGAAGACCTGATGCGCAATGGGCTAAGGGTGCGAGCGGCTAATAAGTCTGAGACGATATTAAAAATCCGAGAGAGAGGAGGCAAGAACACAAACATTCTTTGATTAAAAAATCCGAGAGAGATCCTTTAGGTTCTTTTCTTGAGAGACCATACCGAATACTACCAAAGAGCTACGATATACCAAAGTAATGGGCAACATAAGGGATTTATGGTGATAATTCAAGATCAGTGCTTAGTATGTACTCAAGGTTTCTTTTACATCATGAGAGAGTTCCTTTAACTTCATGAGAGAGATGTGCACAAGACTAGATAGAGAAGAACGAATGATACTATAAGTGAAGGTTGTGTGTGTGTGTGTGTGTGTGTGTGTGTGTGTGTGTGTGTGTGTGAGAGAGAGAGAGAGAGAGAGAGAGAGAGAGAGAGGTGCATATAGAGAAAGAAGAATGATACTATAAGTGAAGGTTGTGTGTGTGTGTGTATGTGTGTGTGTGTGAGAGAGAGAGAGAGAGAGAGAGAGAGAGAGAGAGAAATGAAATGAAATGTTATATTAAAAAGTCTACAAAAGGCCAAAATGACCTATGAGACCAAACACCGGATGGGGTCCCAAACCCCCCCCCCCAAGCGCCCCCCCCCCCCCCCCCCTCTGTGGCTAGAGAGGTATTTGCTCTACATTACACAATGCTGATATGATACAATGGTCCTAGATGCATATGGTAGATGCTTGGTTCTGCAAGGCTAATGGCTGGAAATAGAAACCGCTAGGGATGCTGATGGAAATCTGCAAACTCGACGAGGCTACAGGCTGATCTGGCACAGCCGATGTCGAGGATGGGCTGAAAACTGAGAATGAAGCCTGATCTGCTGGCTGAAACTGGAAACGTTGGTCCTTTTGACGGGGAATGGTAGCGCTAGGGCTGAGAATTGTTGATAGTCTGAAAAAACACAAGGACTAAAGAGAGAAAACAACGCTGAACTGAGTACCATATCTGGCTTGGATTTGCACCAAAAGGAGTCCCTTTGGACAAGGAGGGAGATATCTGCAGACTACCCACATAAATCAGCAAAGAGACTTGCAACAAAAGTTCTGATCAGCTGCTTAAAAGAAGCTACAGAATCGTTGAGAAAAACTTGTAGAATTGACGCCATTCCTTGCAACAAAACTTCACAAAACCCAAGTTTAATGACAGGCTATAACTAGAGGTGAGATCCCACATCGCCGGGTGTAAAATAGAGGCGTTTTTTGCAACAAAGTCTCTCAAGATTAAGAATTGATGCAAAAGCGCAGCAAATGAAACACGCTACCGTGATGAAATCTCTCTTAGAAACCTCCCGAAACAATTAAACTCCAAGCAATCCTCAACCTTTTTGATGTGATCCCATGAAAGAATGAAGAGAGAGTGCAGATATAGGAGAAAAACAGAGAGAGAGAGAGAGAGAGAGAGAGAGAGAGAGAGAGAGAGAGACCCAAAAGCAATGAGTGGATAACTAAGGAGAATGCTCATACAATGGTTGACGAGCATGAGAGGTTCGACATTTGCTTTGCATCCACTGAAAACCCAGCTGGGAGCTTTTTGGCCCTGGGCACCTCAAGGCACTCCATCCTAGACAAGAAACTTTTGTACTTTCAAAAGTATATCACACTTAGCATACATGTCATACGAATGCATTGCCAAGCACGAGATCTTTTATCGACTATGTCTAACTAACAATCTAATTGGGAATCTGGTATGTCGTGCCAATGTCTTGCATTATGCCACGTGCCTTCAAAATGCAAGTATAGGTGTTTGCTTTTCGAGAGATGTCCTTGCTTTGCATCTGCTGAAATAGCCAGTGCTGGCCTACCCTGTTGATCTTGTAACCAATGCATTCCCAAGAGACCGTATCTTAGGCACGAAGCCCATTAAGAACTTGTTACACTTTCAAAAGTACACTGCCCTAGGGCTGCCAACGCACTGCCAATTATAACATTGTCGAAACCGCTGTGTAATTTCAAAAGTACAGCACACTTCACATACATTGCCAAGCACAGCGTCTGTTTTCAACAACCATTGACTACAAGTCTGGTCGTGATAACTTGTTGGCTCAATTCAATGACTCGCATATTCCACGTGCCTTCACGATGCAGACATGAGTGACCACATCCGGAGAGAAGCCTTCGTTCCTGTCACGTGCACACTGCAATTGCGCCACGTGGACATGCTTCTGCTACAGTCTAGTGTCAATCTTAGCTTAGGACCTAGCCTGGCACCCTTGTGAGCCTCTAGCAGGACGTGCATGTCCAGGCGGGTCATAGTTGCATATCCTCCCTTGCACAGTACCACATTTTAGCATGTAGGCATTTTACTGCGTGTGAACCACCTCTTGGCTTGCATAATTAATTTATGACCTTTCAACTTCCTAGTCGTGGGGGGTGATTTGGAGCCTGCTCGACCCAGCCCTGTGCACCTATAAAGGCAGCCTTTGGGCGCTTGGATAAAGCAAACAACACGGAGATGCAGTAGCACCAAGCAGTACCCGCACGACCAAGTAGATCTCCAGCGTTTTCTCAGCATGAACCAGCGTTTTTTATCAACCTTTTCAGCCCTTGATCATCAGCGTTTTTCAGCCAGAACAGCCAGTGTTTTCAGCCATGATCACATCAGCATTCAACCCTCAGCCTCGTCATGGTTGCAGATCCGAGCCATCGACATCGGTAGCGTTTTCAGATTCAGCCATAGCCTCCTCATCATCGTCGACACAGTATGTAAGGTGCAGCGGAAGTGAATGTTGAACTTTGCTCAAGATGAGTGCTCCGAACTGTGCTCAGGGTTCCTTCTACTTACGGAAGGGAGAGCCTTCCGTTCCTTTAGTGAGAGAGTGCAAATGATCACAAACAAAGTGGCAAACACTGTGAATGAAGGTGCTCAGACTAAGAGATAGAGAGAGAAGAATACAATACCAAAATGTTGTCAAACCCTCCTCAGAAGGCCCCACTCTCTATGACAAGAGCGGTCTACTATTGATTGCACAAATCTCTACAATGCAATGGACTTACCGACGATGTCTTCGACGATGAGGACGACGACGAGACGGGCTGAAATCTGAAAACGCTAAGGGCTGAAATCTGCAAATCTTGTATCTGCTGATTCTGACTCTATGTCAGTGACGACGGCGATGACGACGATGCGACGACGACGCGCTGAAACGTAGATGCTGAAATCTGCATTTTCCAGGCTGAATCTGCAAACTCTTGTTGATTTGACCGTGTGGCGAGGATCTGTTGTGGAAGGTGAGATATGAAGGTTTGGGGGCTATTCTATCGATGCTGACTGCTGAAAATCTGCTCTTGCACATTAGAATATAGAAGGACCAACTCTTGCATGTGTTGGTCTCTCTGTTCGGCCGCCAAGCGCACTTGCTCGCGCTCACGCTCTAAGGCTGCCATTCTTTCTTCCTGTTCACGATCCACTTCTGCCTTTCTTTCTTCGCGCCACGCTTCTTGTTCTCTTATCATGTCCATCATCGTCTTGACCAAAGCCTCCATAGGATTTGGTGCAATCCTTGGCGTAGATGGGGAAGGGTGAGGGTCAGAAAAACCTCCTGGTGGGAAAAATTCTTCTTCGCCACCTCCATGCAAAGTATCCATTCCGCTTCGGGTGATGACCATACACTGAGACCTTGGGTTCTTAAGTTCACCAAGAACTTGGGTTCTTGTGGTTCTTGGGTTCTTGAGGGTCTTGAGTTCTGGAGGTTCTTTGGTAGCTTGTAATTTGTGTTAGAGAAGGATCTTCTCTTACACGAGCTATACTCTTCCCTGCGGAAGGCAACCTTGGTGTGAGCGCAAGGCCGCCAAGGGGTGCGCCCGCAGGGAAGAGTATAGCTCGTGTAAGAGAAGATCCTTCTCTAACACAGATTGCAAGCTACAGAAAAACCTCAAGAACTCAAGACCCTCGAGAACCTCAAGCACTCAAGACCCTCAAGAACCCAAGAACCACAAAAACCCAAGTTCCTCGTGAACTTAAGAACCCAAGGTCTCAGTGTATGGTCATCACCCGAAGCGGAATGGATACTTTGCATGGAGGTGATGAGCATGGAGGGTGGCAAAGAAGAATTTTCCCCACCAAGAGGTTTTTCTGACCCTCCCCCTTCCCCATCTATGCCAAGGATTGCACCAAATCCTATGGAGGCTTTGGTCAAGACGATGATGGACATGATGAGAGAACAAGAAGAGTGGCGCGAAGAAAGAAAGGCAGAATTGGATCATGAACAGAAAGAAAGAATGGCAACCTTAGAGCGTGAGCGTGAGCGCGAGCAAGTGCGCTTGGCGGCCGAACAGAGAGACCAACACATGCAAGAGTTGGTCCTACTATTTTCTAATGTGCAGGCGCAGATTGAAAAGAATCAAGAGAAGGACACTCTCGGTCTTTTCTTCTCCAAAGCACGACACACATGATTTGCATGATAATGATAAGCATGATGATTTGCATGATCAAGATGTGATTATTCACGAGCATGATGATTTGCATGATCAAGATGTGATTATTTACGAGCCTGATGATTTGCAAGTAGCAGCTGTGATTGTTCACAAGGATGATGGTTTAGTCGATACTTTTTCAAGTGAAGCTAACCTCAATGCAGATTCGATCAATCACGATGAACCGATCTTGGCTCTCGAGTCGAGGTCCAAAGAACCCCCACAAGAAGTATTTTGTGTTCGAATGATTAGTCAACACGCATTGTTTGAGTGTTTCATTCGTGATGCTAACCTGTATTTTAGTCACCGTCCTTATGTGATCCCTTTTCATAGGCATGACATATCGTACGATGAACACGATTCACTCGTGAATGAGCACGGATGTATGCGGATTCCTCATGAAAAGATGAAATGTTTGCATTCAAGGAATTCACATTCCATGTCTCTTCCTTTGCATGACACAGAATCCAAAAGAGCACAAGAAGAATTAAGCATCAAGCATCGGCATTTCCATTGTGATTTGCCACAGTTGATAGATTTAGATCAAAAAGACAAGTTTCGATTGCATTGTTTGCGTGTGTTGATGAACGGTTTGGCACTCCGTCTATCTGTTCATCTACATTGCATACACAATCTTTAAAGAAGACTAGAAATTTTCCAGTGACTTTACATGAAATAGATATGTTCATGTTTTTGTGTTGGAAGTGGTTTCAGGAATTTTCATCCTCGGAGATTCTTGAAGAAGGTAGACGCATGACTATAGACGAAGTTCAAGCATTGAAGGAGCCATAGAAACTTTGTGTCGCTTTCAGCGCGGCCCAAAGAAGCAAGGGTTGCAGACCTTTATGAAGTTCAAGTATCACATGACCCACGCATCAGAGTGGGCCGGCGAAGAGTCCTTCCCAGGATTCCAGACAATGTTGGCGATCTCCCTCGACGCCATCAGAGTGGACCGCCGAAGAGTCCTTCCCCGGATTCCAGACAATGTTGCCGATCTCACTTTGTAAAGGAGGGGATGTCACGTGCACATCTAACCCTATGTGTACGTGGACAAGCTACTTCATGACAAGGGTTCAGTCCAATTCAGTTAGCTTAGCTTAGGAAGTGTCTGGCACTTTTGTGAGTCTGTTCGCAGACCGTGCATGTCCAGGCATTTAGAGTAGATGCATATCCTCTGGTTGCACACAGCATGATCATCAAATTACAGTGAGAATCCATCCGGAGCATGTTTACAGTGTACAGACATATTTTTCCTATTTTAGCCATTTTTCACTTATTATTAATAAAAACTAGGTAGGGCAATTTGACTAAGCATATAAATAAGAAAACCTAGCGCTAGCATTTTCTGGCAGAAAAGGCAGCAGGGACTCCGCGTCCGACAGTGCACCTTCTCAGTATGACTCCTCGACAAGCCAACCTAGCGTTTTTCATCAAGATTCAGCCCTGGCGTTTTGTAGTTGTAGATCAACCCTGGCGACAACAGATCTTTGCAGACCCCCTAGCGTTTTTGCATAGGGAAGCAGACCAACCCAACGTTTTTGCATTGTAGATTAACCGGCAACAGATTCAGCCCTAGCAGTAGCGTTTTCAGTTTTCAGCAGTCAGCATCCGCTAAATAGCCCCCAAACCTCGCAGATCTCACCTTCCGCAGCAAATCCTCGCCGCACAGTCAAATCAACAAGAGTTTGCAGATTCAGCCCGGAAAACGCAGATTTCAGCATCTATGTTTTCAGCGCATCGTCACATCGCCGTCGTCACCAACATAGAGTCAGAATTCAGCAGATACAAGATTTGCAAATTTCAGCCCTTAACGTTTTCAGATCAGCCCATCTCGTCGTGTCCTCATCGTCGTCGACATCGTCGGCAAGTCCATCGCATTGTAGAGATTTGTGCAATCAATAGTAGACCGCTCTCGCCATAAAGAGTCGGGCCTTCGGAGGAGGGTTTGACAACATTCTGGTGTCGTATTCTTCTCTCTCTATCTCTCAATCTGAGCACCTTCATTCACAGTGTTTGCCACTTTGTTTGTGATCATTTGCACTCTCTCACTAAAGGAACGGAAGGCTCTCCCTTTCGTAAGTAGAAGGAACCCTTAAGCACAGTTCGGAGCACTCATCTTGAGCAAAGTTCAACATTCACTTCCATTGCACCTTACATACTGTGTCGACGACGACGATGAGGCTATGGCTAAAATCTGAAAACGCTACCGATGTTGATAGCTCGGATCTGCAACCATGACAAGGCTAAGGGTTGAATGTTGATGCGATCATGGCTGAAAACGCTGGCTCTTCTGGCTGGAAAACGCTGATGATCAAGGGCTGAAAAGGCTGATAAAAAACGCTGGTTCATGCTGAGAAAACGTTGGAGATCTACTTGGTCGTGCGGGGAAGGGGGAGGGTCAGAAAAACCTCCTGTAGGGAAAACTCTTCTTCGCCACTCCCATGCTCACCACCTCCATGCGAAGTATCCATTCCGCTTCGGGTGATGACCATCCATTGAAGTAGTGGGTTCTTAAGTTCACGAGGAACTTGGGGTCTTGGTTTCTTGAGTCTTGAGGTTCTGAAGTCTTGAGGTTCTTGAGGTTGATCTTTAGCTTGTAATCTGTGTTGGATAAGGATCTTCTCTTCACCCGAGTTCTTCTCTTTTCCGCAGGCGCACCCCTTAGCGGCCTTGCGCTCACACCAAGGTTGCTTTTTCCCACCTCACGTCGATCAGCCAGCCGCTAAGTGCACGGTCCGCTCTCAATGAGTGAAAAGAGAAACAAGGGGAGGCAGGACAAGCCCTTCTTTTTTGGGTTTCCTGTCACTCTTCAAAAACACGATTAGGAATCGATACGCCCAAGAGGACTTGGGTTACATGCGACTGCAACAAGCAAAAAAAATTTGTGATTCTTGTGGTTCTTTCCTTGAGTGATACAGAACACTAAAAAGCTCTGATACCATTGTAATGTGCAGCGGGAATGAATGTTGAACTTTGCTCAAGATGAGTGCTCCGAACTGTGCTCAAGGGTTCCTTTTTACTTACGGAAGGGAGAGCCTTCCGTTCCTTTTGTGAAAGAGTGCAAATGATCACAAACAAAGTGGTGAACACTGTGAATGAAGGTACATGAGACAGAGAGATAGAGAGAGAGAGAGAGAGAGAAGAGAATACGACACCAGAATGTTGTCAAACCCTCCTCCGAAGGCCTCACTCTCTATGGCAAGAGTGGTCTACTATAGATTGCACAAATCTCTACAATGCTTGGACTTGCCGACGATGAGGACAACGACGAGACGGGCTGAAATCTGTAAATGCTAATGGCTGACATCTGCAAATCTTTATCTGCTGAATTCTGACTCTATGTCGGTGACGATGTCGATGACGACGATTCGACGACGACGCGCCGAAAACTCAGATGCTGAAATCTGCATTTTCCGGGTTGAATCTGCAAACTGCGCG
Source organism: Adiantum capillus-veneris (assembly GCF_014529385.1). Classification (NCBI taxonomy): domain Eukaryota; kingdom Viridiplantae; phylum Streptophyta; class Polypodiopsida; order Polypodiales; family Pteridaceae; genus Adiantum; species Adiantum capillus-veneris. The sequence continues at coordinate 142,578,132 of NC_140945.1, forward strand.
GGATCTGACCGTGCGGCGAGGATCTGCTGCGGGAAGGTGAGATCTGCTAGGTTTGGGACTTCTACTACGATGTCTGACTGCTGAAAACTGAAAACCCTGATGCTCCTTGGTGTTCCGTCGCGATAAATCTGCAAAACGCCGAGACTGATCTGCAAACAAAAAAGGCTAGGGCTGAAAACTGTTCTACTACAGGGAATCTGCTAACGCTAGGGCTGATCTGCTGTCTTTCTGTCGCCAGGCTGCTGCAATGCAAAAACGCTGGGCTGTCTGCAGCAAAAACGCTAGGTCCTTGCTGATGGGGTCCTACTGAGAAGTTGCCTGTTGAGCAAGTGCTCCTGCTACCTCTTCTACCAGAAAGTGCTAGCGCTGGGTTTTCTTACATACTAACTTACTGAATTTGCCCTACCTAGTTCCCAACATAAGTCACTTAAAAATAATAAGTGAAAAATATCAAAAAATAGGGAAAATAGGTCTATGCACTGTAAAAATTCTCCTGATGGGTTCTGATGGAAATTTGATGATCATGCTGTGTGCAACCAGAGGATATGCATCTAATCTATAAGTGCCTGGACATGCACGGTCTGCGAATAGTCTCACAAAAGTGCCAGAACACTTCCTAAGCTAGGCTAACTGAACTGAACTAAACCCTTGAGGATATGCATCTAATCTATAAGTGCCTGGACATGCACGGTCTACGAACAGACTCACAAAAGTGCCAGAACACTTCCTAAGCTAGGCTAACTGAACTGAACTGAACCCTTGTCATGAAGTAGCTTGTCCACGTACACATAGGGTTAGATGTGTCCCGTGACAACATTAGAAAATAGTAGGACCAACTCTTGCATGTGTTGGTCTCTCTGTTCGGCCGCCAAGCGCACTTGCTCGCGCTCACGCTCTAAGGCTGCCATTCTTTCTTCGTGTTCATGATCCAATTCTGTCTTTCTTTCTTCGCGCCACACTTCTTGTTCTCTCATCATGTCCATCATCGTCTTGACCAAAGCCTCCATAGGATTTGGTGCAATCCTTGGCGTAGATGCGGAAGGGGGAGGGTCAGAAAAACCTCCTGGTGGGAAAAATTCTTCTTCGCCACCTCCATGCTCATCACCTCCATGGAAAGTATCCATTCCACTTCGGGTGATGACCTTGGGTTCTTAAGTTCACGAGGAACTCGCGTTCTTGTGGTTCTTGGGTCCTTGAGGGTCTGGAGTGCTTGAGGTTCTTGAGGGTCTTAAGTTCTTTAGGTTCTTGAGGTTCTTCTGTAGCTTGCAATCTGTGTTAGAGAAGGATCTTCTCTTACGTGAGCTCTTCCCTGCGGGCGCACCCCTTGGCGGCCTTACGCTCACACCAAGGTTGCTTTTTCCCACCTCACATCGATTGGCCGGCCCCTAAGTGCACGGTCCGCTCTCAATGAGTGAAAAGAGAAACAAGGGAAGGCTGGACAAGCCCTTCTTTCTTGGGTTTCCTATCACTCTTCAAAAACACGATTAGGAATCGAGACGCCCAAGTGGACTTGGGTTACGTGTGATCGCAACAAGCAAAGAAAAAATTCTTGTGGTTCTTTCCTTGAGTGATACAAAACACTGCCAAAGCTATGATACCAATGTAAGGTGCAGCGGTAGTGAATGTTAAACTTTGCTCAAGATGAGTGCTCCGAACTGTACTCAAGGGTTCCTTTTACTTACGGAAGGGAAAGCCTTCCGCTCCTTTAGTGAGAGAGTGCAAATGATAACAAACAAAGTGGCAAACACTGTGAATAAAGGTGCTCAGACTGAGAGATAGAGAGAGAAGAATACGACACTAGAATGTTGTCAAACCCTCCTCCGAAGGCCCCACTCTCTATGGCGAGAGCGGTCTACTATTAATTGCACAAATCTCTACAACGCAATGGACTTGCCGACGATGTCGACGACGAGACAGGTTGAAATCTGAAAACGCTAAGGGCTGAAATCGGCAAATCTTGTATCTGCTAAATTCTCACTCTATGTTGGTATAACGACGGCGATGACGACGACGCACTGGAAACGCGGATGCTGAAATCTGCGTTTTTTGGGCTGAATCTGCAAACTCTTGCTGATTTGACCGTGCGGCGAGGATCTGCTACGGAAGGTGAGATCTTCAAGGTTTGGGGGCTATTCTGCGGATGCTAACTGCTAAAAACTGAAAACGCTACTCCTATGGCTGAATCTGTCGCCGCGAATCTGCAAAACGCTGAGGTAAATCTGCAATGCAAAAATGCTGGACTGATCTGCTTCCTATGCAAAAACGCTAGGGAGTCTGCAAAGATCTGCTGTCACCAGGGCTGATCTACAACTGCAAAACGCCAGGGTTGAACCTTGATGAAAAACGCTAGGCTGGTCTTTGGTCTGTTGGCTGGAAAACGCTAGGTTGGCTTGTCGGGAGTCTTACTGAGAAGGTGCATTGTTGGACGTTGGGTCCCTGCTGCCTCTTTTGCCAATAAATGCTAGCGCTAGGTTTTCTTATCTATATGCTTAGTCAAATTGCCCTACCCAGTTTCCCAACAAAGTCACTTATTAATAATAAGTGAAAAATGGCTAAAATAGGGAAAATAGGTATGTGCATTGTAAAAATGCTCTTGATGGGTTTTGACTGTTATGTGATGATCATGTTGTGTGCAACCAGAGGATATGCATCTACTCTAAGTGCCTGGACATGCTTGGTCTGCGAACAGACTCACAAAAGTGCAAGAACACTTCCTAAGCTGTAAGGTGCAGCGGAATGAATGTTTGAACTTGGCTCAAGATGAGTGCTCCGAACTGTGCTCAAGGTTCCTTTTTATTCTTATGGAAGGGAGAGCCTTCGGTTCTTAGTGAGAGAGTGCAATGATCACAAACAAAGTGAATGGACATTGTGCATGCAAGTGTATGAGACTGAGAGATAGAGAGAGAAAAGAATACGACACCAGAGATGTAAAACCCTCTTGCGAAGGCCCCACTCTCTATGGCGAGAGCAGTCTACTTATGATTGCACAAATCTCTACAATGCTTGGACTTGCCGACGATGACGATGACGATGACGATGAGGACGACGACGAGACGGGTTGAAATCTGGAAACTCTAAGGGCTGAAATCTGCAAATCTTTATCTGCTGAATTCTGACTCTATATCGGTGACGATGTCGATGACGACGATGCGACGACGACGTGCTGAAAACGCAGATGCTGAAATCTGCGTTTTCCGGGCAGAATCTGCAAACTGCGCGGGATCTGACCGTGCGGCGAGGAACTACTGCAGGAAGGTGAGATCTGCGAGGTTCGGGGGTTCTTTTGCGGTGTCTAAAGGCTGAAAACTGAAAATGCTGGTGGTTCTTGATGTTCCATCGCGATGATCTGCAAAAACGCTGAGGTTGTGATGCAAACCAAAAAACGCTAGGACTGAAATTGTCTTCTGCTGTCGCCGAATTGATGCAGATACAAAAACGTTGGTTGATCCTTGATCTTGTCCAAAAAACGCTAGCTTGCTGCAGTGATGCAAAAACGCTAGGCCTCTTGGGTTCTGCTGAGAAGTTGCCTGTTGAGTTTGTGCTCCTGCTGCCTCTTCTGCCAGAAAGTGCTAACTCCGGTTTGCTTATATATTAACTTAGCAAAATTGCCCTACCTACTTTCCAACAAAAGTCATTTAAAAATAATTAGTGAAAAATATCAAAAATAGGGAAAATAGGCCTATGCACTGTAAAAATGCTACTGATGGGATCTGATGGGAATCTGATGGTCATGTTGTGTGCAACCAGAGGATATGCATCTAATCTAAGTGTCTGGACATGCACGGTCTGCGAACAGACTCACAAAAGTGCCAGATCACTTCCTATTCTAGATTGACTTGACTGAACTGAACGCTAGTCATGTTGTAGCTTGTCCACGGACACATAGGGTTGGATGTGTCACGTGACATCCCCTCCGTTTCAAAGTGAGTTACTGGTACCGAACTGTATGGCATCGAGGGAGATCGCCAATAGCATCCGAAATCTTGGAAGGGACTCTTCGCCGGCCCACTCTGATGTGCGGTACTTGAACTTCATAAAGGTCTACAACGCTTGCTTCTTTGGGCCGCGCCGAAAGCGACACAAAGTCTTCTGAGGCTCCTTCGATGCTTCAACTTCATCTAGAGTCATGCTTCTTTCTCCTTCAAGAATCTCCATGGCTGAAAATTCCTGAAACCACTTCCAACACAAAACCATGAACATACCTATTCCATATAAAGTGACTGGAAAAAATCTTGTCGTCCTAATAGACTGTGCATGCAATGTAGATGAACAAAGAGACGGAGTGCCAAACGTTCACCACACACACGCAAACAATGAGATCGAATCTTTCTCTTCTGATCTAAAGCAATCAATTGTGACAATTCACAACAGAAATGCCCATGCTTGGTGCTCATACTTTCATGTGCTCTTTCTACAACTGTGTCGTGCCAAGGAAGAGACATGGAATGTGACTTCCTTGAATGCATACTTTTCAGCTTTTCATGAAAAATCCGCATATATCCGTGCTCATTCATGAGTGAAACGTGCTCAACGTACAATATGTCATGCCTAGGAAAAAGGATCACATAAAGACGCTGACGAAAATACAAGAAACGATCACGAATGAAACACTCGTACAATGCGTGCTGACGAATCATTCGAACACATAGTACTTCCTGTAAGATTCTTTGGACCTAGGCTCGAGAGCCGCGATCAGTTCTTCCTGTGGGATCTTTTGCAATGAGGTTAGTTCACTAGAAAAGTATCAACTAACACATCATCTTTGTACACAATCACATCATCTTCATGCAAATCATCATGCTTGTGAGAAATCACATCTTGATCATGCAAATCACCATGCGTGTCATTGTCATCCAAATCAGCATGCTCATCATTATCATTCAAATCATCATGCTTATCATCATGCAAATCCTGTGTATCATATTTGGGAGAAGAAGAGACTAAGAGAGTCTCCTTTTTTTGATTCTGTGCAAACTGGGCCTGCACAATAGAAAAAAGTCGCCACAACTCTTTCATGTGTTGGTCGCCTTTCTCTTGTCTTGCTTTGTTCTCGCGATCAAATTCTACTTGTCTTACTTTGGCTTCCAAGCGTGCTTGCTCGCGCTCACGCGCTATGGCTGCCATTCTGTCTTGGTACTGACGATCAATTTCTGTCATTCTTTCTGCTCTTCTTGCTTCGCGTTCTAACTCCCTGTCCCTCATCATCTTGTCGAAAGCCTCGATAGGAGTTAGTGCAATCCTTGGCGTAGTAGATGGGAAAGAGGGAGGGTCGGAAAAACCTCCTGGTGGGGAAAATTCTTCTTTGCCTCTCTCATGCTCATCACCTCTAAGCGAAGTATCCATTCCGCTTTGAGTGATGACCATCCACTGAAGTCGTGGGTTCTTGTGGTCTTGGGTTCTTAAGTTCACGAGAAACTTGGGTTCTTGGGGGTCTTGGGTTCTTGGTTCTTGAGGTCTTGAGGTTCTTGAGGTTCTTCTTCCACTTGCAATCTGTGTTAGAGAAGGATCTTCTCTTTACCCGAGTTCTACTCTTTTCCGAGGGCGCACCCCTTGGCGGCCTTGCGCTCACACCAAGGTTGCTTTTTCCCACCTCACGTCGATTGGCCGGCCGCTAAGTGCACGTTCCGCTCTTAATGAGTGAAAAGAGGCACAAGGGGAGGCTGGACAAGCCCTTCTTTCTTGGGTTTCCTGTCACTCTTCAAAAACACATTAGGAATCGACACGCCCAACAGAACTTGGGTTACGTGCGACCGCAACAAGCAAAAAAAAATTATGTGGTTCTTGTGGTTCTTTCCTTGAGTGATACAGAACACTGACAAAGCTCTGATACCAATGTAAGGTGCAGCGGAATGAATGTTTGAACTTTGCTCAAGATGAGTGCTCAGAACTGTGCTCAAGGTTCCTTTTTATTCTTATGGCAGGGAGAGCCTTCCGTTCTTAGTGAGAGAGTGCAATGATCACAAACAAAGTGAATGGCACTGTGCGTGCAAGTGTATGAGACTGAGAGATAGAGAGAGAAAAGAATACGACACCAGAGACGTAAAACCCTCCTCCGAAGGCCCCACTCTCTATGGGAAGAGCGGTCTACTTATGATTGCACAAATCTCTACAATGCTTGGACTTGCCGACGATGTCGACGACGACGAGACGGGCTGAAATCTGGAAACTCTAAGGGCTGAAATCTGCAAATCTTTATCTGCTGAATTCTGACTCTATGTCGGTGACGATGTCGATGCGACGACGACGCGCTGAAAACGCAGATGCTGAAATCTGCGTTTTCCGGGCTGAATCTGCAAACTGCGCAGGATCTGACCGTGCGGCGAGGAACTACTGCAGGAAGGTGAGATCTGCGAGGTTCGGGGGTTCTTTTGCGGTGTCTAAAGGCTGAAAACTGAAAATGTTGGTGGTTCTTGATGTTCCGTCGCGATGATCTGCAAAAATGTTGAGGTTGTGATGCAAACCAAAAAACACTAGGGCTGAAATTGTCTTTTGCTGTCGCCGGATTGATGCAAATACAAAAACGCTGGCTGATCCTTGATCTTGTCCAAAGAACACTAGCTTGCTGTAGTGATGCAAAAACGCTAGTCCTCTTGGGTTCTGTTGAGAAGTTGCCTGTTGAGCTTGTGCTCCTGCTGCCTCTTCTGCCAGAAAGTGCTAACTCTGGTTTGCTTATATATTAACTTAGCAAAATTGCCCTACCTACTTTCCAACAAAAGTCACTTAAAAACAATAAGTGAAAAATATCAAAAATAGGGAAAATAGGCCTATGCTTCCTTTGGCGGCGGTTGTCATTCTTTCTTGGTGTCTGCGCTCCATTTCTGCTTTTCTTTCTGCGTGTCTGCGTTCCATTGCTGCCATTCTTTCTGCATTTCTTGCTTCGCGTTCTAACCTCCTTTCCAAAAACATCTGGTCTAAAGCCTCCATAGGAGTTAGTGCAATTCTTGACGTAGATGGGGAAGGGGGAGGGTCGAAAAAACCTCCTGGTGGGGAAAATTCTTCTTCGCCTCTCTCATGCTCATTACCTCCAAGCGAAGTATCTATTCCGCTTCGAGTGATGACCATCCACTGAAGTCTTGGGTTATTGTGGGTTCTTGTGGTCTTGGGTTCTTAAGTTCACGAGGAACTTGGGTTCTTGGGGGTCTTGGGTTCTTGGGTTCTTGAGGGTCTTGAGGTTCTTGAGGTTTTCTTTCGCTTGCAATCTGTGTTCGAGAAGGATCTTCTCTTCACCCGAGTTCTGCTCTTTTCCGCGGGTGCACCCCTTGGCAAACACCAAAGTTGCTTTTTCCCACCTCACGTCGATTGGCCGGCCACTAAGTGCACGGTCCGCTCTCAATGAGTGAAAAGAGACACAAGGGGAGGCTAGACAAGCCCTTCTTTCTTGGAATTCCTATCACTCTTCAAAAACACTATTAGGAATCGACACGCCCAAGCAACCTTGGGTTCGTGCGACCGCAACAAGCAAAAAAATTCTTGTGATTCTTGTGGTTCTTTCCTTGAGTGATACAGAACACTGTCAAAGCTCTGATACCAATGTTAGGTGCAACGGAATGAATGTTTGCGCTTTGCTCAAGATGAGTGCTCCGAACTGTGCTCAAGGTTCCTTTTGTTCTTATGGAAGGTAGAGCCTTCCGTTCTTAATGATCAAGGTGGAAAGGTACGTAAGGTACGGTACGTGTTCGGTACGTACTGTACGTAGTACCGAATGGATTGAGTGGTAAGGTACGTAAAATTCGTAAGGTTTTTTTCGAAAACGTCAAAAACCTACAATACGGTCCGTACTTGATAATAAATTCATAAGTATCACTTCTAGGATATTAGCTCACTGTTCTACTATCCAAGGCTGTCATAAATAGACAATCCAAGGCGAGTCATGACCACTTTCTCGACATTCAATATTCACAAACAAATACAATTCAAAGCTTCAGTTCTCTCTCAAATATACTTCAACAAACTTCAAACTTCAAACTACAGAGAACTTCATATTCACCATGATTTGCACACTGTATAGTATTTGACAAACGAGACTTGAAACTTGAGAGGCAATACAATTCATAAAGCACTTACCTTTACCGCGCACAAGGTTGCTCTGCAGGTGAGTTTGCAGAGCTCTGTCTGCAATAAACAAGCGCCCAAACTCTCTCTGTAGTACTCTGTACAATAGTTTGCAATAAACAGGCGCCCAAACTCACTCTGTCTCAATAACCAGGCGGCCAAACCCCCAAAACAGAGGCGAAATTAAATCCGAAAACGCGAAGGGGAAATTCTTTTTTTTTTTTTGGTACAGTACGGATCCGTACGGTACCGTACCGTACTATACGGACGTACGGTACCGTGCGGATCCGTACGGACGTACAAATCCTACCTTGTTAATGATAGAGTGCTATGATCACAAACAAAGTGAACGGACACTGTGCGTGAAAGTGTATGAGACTGAGAGATAGAGAGAGAAGAGAGATACGACACCAGAGACGCTGTAAAACCCTCCTCCGAAGGCCCCACTCTCGTCGGCGAGAGTGGTCTACTTATGATTGCGCAAACTGGTACAATGGGAATGCATGTGACTGATGCAAGTCTAGGCTATGTCGGCGATGACGACGGTGATGACGAGACCGACCTAAGGGCTGAAATCTGCAATCTGGTATTTGCTGTCCAAAAACGCTATGGGCTGAAATCTGCGACTAGTCCAGAAACGCTGATTCTGGGACTGTTTCTGTGGGTCTTTGACGCTGAAAATCTGCAGGTTTAGGGCTGAAAACTGAGGTTCTTCAAGGCTGAAAACTGAGGGTCTATCCGGGTTGAATCTGCTACTCTTTTAGGGGCTGAACTCGCAGTTTCTTCATTGCTGAAAACCCTGCATTGTTGTGGCTGAAAACGCTGCAAATCTGCAAACGTTGGGACGTGCAAAAACGCTAGGTTGATGTGTTTCCAAAAACACTAGGGAAGGTCTTTCAAAAACGCTAGCCGATGGGGGTACTGTGGTGACGATCTTCTGATGGAAAACGCCAAGTCTAAGCTTACTTCTGGCGAGGATCTCCTTGATGAGAAAACGCTAGGGCAAGGGTCTGATGGTTCTTCTTGCTTGGAGGGGGAAACCGCCAAGGGGTCTTGTTGAGAAGTTGCCTGCTGAGCTTGGCTCATGTTGCCTCTTCTGCTATTTAGTGCTAGTTTAGGTTTGCTTATATACAAACTTACTCAATTTGCCCTACCTACTTTCCCAACAAAAGTCACTTAAAAATAATAAGTGAAAAATGTCAAAAATAGGTAAAATAGCCTAAATGCACTGAAAAATTCCCTGAAGGATTCTGATGGATTCTGGTGGGAATGCTTATGATCATGCTGTGTGCAACCAGAGGATATGCATCTACACTAAGTGACTGAGCATGCACGGTCTACGAATAGACTCACAAAAGTGCCAGATCACTTCTAAATCTAGACTGACTGGACTGACTGAACCCTTGTCGTGCTGTAGCTTGTCCACAGACACATAGCGTTGGATGTGTCACGTGACACAATCGGTTCCTAAAGCAATGATCATCCCAAAAGCAACTTGTTTCAAAAAGCAATTGGCTCCAAAAGCTGCCACAAAAAGCATCAATGCAAAAAGAAAAATTACGTACAATTTGCCACGTCAGCAGCCTGTCAACACGATATGTGGAGGTCCGTACTGCCACATCAACAACCTGTCAATGCGATATGCGGGCAGTCCGTACAGCTGTCCATACAATCTCTGCCCGCGGGTGGTCATGCCACATCACCATTTTGTGACATCAACACACGAGCGTAAGCAACTGTATCAAGAGAGAATACCTCACTCGAAGTGAATACAGCACAAAGCTTCCCAGCCTTCCCTTATAAGCATATCTTTCATTCCAACAGACACCACTTGAACAAGAAGCTCGTCAAAAAAAAATGTGCAACCCACTTGTGCCCACCAATAGCACTTTTACTTCATCAAAGCCTCATAGAAAAGTTCGTGAGAAAGTTTCTTAAATTTGGTGCCTTGAGCAATTTGTTGCATGAGCATGCAATTCTACTTCCTTCGCGTCTTTGCTTCAACCTTGCTACACCAGTTCTACCAAGGGTTCAACAATGCATTTGCCCGTGCTTTCTGTGTTCCAACCTGTTTTGTTTGGTTTCTGAGACACTGGGATCTCTTCCACATGGGAAGAGTTAGGGGGAGAACGGTCATGGATTAAGAAAAAAACTCAATATACAAACTCTCTCTCAATAGTATCCAATCTTGCAATGACCCACAATCCACAAGTACCTTTTTTGCTTTTTTCATGAAAACGTCTTCATCTTCATCTGCGTCCTTTACAACTTTCCTGAAATCACTTCTACCACAAAGGAAAATTGGTTTAAATACCAAGATGGTGTCTCAGTCCAAAGCTGCTACAGGTAACAAATTCATCAGCTTTGTTTTGCACTCTCTCAGCCAGCTGCTCGACAACACTTCCAACAATGATGCCACTGTACGTGTCTGCACGACCGTTGGGTAAAAAAAGACAAAGCATTTGAAGTCACGTGAAGCTTTGGCTTGTTTGGACAGGTTTTGTTGTCGATCCGTAGGCCATATTTCTTCACATATTTATTATCCTCTCTTACGTGATGCATTTAACTGCTTCTCATGTCAACCTTGACTGCACCAAGAGGGTCAACATCGAGAGATCCAAAACGACTTGCATATCAATCAGTAACACAAGATTCTATGCCACAGTAGCCCCACACAATCAGCATGGCTGCCAAAAGCTCCAGCAACATGGGCCTGCTTACAACATGCTTTTTCTAGTTCTCTTGGCCTATTAATTAAGACCATGTGGGTAGCCTAGAATTCAAGGATTCCAAAATTTGATCTTAGGCTACCCATGTAAACAAAATAGTGCTAAGAATTTACGATTTCCAAGATTTGCACCATATGCAATGAATTCATAAATGAGACTAGATAATTGCCATAACACAAATATCAAGAATGGAGTCAAAATTTACAAATAGAACTAACGTCTCCATCTACCTAGCCCAATGTGGTAGATGAAAAGATGGAGATCAAGGGCCAGAATAGAGTGACTTGCTTCCTAGTCTTTCCCTCCTTGAATCTAACAAATGTAACATTGTGGGAGTTCTTACTACCAAATACAAGAAAACTAGGACACAATATGAACTCAGGTTTGCACAATGGTACACGAACAAATTTCCATCCAACTCCAATATCTGGTGCAATTATACTGCTAGTTACACACATGAACAAGTTGCAATAAAACAAGCCTCCCAGCAAGCTCTTGTTGCAATAACTCCCCCTTCATACCATACACCCTCTACTATCCTTCATTGTTAGTAATCTCGAGATGAATGTTGAAGAAAGAGCTATCTGACAAATATGCTAATATGCAGGTGCAACACATTCGACAAAGCCATAAAGTTATTGACGAGTATGATATTAACACAATCTGCCCTTCAAAAAGGAATGAAAGTCAGCACCTCAAAAAAGAGAGCCCTCTGCATCAACCTATGATTGATGAAGTGCATAACGACAAACTAAGAACTTGACATGCCTTTCTTCACGTGATGCACTCGGGATCCCACTCAAAAGCAATATCCAAAATATCGCTTGCCAATCAATGTGCACACCTTATTCTACCCTTTCCATACACTAATTTGATAAATCCACTGGTAGCAAGACGCTTTGTCCATGTTTGGCATAGAAGTAAACACTATCACAACCTGCAGACACCAACATAAAGCAATTCCACAAGAGCAACTTTCCCTAATTGAAAACAAGTGAATTGTTACTCACTTTTCTTCATTTTGACATTAGCTCTAAAATTATCTCGAAAAACCAATATTCCTCATTTCTGAACTCAATAAAACATAAAACAACTCTTTTGGACAGGTCCACTTGGACCACATGTCATGGAAATCATGATGGGTATTGGTTCATTGGTCCGTAAAGTCAACCTCGCCCTTCCCTTTCTTCATGCTCAGCAGAATGGCAGAAGCACACATACCCGTAATCAGTTATGACAGCCGACTCCTCGTGCGTGAGTAATTTCCTAGATTGCAAAATTCATTCAAAGATCAGGTTGAGGTGTAACACGAAGGTAGCCTTTCCCTGATGGCACTGCAATGGTTTCAAATCCCTTAGGGAACTTCCTTCTGGCCTCATCATCAGAGAAATTGGGCAAGACCATACAGGAATCGCCGTGCTTCCAATCGACAGGAGTAGCCACGCTATGATGGGCAGTTAGCTGAAGAGAGTCAATTACCCGAAGGATCTCTGCAAAGTTCCTACCTGTTGAGGCGGGGTAGAGAATGGAAGCCTTGAGCTTCTTGTCAGGGCCCACGATGAGGACCGCCCGTGCAGCAAGAGAGACACCTGAAGAGTCGACCTCGTCAGGGTCAAGCATCCCTAGCTGGGTGGCGATGGCACGGTCGGGATCACAGAGAATAGGAAAAGAGACAACAGAGCCCTGCTTGTTGGCGCTCTCAACGTCGGGAATCCATTGGAGGTGCGAAAGTAGATCGTTGCAACTGAGGGCCAGCACCTTGACGCCCCTGTTGATGAACTCGGGCATGTAGGAGGCCACAGAGCCCAGTTCTGTGGTGCAGACAGGCGTGAAGTCATTGGGGTGCGAGAAGAGGATCGCCCAGTGTTCTTGAATGAACTCATGGAAGGCTATGGTTCCCTGCGTCGACTCTGCTTTGAAGTCAGGGACCACCGTCCCAAGCCTCAACGCCATGGCGTGTCTCGTTCACTTGTAATAATCAGGCTTTTGCTTTAATTTAACGAACGAGCCTAAGTAGGGGGTACCCAATCGTTTTAAATCAGAAAATAGGCTCGTTATTTTTACATACCCTTTGGTACCCCCTACCATTTTAAATCAGAAAATAGGCTCATTACTTTTAGATACCCTGTGAAGTGGAGATTTAGGTGAAGGCTCGGAGAGAGGAATGAGACCAAGGCACGTGGAGGCCATGCAAAACTTTTCCCCCCTAATTTGGGTCTCTCTCTCTCTCTCTCTCTCTCTCTCTCTCTCTCTCTCTCTCTCTCTCTGTGGATAGTTTCCTACGACCTCAAAATTCTCTTCTTCTTCTTCTCCTTCTCTTCGTCTCTGCAGGCTAGAGTAGCCGTCTTGGGCAAAGCATGGAGGGAGGGAAGGAGGAGGCAGCAAAGAGCCTTCTCTCTCTCTCTCTCTCTCTCTCTCTCTCTCTCTCTCTCTCTCTCTCTCTCTCTCTCTCTCTCTCTCTCTCTCTCTTTGACACAAAAGTGCTGCAGAAACGTCGAACGCAAGTCGCGAGCTTTAGGCAGCTATCAGAAGTGCATGTCTCAACAAACCTTTTTTTTATGAGCATGGCATTGGTCTTTTTTAATTTTTATGTCGTCAAGAGAGGAGCAGCTCCACCTGTATGCTGGAGTGGTTATACGGTATGGCCTTTTCTACACTTAGGAGTGGGAGTTCGAATCTGTGCTCTCTCTTTTGTAATAAAGTATTAAAGAGAAGTGAGTGGCATGGTTGGGGTAGAAGGAATCTGGAGGAATCATTGGATAATTGAATAAACCCACGGGCTCCCTGTAGATTCTCCCTCAGGGAAAATGCAGATTCTCTCTCGATTGGAGCCTCCTCTTTTTTATCCTCTCTCGCTCTCTTCTGGAAGTCCGAAGTGGACACTCTCTCCCTCTCTTTTGGAAGCAATCGACGCCGCAACTGCTCTCTCTCTCTCTCTCTCTCTCTCTCTCTCTCTCTCTCTCTCTAAACTAACATAATATGGCGGAAGAGGGAGCCCTTTACATGTGTCGAAATCTGTTAGATAAAGACTAAATTCAAAAAATGACAAAAGCGCCTGTGCACGCGAAAGAGGGAGAGAGAGAGAGAGAGAGAGAGAAAGAGAGGTCGTTGGCCGTACTAGTATGTGTGTGTGTGTGTGTACATATATATGTATTGGAGCCTCCTCTTTTCTATTCGTGGCGTCCACTCTCCCTCTCTTCTGGAAGTGGACACTCTAATATCTGCCTACGTTTTTGGAAAAGTGGTCTATTAGTAAGAATCTGGTGTAGATGCCATTTGTGATTGATGACGGAAAAGAAAGGCAGCGGAGAAACTAACATGTGGTGTGAGGGCGATGAACAACATGGCGACAACATGTACTCAGATTCGTCGACTATCATGGTTGGTATCAAGAGCATGTGCCACGTAGGGCAAGGACGGGTTGCGGCACCATTTTTTCATATATTTCAAAGCGGTAATTGTTCGCATCGAAACCAGGTTGGCAAGGTGGTTAGCGCAAATATCTTGTAGTAGGTGTGTCTAGGTTCAATGTTTTGTTGCTCTTTGCGTTGCTTCAAAAGAAACAACGTAATCTTATACGTGAAGATACATTGTTATGAAGCCAGTATGTGCCTAGCTATAGCCAAAAATTAAAGAAAATGGGAGCGAAATCAATAAAAATCCAAAAAAATGGGAATGCTAGTATTAATGAGAATATCAGGAGATCCCTATTTTGTGTGTGAATGGTAAAGGGAAAAGGGAAGACACATGGCAGGTGACAATTGCGCAGACAACCAGAAGGAAAGAGAGTTGGAGGGCAAGCCTCAACGCCATGGATTGTTTCAAATTGTCACTTGTAATCAAGCTTTTGTTTTAATTTGACAAACGAGCCTGTAGGTGTGTCAAATTTTGGGAAGAATATCAAGAGATGCCTATTTTGTGAGTGAATGGGAAAGGGAAAAAGGAAAAGCACATGGCAAGTGACAGTTGCACAGACGACCAAAAGGAAAGAGAGTTGGAGGGCGCTCTCGAGGCAAGGTCAAGAAATAACAGTGAAGGAAGGCCAGGTGTTGGTTCCCCAAGGTAGGTAAGGAGAAGAAAAGGAAAAACCTACGCAGAAGGGGAAGGGACAATGACATGTCATAATAATCAATATCTAATTCTCCTAAATGATTTTCTCATGTTAAACTGATCATTTAATATGGGGAAGTGCCAGGGGAGAAAAAGCTAGAATATTGGTTAAGCTAGCAGACCGGCCACAGTAGGGATCCAAAAGAGGGAAAATAGGGATCCAAAGGGGGGGCCATCTGCAGAAGAGCCATGTACAACAATGGGCTAAAAAGACCCTAAGGTTCAGCCCATTTAAGACTTCCAAAATGCTAAGGTTCCAAAATTCAAAGGTTGTGTCCAACGGTCAACCCTAGGGGAAATTGGATGCTTTGTGTGTGACCAAAAAGTCTTTTCAAATCCCTACATAGGAGGGGGCGAGCCTTGGGAGTAGGGGATGAGAGAGAAAGTCACACACACACACACACACACACACACACACACACACACACACAGGCTCCCTTTACACAAAGGGAATTAGGGACACATGTCAGCTCCCTAGCCCAGATGCCCACAAGGTGTGCCTAATTCCTATTGGATGGCCTTGGAGGTGGACCAATGAGAATTAGGCTAGAGTAAATCTAGTTTAATTAATTTAAAAACACTTAATAAAAGAATCAATGAGAATTAAGTCTCCTAGAAGACTATTGGACACTCTCCCAAGGGGTCCAATGAGCATTCAGGAGCCTAATGGCTTGCCTGATTCCTATTGGCCAGGAGGCAAAGGGATCCAATGAGAGTTTAGTTTAATTATTAAATTACCTAAAGCTCTCACAAAAGGGGAAAGGGGGACACATGTCAGAAGGCTATCACTTATGCTGCTTAATTGTCATTGGCTTGACTTGAGGAGGTCCAATGGGGGTTGAGCAAGAGCAATTAGCAAGAGGGCTCGCCCAAGAGAGAGAGCGGGCTGAATTTTGCAGGGCATTATCACACACACACTCACACAATCTCATGTGTGAAGAAAGAGAAGACTATCTCTTCCCAAGCTTTAATGGAGAGCTCATCACCTACTCCAAGCTTGTGAGATAGAAGCCTACATCGACACACTCTTGGCTTGTGGATGCAAATCCAACCAAGAGCCAAGCTTAAATGCATGCTCATCTCCTCTACCAAGCTAATTACTAAGCTAAAGCTATGCTAATATGAGTGATTATGTGAGGAGATGTACATCTTTCTCGTAAGATACTCCTTCTTCCTCTCAATCTACTCTCATACCCTGCTAGCTCTCACCATCTTCGAAGGTGTGTGAGGTCTTGGGTCTGAGAACGGGGATAATTAAAGTTGTGTTTACTAAGTGTTTTGCTTAGTGCATGAAGCTTTCATCTTCATTGCACTAGCTAGTCTTGAAGGAACACAAAGAATTATATTGTACAATGTCTCTCTTGATGGGAGAAACCATAATACAAAGCCTTTTGGAGGGGGGACCGGCTCCATGCAAATCCGGTCCTCAAATGTTGTCAATAGCTTAATTTCTCTCTCTTTTGAAAGTATTGTTGATGCTATCTAACTAGGTGTTATGCTTTTTGTTGCTCTCTCCACCCAAGCACTCTTGTAATTCTCATTAGGAATCTATTCTAATGAAATGCCCACTATGTTCATGCTAATTTCCGCTACACATAAGTTTTTAGACCATTAAATGTTACATTGGTATCAGAGCACAAGGTTTCTCTTTTCTTGCTCAAGAAGGGAGGTCCTCAAGCTAGCTATAAATGGTTGGTATTATTAATTGCCTGTGAGTAAGTAGAATAGGGATTTTTCAGCCTTGCAGTGCGCCTGTCTTCGTGCAGTTAACGGGGCATCACCGTCGAGAGCTATGGTCTTAATAGTGGAGTCCTACGGGGCTTGCCTACGGCTTAACCACTATTGAGCTATTAGAAGCTTGACAGGAGCCGGTGTTGTTTTGGTGTTGAAAGACCCTCTCTTCTATTCCTTGCAATTAATGGTATTCGAGCCGCGGGTACAGTAGCTTGAGTGCTTTTTCTAAAGGGGTAAAGAGGAGTAGCAACTAGGGCTTGAAGTGCCAAAGTACGCCTAAAAAGTTTACACCTAAAAGTTGTTAGAATGGCTGACAATAGTAAAGAGAGTGAAATTAATGTTGATAACTTTGATTTTGCTAATGAGCAAGCTACTAATGATGCTCCGATGCTTGTTAACTATCTTGTTTCTAGGCTTCAACAAGCCATGGGCAATCCATCTCTCCAAAGCGAAGTGCAACGGCAGTCAAGAGCCTCCACCGAAGGAACAAGAAAGAAGTGAGTCTCCCGCCACCTCGGCGGAGATGGCTCCACGAAGACGGTGGGCTAAACGCTCTCCATCACCACCAAAGCGGAGAAGACTATCACACTCTTCTCCACGCCATAATTCAAAGAGGGATGATAAAAAGCAAGAGAAGAAAAAGGCGAGAAAGAGGACACCCTCTTCTTCATCCTCTTCCTCTTATGAAAGTGATGGTAAAGACGAAGAAGATCAAGACAAGAAAAAGGCGAGAAAGAGGTCACCCTCTTCTCCTCCTTCTTCAAATTCTTCACCTTCTGAAGAAAGTGACGGTGCAACCTTTGAACCATATAAAATAAGAGGCCATAGGAAATCCTATGCCGCATGGAAGAGGTCGTCCAAGTTGAAGAAATTCAAAGAGGGAGGGAAGAGCATCTCTTTCCTTACCTATGATGGTACCTTTGGTGCTACGGACAAAGTCTTGGCCTTTATCCAGCAATTTGATGCGGCGTTTGGAGATGAGGGCTTCATGGAGTCCTCTAAGCTACGCCATGTAGCTATGCACTTTCAAAAGTCCGCCAGGCAATGGTGGTCTAGCCTACGAGCCAACGGTGAAGCTCCACGAACATGGAAAGCTTTAAGAGCTTCCATTATGAAGCAGTTTTTGGCCACCGATGCCAAAGACAAAGTACTTACCGAATGGCGAAGCTTAAAGCTCTCTCCCAATGAATCCATCCACAAATATGTAGACAAGTTTTGGGACCTACAACTCAAAGCCACTGTCTTTAAAAAGTTGGATTTGATTTTGGAGAGCAAAAGCAACAATTTTGTGCAGGCTTAACCGAAGAAATGGCGGAGTATGTCAACTCCCAAAGGCCACGTACCATATCGGCAGTAATACACCATACTATGGTGGCCTCACGAATCAATTTCCAAATGGGGGCTAAAAGAAATAATAAGCCCCCGGAAAACAAGGGTTCCAATGAGCCTAAGGGGAAGGACAATGTCCAAAAGTCTCCTAAGGGCAACTCCAACAAAGCTAAAGAGAAGGGAGTTTACAAAGGTAAGAACAAACTCTCTCCTGAAGAGCTTGAGCATTATCGTAAGGATAACCGGTGTTTCAAGTGCGGCGAACAAGGGCATGCGTACTGCGCTTGTCCCCAAAAGAACAGCCGCCAAGATCCCCCTAGAGCATCCTTGGTTGAAATCCAAGAGGAGGAGACTCACCAAACTCATCACAAAGGATCTCCTCTATGCCATGCTTGGGGAAAGGTAAGAGAACATGATGCTTTTATTCTCTTTGACCCTGGTTCTACTCACAATTTTTATATCTATAGAGTTGGCATGTATATAGATGCTAAGGAAATGGATAACACTATCCCCATTGTACATACACCAGCTTTCAACAAGTCAATAAAGAGCTCTATTTCCATGTACATGATTTTTGTTAAAGATTCTCAAAATGAACCTAATGCTTTAACAAAAGAAAATAAAAGCAACCAAAAGGAATTAGAGTTATCCAATTTTCTCAAGGGGTTTCAAGATGTTTTTATTGACGACATCCCTTGTGAGCTACCTCCTAAACGAGGTAGTGATGACCATGCAATTGAACTTCTTCCAGGAAGTTCACCGCCTAATAAACCTCCTTATAGATTTTCTCAAGCTCAACAAGAGGAGATTATGTGGCAAGTGCATGAGTTAGTTGAGAAGGGCATGGTTAGGCCTAGCTCATCTCCATTTTGCTCACCTGTGCTATTAGTGCAAAAGAAAGACGGCACATATCGTATGTGTGTCGACTATAGAGCACTAAATAGGATCACTATCAAGAATAGGTTTCCCGTTCCACGGGTAGGAGACCTATTTGATAAGCTACAAGGATCGACCTAAAAAGTGGCTATCATCAAATAAGGATAGTTGATCAAGACATTGTAAAGACTGCATTTCGCACCACATTTGGTCTTTACGAATACATTGTCATGCCTTTTGGCTTGACCAATGCACCAGCCACATTCAACCGCTTGATGGAGAAGCTATTCAGGCCTTCACTGGAGTGCTCTTTGATGATATTATCATCTACTCCAATTCATTAGACGAACACAAGCAACACCTCCAGGTAATATTTCAAGTTTTGAGAGAGAATAAACTTTATGTTAATCGAAAGAAAAGTGAATTTTTCTTGCAAGAGATTCAGTATTTAGGTCAAATTATCTCTCAAGATGGCATCCAAATGGATCCATCAAAGTTAGAGGTAATAAAAGGATGGCCTAAACCAAGGAATCTTCATGAACTAAGAAGCTTTATAGGTATGTGTGCATACTATAGACGCTTCATAGAAAAGTTCTCACAAATTGCGGGACCATTACATGACCTAACAAAGAAAAGCGTTAGGTATACATGGTCTGCTAAGAAGAACAATGCTTTCGAAAAGCTTAAAGAAAAGCTTATCTCTCAACTTGTGCTTACATTACCGGATCTCTCAAAACCATTTGAGGTCCAATGTGATGCTTGTGGTGATTGCCTTGGAGCTGTTTTGCTCCAAGAAGGGCACGCCATAGGCTATGAGAGTCGAAGGCTCGACCCTGTTGAGCAAGCTCTAGGCATATATAAAAAGGAACTCCTTGCAGTTCTACATGCCTTAGACTCATGGAAGCACTATTTACTGGGGACTCCTTTCATTCTGCGAACGGATCACCAAAGTCTTAAGTACTTCATGACGCAGACCAAGCTCTCCGACAAACAAATGAGGTGGGAAAATTTCCTTTCGCAATTTCATTTTCATATTGCTCACATTGCTGGCAAGCAGAATCAAGTAGCTGATGCACTCTCAAGACGGCCGAGAGTGAATGCGATTTCCATAGCAACTCACAATGATCTATCTTCAATGATAGATGAGTACGCTATTGATCCCGATTTTAGAGATGTGATTTCAGCCCTTGCATTAGGGAAGAAAGAAGAACCGTTTACTTTACAAGATGGTTATCTTCTCTATGGAAATAGACTATGCATTACTAACTCACTACGTGAGAAAGTAATGTATGAATCTCATGCTCCACCTTATGCGGGGCATAGAGGGATTCAGTCTACTTTAAAGGGAATTGAAACATATTTCTATTGGCATACCATGAAAGTGAACATACAAGAGTATGTTTCTAAATGTGTAGTATGCCAAAAGACAAAATTTGATAGAGGGAAGCAACTTGGATGGCTTCAACCCTTGCCAATCCCTAATTCACCATGGGAGAGCATATCCATGGATTTTATCTTTGGATTGCCTAAGTCTATCCATGGGAATACGGGAATATGGATGATAGTAGACAGGTTTAGTAAACAAGCTCATTTTATACCTGTCAAAAAGACTATCAAAGCCCATCAAATGGCAACCCTCTTCATTTCACAAATTTTCAAGTACCATGGCTTGCCAATGTCCATAGTGTCGGATAGAGATCCTAGAATGACCAGTAATTTCTGGAAGGGTCTCTTTGAGAATTTAGGAACAAGGCTAAACTTCTTTTCGGCCTATCATCCACAAACGGATGGCCAAAGTGAAATAGCTAACCTAACAATTCTTGATCTACTAAAAGCCTATGTAACGGAAGTAGATCAAAGATCCCAATGGGAGAAGTACTTACCCTTAGTGGAGTATGCTTACAATAACACTGTACATACTTCCACGGGAAAAGCACCTTTCGAGGTAATTTAGGGGAGATCAAAAAGTCCCTTGCTACTTAAGGTACATGGGAAGATCTTCGCTGCAAATGAGTATAGCCGAGACCTACAAGAATCTTTTCAAAAGATTAAGGATGCTATCTCTATCTCACAGCAAAGGCAAAAGGCTGCTGCTGACAAACAGAGAAGAGCCCAAGCCTTTAAAGAAAATGATTGGGTCTTATTAAAGTTTCCCAAGGCTCGATTAAGGCACACGACGGGCAAGAATCCTACGGGCCACCAAAAGTACTATGCTAAGCTAGCAAAAAGGTACTATGGTTCCTTCCAGATTCTTAGGCCAATCAATGAGATGGCCTATCAACTCAAGTTGCCCAATCATTGGCTCATACACAATGCTTTCCATGTGAGCCTATTAAAGCCTTACAAAGGAGAGCCACCTCAAGAACCAACTATTGAAGACCCACCGGAGATCGAGGACCAAGAGGAGGTGCTGCAGCCCGAGTCCATTCTCCGACATGAAGACAAGGTACTAAGAGGCGGTAAGACTATTCGACGATATCTTATTAAGTTTAAGAATTATCCTTTTGAAGATGCTAGATGGATGCAAGGCATACAATTAAAGGATAACCTAAACCTTGTCAGTGCTTACAATGCTTCCCAAGAGTAAGCAAATGTACAAAATGTTAAAAATGAACAAAGTTTTTGTCTTATAAGACTCTCTTTTTCTTTATTGTGCACAAAAATGAAGTAGTATGCATGCTTAGATCAAGTTTGCGGAGACGACGTCTCCCAAACACCAAGTAGAGCTTGTCACTCCACTATGGAAGACTGATTGGACTAATGTGCAGACATGCTTGCGGCAGCCTCAGGCTCTCAAGCGCCAAATGGACTAGTCATCCATTGTGGAATGATGTCGTAGGGTAACATAGGGATCCTCTACCCACTAAGAAAAGGACTCATGAATATGCTTTATCTTCTCTACACCATAGTCGAGGACAACTATGATTTCAAGAGAGAGGTAATGTCATAATAATCAATATCTAATTCTCTTAAATGATTTTCCCATGTTAAACTGATCATTTAATATGGGGAAGTGCCAGGGGAGAAAAAGCTAGAATATTGGTTAAGCTAGTAGACCGGCCACAATAGGGATCCAAAGGAGGGAAAATAGGGATCCAAAGGGGGGGCCATCTCCAGAAGAGCCATGTGCAACAATGGGCTAAAAAGACCCTAAGGTTCAGCCCATTTAAGACTTCCAAAATGCTAAGGTTCCAAAATTCAAAGGTTGTGTCCAACGGTCAACCCTAGGGGAAATTGGATGCTTTGTGTGTGACCAAAAAGTCTTTTCAAATCCCTACATAGGAGGGGGCGAGCCTTGGGAGTAGGGGATGAGAGAGAAAGTCACACACACACACACACACAGGCTCCCTTTACACAAAGGGAATTAGGGACACATGTCAGCTCCCTAGCCCAGATGCCCACAAGGTGTGCCTAATTCCTATTGGATGGCCTTGGAGGTGGACCAATGAGAATTAGGCTAGAGTAAATCTAGTTTAATTAATTTAAAAACACTTAATAAAAGAATCAATGAGAATTAAGTCTTCTAGAAGACTATTGGACAGTCTCCCAAGGGGTCCAATGAGCATTCAGGAGCCCAATGGCTTGCCTGATTCCTATTGGCCAGGAGGCAAAGGGGTCCAATGAGAGTTTAGTTTAATTATTAAATTACCTAAAGCTCTCACAAAAGGGGATTGGGGGACACATGTCAGAAGGCTATCACTTATGTTGCTTAATTGTCATTGGCTTGACTTGGGGAGGTCCAATGGGGGTTGAGCAAGAGCAATTAGCAAGAGGGCTCGCCCAAGAGAGAGAGCGGGCTGAATTTTGCAGGGCATTATCACACACACACCACACAATCTCATGTGTGAAGAAAGAGAAGACTATCTCTTCCCAAGCTTTAATGGAGAGCTCATCACCTACTCCAAGCTTGTGAGATAGAAGCCTACATCGACACACTCTTGGCTTGTGGATGCAAATCCAACCAAGAGCCAAGCTTCAATGCATGCTCATCTCCTCTACCAAGCTAATTACTAAGCTAAAGCTATGCTAATATGAGTGATTATGTGAGGAGATGTACATCTTTCTCGTAAGATACTCCTTCTTCCTCCCAATCTACTCTCATACCCTGCTAGCTCTCACCATCTTCGAAGGTGTGTGAGGTCTTGGGTCTGAGAACGGGGATAATTAAAGTTGTGTTTACTAAGTGTTTTGCTTAGTGCATGAAGCTTTCATCTTCATTGCACTAGCTAGTCTTGAAGGAACACAAAGAATTGTATTGTACAATGTCTCTCTTGATGGGAGAAACCATAATACAAAGCCTTTTGGAGGGGGGACCGGCTCCATGCAAATCCGGTCCTCAAATGTTGTCAATAGCTTAATTTCTCTCTCTTTTGAAAGTATTGTTGATGCTATCTAACTAGGTGTTATGCTTTTTGTTGCTCTCTCCACCCAAGCACTCTTGTAATTCTCATTAGGAATCTATTCTAATGAAATGCCCACTATGTTCATGCTAATTTCCGCTACACATAAGTTTTTAGACCATTAAATGTTACAATGACACATGCTTGGGAGACATGACAACAAAGCAGGGGTGCAAAAGGCTAGCAAGGCTTGGGAGGGGACCACGGGTTTGGGTGTGGACACTATTGGGAATGCTAGTATGAATGGAAAAGGAAGCGAATCTAGGAAGCCTCTCGTTTCGGTTTGCATCGCTCAAATTGAAAACTTTTGAAACGAGAGGTATCTTTCCTCCATTGAGAGAGAGAGAGAGAGAGAGAGAGAGAGAGAGAGAGAGAGAGAGAGAGAGAGAGAGAGAGAGAGAGAGAGAGAGAGAGAGAGATAGAGAGAGAGAGAGAGAGAGAGAGAGAGACTATATCTGTCGTGTTGCTTTCACCAGATACGAATGGAATGCCATTTGTGAGGAGAATTCATGAAGGGAAGGCCATATGTGAGAGTGACTTCACGAGCCTATGTGAGGGAAGGCCGGCTGTGAGAGGGAATTTACAGGCTTGTTGACAATGTGCTTGTAAGATGTGAAGACCCTATGGCGGCTAGAGAGGGAAAGAGTGTGAGAGACAACCAGTGATGTGCTAGCAAGGGCTCTTGTCGTTAGGGGGCAGGGTTGGTTAGGGCAAGGGTAGGAGAAGAATAGCAATAGTAGTAGTATGGGAGAAGGTCTCTATAATTTTGAAAATATATAAATCCTTTGAAATTTTGAATAAATTGCAAATGTAAAGGGTGATAATGTAGGAGATGAAAAGCCTCGTGACATTAACAAGTGATAAATTCACGAGGCATGCCATGTATAGAAACAATGCTTGCTGCTATCAATTTTTCAACTTTGTAACATTGCACTGAAAATTAAATTGAAATTGAAATACATGACATCACCACAACTAGCTACTAACGTCATAGAGGATGAAAAAAGCCTCATACATTTTAACCTTATGAACAAAAGGAAAATATATTAAGGACCTTCAAGCCCATGACTTCTCCATCTTTAATGACCACTCTCTTTCAACCAATGTAAATATTTCTCTTCTTGGGAAGACCTACTTTCCTTTTAGCCCAGGCCAACAAGTGTTACCCTTAAAAAGAAGTACGCACATTCAAAACCGTTGATAAAGAATTATAGTAGGCTATGATGCAAGACATGATAGCGAGAGCTCCATACTAAGCCCGCTACCCTAAGCCATGCAACTTTACTACTACTCAGCTCTTTCCCCTTCCTTCTCTTGCTCTTCAGAGTCGTCACTTTATTATGAGCTCCTCACATGCACTCCCCCTCTAGGGGAGGTGGGATGGCGCTGCATGACGTTTTGCTGAATGGTATCATCAAAGGCTCTGATCATTCTACACCCAACCTGGAAATCCCTATGCATTAGCGGGGTGCTCAAGCAGGTAGGTTCACAGGTAGGTTCATATTAACCCCAAATGGGACCCTCAGCTTCTCATTGAGGTTGACATAGATGCTCCTCTCAGAGACTCCATTGTACTGAAAGACCAACTGGGACAAATTTACATGTGTAAAAAAATATTTACAAAAACCTACCAAATGCTTGTTTCCATTGTCTCAGATAAGGTCATCTTATAAAGGACTGTTCAGAACTGGCCAATAAGGTTCAAAAAGAAGTTGATAAAGGTAAAGAGGCAAAAGAAAGTAACTAGGGCTTTCAACAGGTTAACAAAGAGGGAAATGCAAGAAACATACCACCAGCTATGAGTAACAACAACATATATGTTAATAGGTATGATACCCTGCTTGATGAGGTATTTGACCCCTCTAGAGGTGAGAGGGCAAAAGATGAGGCTAATCATGCTTCCACTTCACAACCCTCCAAGGAGGCCCATGATAAAATTTTACCCCCAAAGCCAGATAGTGGTAACCCTCCAATGTCTCAAGAGCCATTGGTACCTCCAACAAGTCCATTAGAGAAAGCCAGGGGCCTTTCATCTGAATTTGATGAGTCAGATGAAGGTGAGCACTTTGTCAATGCTACCTAGAAAAACTCACCAATCTCTAATTCAAAGGGTCAGTAAAGTTATGATAATATTGCTGGTGTCAAGAGAAAGACAAAAAAGATTTCAAAAATTTCTCTCAATCTCCTCTGAACTCTGTAGATATCCTTATGACCCAAGCTGAGGAAGAAGCTCTTCCCATTCAAAATGGCAAGCAAAGAGGAAGAAATAGAAAACTGCAGAGGTAAAGGTCTTATAGACCCAACGAGGGTTGTATGCATCACGAAGTGGTTGACTGACCTTGAACATCAGCTTGATTTTATTTGTCTACAAGAAGGTAAAGTTAAAGGGAAAATTCTAGATTTCAATCTACAGAAGATCAAAAGATCTCACGAATGCATTTGCTCTAACCATGCTGCAGGAAAAGGTGGAGCTATTCTGGGAATTGTTCTCATCCATGAACACTTGATCACTAAGGTTTTTCATGGACAGAAAGGTCATTGGGTTGCAGTATCTCTTAAGGAACCTTTCAATTACACTCTTGTTTGCATCTATGCATATAATTCCATGACTAAAAGGAGTTCCATTTGGTCAGAAATATGTGGTATGTCTAACCCTCTTATGATTGTAGGTGATTTTAACATGGTCACCTTTATAAATGACAGATGGAATGCCATGGCTAGTTCATTCAAGGGAAGGAAAAAACCAGTTGGGATGATCTATTTGAAAAACACACTCTTTTAAATGTTTCAGAGGATACTTGCTTTATACTACCTAGTCTAATAATCAATTGGGAATTGTTTCACATCTGCAAGATTGGACATGATGTACATGACCATGGATCTAGTTTAGGAGCATTGGATGGTGAGTTGCAAGGCTAATCCTTCCCTACTAATTTTTGACCATAAACCTCCGCTATTTGAGCTACACAAAGGTGAGCACCACTTTAGATCTGCCTGGCCTCATCTTGACATCCCTTTGTTTAAACTTCCTTTTGTTAAGACTTGTCATAATAACTAATATCTAATTCTCCTAAATGATTTTCTCATGTTAAACTGATCATTTAATATGGGGAAGTACCAGGGGAGAAAAAGCTAGAATATTGGTTAAGCTGGCAGACTAGCCACAATAGGGATCCAAAGGAGGAAAAATAGGGATCCAAAGGGGGGGCCATTTGCAAAAGAGCAATGTGCAACAATGGGCTTCAAAGACCCTGAGGTTCAACCCATTAAGACTTCCAAAATGCTAAGGTTCCAAAATTCAATGTAAAGTCTAAGGGTCGAACCTTAGGGAAATTGGATGCCTTTGTGAATACCTAAAGGTCTTTGCAAATCCCTAGATGGGAGGGGGAGAGCCCTTTTAGTAGGGGATGAGAGAGAAACACACACACACACACACATACACACTCTTGCAAGCCCTTTACACAAAGGGCATAGTGGACACATGTCAGCTCCCTAGCCCAGTTTCCCCCAAAATGTATTCAAATCCTATTGGATGGCCATAGAGGTGGACCAATGAGAATTAGGCTAGAGTACTTTTAGTTTAATTCATTTAAAAACACTTGATAAAAGAAGCAATAGAAATTAACCTCTCTAGAAGACTATTAGATAGTCTCCTAAGGGGTCCAATGGGCATTCAACAGCCCAATAGCTTGCCTGATTCCTATTGGCCAGAAGACTAAGGGGTCCAATGAGAGATTATTTGATTTATTTAATTACCTAAAGCTCTCACAAAAGGGGAAAGGGGGACACATGTCCAGAAGGCTAGCCATTATGCTTCTAAATTCTTATTGGCTAAGCCTGGCATGAGCCAATGGGGTGCCAGCATGAGTAAAATGCAAGAGGGGTCAACCAAGAGAGAGAGAGAGGAGGATTGATTTTGGCAAGGCATTATCACACACACACACACACACTCACACAATCTCATGTGTGAAGCAAAGAAGACTCTCTCTCTCCTTCTCAAGCTTTAATGGAAAGCTCATCATCTACTCCAAGCTTGTGAGAAGGGAGGCCTACACCAACAGCTCTTGGCTTTGTGATGCAAATCCAACCAAGAGCCAAGCTCCAATGCATGCTCATCTCCTCTACCATGCTAATTACTATGCTATGCTAAGCTATTATGAGTGATTAAGTGAGGAGATATACTTCTTTCTCGTAAGAATACTCCTCCTTCCTCTCAATCTACTCTCATACCCCGCTAGCTCTCACCATCTTCGAAGGTGTGTGAGGTCTTGGGTCTGAGACCGTGAGGGAATTGATGTTGTGTTTTATAAGTGTGTGCATGGTGCTTGAAGCTTCCATCTTCATTGCACCAGCAAATTGTTAAAGGAACACAAAGTAATATATTGTAAAATGTCTCCCTTGATGGGGGAAACCTATAATACAAAGCCTCTTGGAGGGGGGACCGGCTCCATGTAAATCCGGTCCTCAACTGTTGTCAATAGCTTAATTTCTCTCTCTTTTGAAGTATTGTTCATGCCTATCTAACCAGGTGTTATGCTTTTTGTTGCTCTCTCCATCCAAGCACTCTTGTTATGCTCATTAGGAATCTATTCTAATGATTTACTCACTATGTTCGTGCTATTTTCCGCTACACACAAGTTACTAGACCATTAAATGTTACAAGATTAAAGTCTATAACGTTTTTGAATTTGCATTCTCTTTATAGCAATGCTTTATTTGCTTGGGATTTTGCTATCAAATAAACCTAGCATGCATTGACTCAGTTTAAGATAAAGGCTAGAGAGATTAGATCTCATAGAAGGATGATGATAACCAAGAAAATTTATTTGCTTGAGGCTAATTCCCCGACTGAGACCAGCATAAGATAGTGTACCAAAGAATCTTGATACACTGAATAAAATTCATTAGGCATTCCATCCAGACCAGGGGATTTGCCAAGCTTCAGTTTACCAATGGTTTCTCTTATTTCCCCCTTTGTAACAGATTTGCCACTTGAGGAGACACTGTCTTTTTCCTTACAAAAGCAATCTTTGCTATGGCATTAGTTATCTCCCTATTTCTCAAAGGGGGATTAGCGAAAATATTGGTGAAAAAAATCTTGGCAAATTCCACATTTTCCTTGTGATTTTTTGCATGAATTTCATTCTTTTTATATAACAAGGGAATATAATCTTGACATTTCTTCTTCTTTAAAAGAGAGAACATATGTGAGTTAGGAATATCTATCTTTCGTGCCCAAAATTGTATGGTCCAAGCAAGGGCAACCCTAAGCTTCAAGTAGCTCTTCCTTTTTCAACTTATCCTTTAAAGATAAGAGCTCAAGGGGGGGAGAGACAAACAAAGCAAAATAGTTTGTCTAGACATGCTAAAATTGCGATTTTTTGTGTTGAGTGCTTGACCCAAAAGGATTAAAACTTAAAAAAACTTGATATACAAGGTATATTGAGAGTGGGGAACCTGGTGAACTCAACAAAACTAAAAAAAGTTGCAAAAAAATATTTTGAGAAAAAATTTGTGACTTTTCCTATCCATTTACAGAGGTCAAAACTGGACAAGACTTGGTGACCTTGTTGTGCATGTCCTATACATTGCAGTGATTAAGTTTGGGCCAAAAATACCTAGCAGAGATCAAGTTACAAGCAGTTTTGTGTTGCAAGTGAAAACTAGTTTTCACAAAAACGACCATAACTTTCACATACGGGCTGTGATTGAAAAACTTTTTTCTATCAAAATGTAGCTTGCGAGTGGCTCTATAGAGCTATGCCTAACGCTTTAGCTATAGATATGCCTAACGATTTGAGAAAATCTCGTTTAAGGTCTCAAATTTGCATTTTCGTTCAAGGGTGTCTGAAACTAGCTTTTTGGCAATTCTAAGAGAAAGCAGTCAAAGTTTTGGACATAATTTTGAATTTTTTCAATCCTGACCACTTGGAATAACTGAGATAAGACCTTAGGAACAAAGCAAAGTTGGAGTTTCCAACATAGCACTACCTGGAGACATACCATTCAAGAGTTGATAGCTGCAACTCGAAAGAATAGCCGATTTATGGGGGTTTGCTTAACTTTTTTTATTGTTTGTGAGTATACACAGATTTCACGCATGTTCTAGACAAGAACACAAGATTCAAAGGAGCTCAAAAACTTTTGGACAAGTTGAAAAGCGTTTTTGCAGTTTTCAAAGAGAGCATAAAAAGGAAACAGGTTGGGTTTGTGCAAACACTCAATTTGTCTTTTTTTCTAAGAAAAAGATCCTTCTATTAGTTACTGAAACTGCCCATAGGGCTACAACCACCTCTTCACGAGAGGGCTACAACAACCATGGTGGGGAGACTCTCCCAATGAAAAAACCAGCATATGTACAATGGGGCTAAATCAAGAAATGGGCGGAGGGAAAAGCCACACAGGTGGTCGGTGTAGTGCCATCGAAGTACACCCTGGACCATGGTGTAGAAAGGCCCAGGACGTCAGAGTCGAAGGAAAGCCTCTCTGCGCTCCCGCATGCGGTTGGAGCTGCCTTGTAGACTCTCGAGCTGTCCTCCGAGAGTGTGGATCAACTCTAGCCAAAAATCGCGAACGGTCTCTGCTGGTGGCACAGGACGAGCTTCAAAGATGTGGAAGCAACGGGCCCGCCAGATGAACCAGAGTGTCAGGCCACTGATGAGCTCCCAAAACTCCTCTCTCTCACTGCACCGTCCTGTGGAGTAAGCTCTGTGGTGGCATGCTGGAGTGTGGGTCGCCCCTCCTGCATCACTATCATCCTGCTGGTGGAAGATAGCTCAAACTGAAGTGCCGGGCCCGTGAGGGTGGACCAAGCCGCTGCTCCTCAAGTGTACTGTCGAGCCGTGGAGAGAGCAGGCATCAGCCAAAGAACTTGAAGCCACACCTGCTGTGCCGAACAATCCCAAAGACAGTGACACTGACTCTCCACAAGATGGTCACAAGCTACACATGCGACCGAGAGACCACTATGCACTAGCCAACTCCCAACTGCTGTAGCTCTGTGTGCGACCAGCCATTGAAACAAGGTGACTTGCCTCGACTGTCTAGAGTCCCACAACCTCTCCCAGAAGGCTGCCAAGAACTCAGCTATGAGACTCTCCTCCTGCCAATGAGGTGCTGCAGCGGGGCGGGCTCTCTTTGTGCTGCTAGTATATGACGTCCCAGTCGAACAGTGCACTGAAAGAACGGGACACCTGGGTGGTCTGCAGAAGAGAAAGGGTCCCTCTAGAGCCACTCACCAGGATTCCACTGTACTCGTGCCAGTGGACAACACTCCCAAGCCCACAGCCTCCAGTGTCCAGTCTCAAGAGTTGCTGGGTTAGGATCGATGACACAAGTCCTCCCAAGGATGCCCACTACTCGGATCCTCTGAAAACAGCACTCTGCCACCTGTGGGGCCTCTACTGCAACTCGCTGTAAGCGTCCCCCACCCTGAAGCTCAAAGAAAAGGGATGGAACAGTCTCTGAGTAGGCCCTGACTGAGATGAGAACCTCCAGTCGTGTGAAGGCTCCCATCCACCTGGGTGCTACTGACTCGAGAGGCGTGAGCCACTCAGCTAGAACTGCCTCTAAGATGTCCTGGCACATGCTCTGCACCCCTCTCATGCCCTGTAGCTGGAGACCCTGCACTCCCTG
Organism: Adiantum capillus-veneris; assembly: GCF_014529385.1. Classification (NCBI taxonomy): domain Eukaryota; kingdom Viridiplantae; phylum Streptophyta; class Polypodiopsida; order Polypodiales; family Pteridaceae; genus Adiantum; species Adiantum capillus-veneris. Next base: position 142,608,997 of record NC_140945.1, read on the forward strand.
TGACAAGCCTGAGAACTCTAACCAGTCACCTAAAGAGCGCGCTGGACCCGCTGCCATGGGACCCCAGGAAACATGAGGCCAACTACCAACCAAGTGGCCTCTCTGAGTGCTAACCATGGGGTTCCAGACAAGGGGTTGCCGTAGGTGCTCCATCGTGCAAGTAGGCTGTCTCTGCTCTAGGCCTCACCGCAAGAGCTCCCAAGATCGAAGCAAACTCACAGCAAAGCGTTCCTCCAATCTCCTGCTCAAACCAACTCTGCGCATCTCTATGAAGATCCATCTAGTTGAAGGTCGCGAGGGGCCTCCCGCTTGAGGCACCCTAGCATGAAGCCGCTGCATCAAGAACTCCTTCCAAGGCCCCTCACCTGGAAGAAGTCCTCTGACTATGAACTTACCAAGAAGGGCTCTGCTCTGCTGTGCTGGGTCAATGATCCCAAGCCCTCCCTGTGAACAAGGAAGAGTGATGACCTACCAAGCCACTTTGGCTCGGGCTATTTGAGTGTCACATCTTGACCAAAGGAAGTTCCTGATCAGCCTCTCTACCTGCCTGATACAAGAACTCAAGAAGATCCAGCAAGAAGTGATGTACCACATAGTCGCCAACAACACATGGTTGGCCACTACTACTCTGCCAGCCAAAGAAAGTCGTGCTGAGCTCCAATGTAATAACTTCCTCCTGATAGACAGGAGGAGGGGAGCAATCTGCTGCTCGGGAGACAAGTCCAAGCCAACTTGACAGCCCAAGTACCTAAATGCAATCCCTGGGGGAATCCACCCAAAACCCTCTCTTGGCATCCAATTGGGCACAGGGGCACTACCAACCGAGAAAGCCACTGTCTTTCTCTAGTTGATCAGTGCGCCCGATGCACAACAGAAGGTCTCCAGACCCTGATCACACCTGTGAAGGTTGGCCTCCTAGCCATCTAAGTACAAGGCTGAGTCATCGGCAAACTCAGTGTCCAATAGCTCATCTCCTCGAATAGGGAGTGCTAAGCCCCGTAGACCAATTTGCTGCGACACCAAAAACCTGCTTATCGCCTCTACATAGAACAGAAAGAGGAAGGGGGAAAGAGGACAACCCTGTCTGACCGAACGTGTGAGCATGAAGCGATCACCTCTACCTCCTGCCAAAAGTACTTGACTGTGAGCCTGTCTGTACAAAGCTGACACCCCCTCTGATCCAAGCATCTGAGAAGCCCATCCTACGTAGAGTGCCCTCTAGAAAGTCCCAGTCAACTTTGTCGTATGCCTTCTCAAAATCGAGAAGAAGAATCACTAGGTCCTCACCATGGAGCCGTGCTAGGGCAGAAGCCTCCCAAAAAGTAAAGATGTTGTCAAGGATACTACGTTCCTTGACAAAACCTGCCTGAGTCCCATGTATAAGGCTCTCTAGAATGGCTGAATCCTCAAACTCAGAGCCTTGGCAAGAATTTTGTACACTGAGTTGAGGATGGTGATGGGGCGCCACTATCGAATCTCATCCAAGGAGCCATCCTCCTTGGGAATGAGGTAGATCAAGTCCTCACTCATGCTGTTAGGCATCACTCCTGTGTGCAAAATGTACTAAAAAGCATTACAGAGATCTGGGCCAAGCAGGTCCTAGTACTCCAGGAAAAAACTGGCAGTCAACCCATCCTCACCTGGACAGCTACCACGGGGGAGGGCCCTAAGAGCCGTGTGCATCTCCTCAAGCTGAAGTGGCAACTCAAGCCTCTGACACATCTCCTCAGTCACAAGACAAGGCATCTGTGCCCAAACTTGCTCCTTGCATGCATCCTGACGCTCTGACTGAGGCTCTGCAGACAATAACTCACGATAAAAGTCAGTAGCAACTGCACGCATATCCTTGGGCTCAGAAGCAACTGACCTGTCGGGCCTTCGCATCTGACTGATCTTGGCATGCAAATGCCGAGGTCCCACTGCCTCAAAGAAAGCACCAGTCACTCTGTCGCCCACCTGTGTCCACTGAGATGCTTGTCGGTGGAAAGCAAACTCATGTCACCTCTTCTCTGTGCTAACAAGCTCCTAGCGAGCCTGCTGTAGCTGCTCCTCCAACCAAGGACTGTCTGGATGCTGCTCCCGCATCTTCTATAACGAAGCAATGCCCCGTCTGAGATGCTGCTCCTCCTCTCTCGCTGCAGCCCGACGAGCCAAAGACTCCTGGAGAAAGAAAAAACTAATCTGAGCTAGTCCTAAGGCCACTCTGTCAGTAGGAGAATCCTGCCTGTCCAAGCTCTCTGTCCAGAGAGCCTCTACTTGCTCTCTGAGTGCAAAGTCCAGCAAGACTCTCTTATGGATGCGAAGCATCCTGCTCCCTCTCCTTTGCCTGTCTGCCACTATGAGGATCCTTGGTGCATGGTCCAAGAAGGAAGTCCCTGCCAGAATGCCAATTGTCCCTCCCAAGTCATTGAAGTGGTCACTAGTGTAGAAGCGATCTATCCGTGATAGATTCATTTCTCCCACTCTGCGGTCTGAACGAGAGAAGGCAAGGATGTCTGGGGGCCTCACAAAACTAGAGTGCTGCCAAACATTCGAGACCCTCAGAGTCATACAAAACCTCTCCCAAGCTGCCAACTCAACTCCATGCACAGTAGCATGGCTACCACCAATCCTGTCAGAAGGGTCCTCCAACATGTTGAAGTGCCCCCCATGCACCAGTGTTCTGCCTGCAGCAGCAGAGACTCAACTATCTGTGACCAAAAGTCTGCTCGAGCACTCGCCACATTGGGCGCATAGATGTTCAGGAAGCCCACAAGGCAACCCTGAACCTGCATAGTAGTCCACTGAGCCCTGCCTGGCACAATAATCCCTCTGCCCACAATGGCCTGCTACAAAGAGTCCGCAATAGTCATACATACCCCACCCTGGATGCCTCCAGGTCCAAAAGCAGTTGACTAAAAAGTATCATATCGTCCACGCAAGAGCTCACCACAACGTCTAATGCGGCTCTCACACAGATGGTGCTCCTGAAGCATAAGGAGATCAATCTCTCCCCCCACAAGGCAGCGCTGAAGCTCCAGATGCAGTCAGCCCCGCGGACACTGAAACTGGGGCCCACCAAGTCCCTGCACGTTCCATGAGACGATCTTCATGGGGATCGAGAGAGAACAGATGCTGCCGCAACAACTAAACGGGCTATCTTTGAGGCTGGCTTGGATGGGGAGTAATCCGCATCCGAGCGTCCTCTAGATAGGCGTGACTGCAACGAGTGCTTGGCCCAAGCCCAAGTAGAGCGAGCCGTACGTAAAGCAACCTCCCCTGTCCAGGAGTCCTCATGAATGTGTACATAGCATGGAAAGCATTGTGTATTGGCAAAGAAGTAAACCACAATGTATCTACATCCTACTATATCTGGAGGTGTCACCGCAAACTTGTTCAATGGCCACAAAGTCTGAAGCATGTCTGTAACTCCTAGTTCTCCCATGTGGTGAGAGAACTCTAGGACTTGTGTGTGCAACCATCCCAACACTGAGTCGAGAGTCCCCTTAGTTTGGTCCCTGCCGCAAAGGGGAAAGGAAAAGCCAACTGCTAAGTCCAAGGCCTCTGTCCCCCTACCTGCAAGGAGCAGAACATGGACCCTGAAGCAGGCTGCCTCATGATCTGTTGAGGGGTCACCAAGAAAAAGAGTAAAGTCATAGTCGAAGAAGTCCCATCGGCACAAAATGTCGATGCTCATTAGACCACAAGGGATAGCTGCAAGGGGAGACGTCTGTACTTGTAGAGGGGGTCGCAAGAAAGGCTATCCCTCTCTCGCCAAGTGACTCGTGGCAAAGGTGCTACCAAGAGATATCCTAGCAGCCGGAGAAGGCCCTGCCCCCTGGGTCGACTGTGGAACTGAAGCGGGAGGGGGGGGGAGTAGGAGCAGGGGAGAGAGGTGGAGAAGAGGGGCGGGGGGGGAGCGGCAGAGGTAGAGGGGCGGGGGGAAGAGGTGGCGGGAGCAGGAGGCGGGGGGGAACTCTGGGGGGGGAGGGGCTATCGAGGATGAAGCTAGGGTGGGGGCTAGAGCAGGGACCTCATCCTGCTCAAGAAGACCGAACCGGTTCCCCGTGGGAACCCACTGCTGTTGGGTAGGCGCCTGAGGACCACTATGAGTTCCATGCTGTCGCTGTGGCCCCTGCCGTCGTCGACCACCACTGACCTACTGCCATCCCTCCTCCGCTAGAGCCCCAAGCTCAGAGGGTGGCTCTACATGTGTGCGCCGTGTCTCTGTCTCACCCCCAGTCACCCGAGGTAGAAGAATGACCTTCGGGAGCATGTGAGTGTCCTTAACCAAAACGCAAACTGAGGGAATGCCAGCCGCCTTGGCAGCTATTGAGGCTACCATGCGAGGTGTCTCCAGGACAGTCCCAATGACTGAGCCTATCCTGGACAAAAGTGGTAAGTACTCTTTCCGCAAACCCGGAAAGCAGATGGAGATGGGGATGTCTACCTCCTCTACGAGAACATCCGAAGTAGGGTTGAAACCATGTCTCCACTGTCAAAAGTGGGCTCATGCTGCTTGGATGGTCAATGGACTCATGGCGATGACCTTGGACGCCATCTCGGAGGTCTCAAACTCGATCTAATAGTAACCTCATATGAGTATCTGTATGTCCAAGATCTTGCCCACCTCCACGAGAAGGCGGACCTGGAGAAGGTCACGCAGCTCTCGTCTGCTAGGTCGGGTGCCGAGAATCTTGCAGATGACAGAAGTCGCCTGTAAGCGCTCAACCTCTGTGGCTAGGCTCGCTTGCTCTGCCGGTGAAAGAGCAAGTCGAATGGTGGGCTCAGCGGGGTCGGGCGAGGGGGCTTCGGATGAGTCCCTCTGTGGCGGAGTTGGAGGCTTGATCTGTGTCTACTGCTGCGGCGAAGAAGCGGACGAAGGAAAAACTCTACAACCGAGCGCGCCAAGCACTGTCCAAAGAAAATGCTGCCAGAGCCAATTGCAAGGAAATTTCGGGAAGGAGGAAGCGCGGGGGGGGGGGGGGGGGGGGAGCGGATAAGGCGGGCAGGGGGCGGCGGCTCGAGGGCAGCGGGCGAGGGGGGTGTGGGCTGCGCGAGAGGGCAGCGGGCGGGTAATGCAGCGCACAACAGGGAGGGGGGCATGCTGGGATGCTGCACGCGAGGACATGCGGGGGGGGGGGGGGGGGGGGGGGGGGGGAGGAGGGGGGGCAATGATGGCCCAGGGGGGGCGTTAGCAGTAGCGAGCACGCGAGCGTACTCCTATTGCTTACATATGCATGTTACAAGACATAGAAACATAAAACACTCAATTTGTTTTGATTTCATGCTTTTAAGATCTGGTAGCTTTTATAACTCAAAGGCTAGGTCAGAGAGAGAGACTGAGAGTAGAGTCTCATTAGACAAGAGCATTGATCAAGAACTTATAGCATAACCTATGGAAGTCTTAGAAACTATTATTGAGGACTATGTCTGATACAACTTCAGAGTCTTCTGGTTTCTACAAAATAGCTTTTGATCTACTTGAGAAAGATAGCTAGTTCAAGCCAAAGAGATGTAGTACCTGAATCATGGACATTGCCATCTTCAGAACATGTTAAACAAGTCCATTCCTTGAAAAAAAAAACCCTAACAAATGATACATCCATAGCTCTCTATTGGATATTCATAGGAGAAGATATCAACATGTACAGAGGAAATTCCATTGGATACTAAGTGATCACGAAAGAGAAGATCCTGTTTTTGCTTCAATAGCTAGACAAGTTTGATATAAATTTGAAGCAGTATCAAAAAAGGATTTTTGGAAGATCATTTATCATGGGATTCAAGTGATTGACCAATTGACCATGCCCAATGTTTCGAATGTAAGCCTAAAGCCAAGAACTCTAAAAGTCAGAGTTGGAGTTGTTGAAACACCAACAAAGCTAAGAGACGAACCGAGCATTCAAAGAGTACATTCTACCACAAGAATAACCAAAGTGGAGAATACTCATCCAGAGAGAACTGCAGATAGAGGTGGCTTTACGGTCGTTATAGGGTCATCTATGCCATACCATAGCACAATTACCTATAGTATATGAGACTACTTTCCTAGGATCTTCGAGAGTGACGAGATATGTCAATGAGCCAAGACCTATGCGTCCATCTCAAGTCGCAAAATGCATGGCATCAAAGTACAACGGATCAGTACACTCAACATCATTCAAGCAGGTGTTGAGAGTTGAACACATCACAAATTTCCACATTCAGTTTGAAAGTTTTGGATTGACTTTGGAAGGCATTGCCCTTACATGGTTCCACCCTTTGAAAAATAAAAACTATGGAAACATCGAAGCGCTATTGCAAGACTTCGTGGATAAATTTTCTATGCAAGGGATTAAGCACAATACAATGTCACAAATCCATTTTTTCAAGCAGAAAGACAACGAGAGAGTATGAAAGGCTGCATTGCAATTCAAGCAATACATTGAGAGGTCCGCCACAAGAGAAACCCCAAGAGCATTGCCAACAAGCAATGTTGTTCATTGAGGGGATCAAGAACGAGCACCTCAAGAAGGATCTGCACTTGAAAAAGTGTGTGACATTAGATGAGGTCACAAAAGAAGCCGTCTATTTAATAGATAGCTGCACGATCTATGGAGAGGTACCACATCATGCTGATACTACTCCGAATGATGCATGAGCTATGGCTAGTGATGCAAATACAATGAAGACAACATCGATACAGTAGCAAGTGAATATGGATCATCTTGCTGATGAGATTATGAGGAGAATGAATCAGACTTTGAGAGTCCAAAACCAGACTATACCACAAGTAAGCCATTGCTTGACGTGTGGAGAAGATCATCAGACGACACATCAGTGTCATGTGTTGCCACAACAATATCCTGAATAGAAGTGGTGTGCCATTGAGCATAAATGGACTAATCATGCCACTGGGGACTGTTACTACAATAGAGGTCAAGTCAAGGAAAGGCCTTATCAGCCTAACCTATAGTACCAATCTAACTCACCAGTGAATCCTCAATATCAACAGAATAGACCAACACCACCACCGTCAAGACATGCTTCTAGGCCTTTGAATCCACAGCTAGGATTTGACTGACCAAGACCAATGTTGGGCCATCAACCGCCACTACTAGGTGAAGACTAGGCAATTGTGAGATATGTGTACCCAGACCAATACCCAGAAAAGAATGCCTTAGTTCCGGTGCACACATATTACAAAGAGGAGAGGTATGGGTACGACCATGTACATGATCCTAACCTACTGATGGTTATGGAGTAATATGACCATGAGAACATTTCTTCATCCTCTAGTAATCCTCTGTCAAGAATGGAAAGCCTATCTCCAAGCAAGGGACTTACATTGAGGTAGGGAACACTAATGTTCATAGCCAATCAAGGAGAGGCTAAACAAAACGCGTATCCTCAGAGACAATCTGCCCAACAATCAAGACAACAAGGAACCCTAGGACTTGTTTTCAAATGTCAAGGAGACCATTTGGCAAAGAATTGCCCAACAGACCAAGCTAATGATGCAAATAAAGTCCTAATGTGGTTGCTAATGCTTTGCAAGCAGTAGGCAATGCTTCACATGTATATTGTGATGAATGGGGAATTAAACACTTGTACCAAAATTGTCCGCAGAACCCTGATGAGAAGGGAAAAGCGACAGTGAACATTGTAGAGGTCATGGCAAGTGGTTTTGATTCACATGCAAAAGCGCCATTGAAGGTGGAAACAAGAGCACAATCGAAGAAAAAAGTGACAAGTGAGAAAAGTAGTGATGACTCTAACAAGTCCATGAGTGTAAAATCAACAAAGAAAGCTACGATAGATAAAGTTAGAGCCCAATACCATAGGAAGCTAGAGGCTGTTACAGCTGAGCTGTCTCACAGGCTCAAGAGAAGTTACAGCAATCAACAAAGTATTCATCTAGTGTGATACTAGAAGAAATACCCAAAGCAGTACCAAAGCCAAGCAGAGTAGAGCCAAAGGATGTTAGCTCAGGAGGTTCAGTGCTAGTCAATAAAAAGTTTGAGCCATTAGAAGCAATTCTAAAGGCTTATGAAGCGAGATTAGCCAACCGTCAGACCATGGAGCATAGATGGTTGACTTATCTTAATGCGAAATGGGAAAAACTTCGGCTAGAGATGTGCAAAAAGATAATTGAGACTGCTCTAGCGCTTATGGAACCTCCACCAAATATGCTGGCTCAGTCTAGGATAATACCACAACCACTTGTTGAATCTAAAGAAATGAATAAGAGAACAGAACAGAGCTTAAATGACGCAACTAAACAAGAACAAATGAGGTAAGCTAAGGTTTTAGCTACTAACAAGGGGGTTCACAAAATGAATGCAAATGAGAGAGATGGGAAAGAGAACAAAACGGAGATCCAACATCCTCAAGGGATTGGGAGTTTGATTACTTATGGAGAAAGAGAAGTTGAAAAAGTGGTAGCAAATTCAACAGATGAATCTGTTTATCATATACCTCCTACTGTGCCAGAAGTCAATGGTGATTGGCTTGAAGAACTTTGGGACATAGTTAGGAAGGGTAGAGATGACAATCATCAATTAGAATTGGTACCTATTGCGGAAGTCGATCTCGACAAAGGCATGAGGGATGTCAAGATGAAATCCCTGTATGGTAACGAAGGAACAGAGAAATAAGAGGACAGTAGAGAAGAAACCCTTAAGGAGTTTCCTTCCTACTTAGGACCATATGAGGAAAGATATGATGTTATGGTTTTGCCATCTCACAGAAGAACTCATAAGCCAATCATAGATTCTTAAGGATTGCAAAAATTTATTTCAACGCTAGTGACATGCACACTAACAGTAACGTAGCTATTAAAAGTCAGTTCTTAGATGTGGAGAGATGTCAGTAGATGTCTTGAGAAAATGGGAATAAAATCAAGTAATGGAGGATTGTAGCCCACCCAAAAAGGATGCGAATTCAGTTCTTATAAACAGAGTTGGTGATTATTGAAAAGGTGAAGAGGGGAACACCACATTGCCCATAGAGCATCAAGGAATAGAAACCATTGCTATTTTGGATAGTGGTGTAGGAGTTTCCATTGCCACTAAAGTAATTTGGAAGAAATGGGAAAAACCTGCCCTTAGAAAAACACGGATGAAATCGCAGTTAGCTGATGGCTACATTGCAAAGACTTTGGGTATATTGGAGCAGGTGGTGATGACTTCTTGTGGAATTGAGTATGAGCATACATTTGTAGTAGTAGATGTTGGTACTGAGAATAAGTATGATGTTATATTAGGAAGACCATTCATGCGTCAGTTAAAGATGGTTCAAGACTGGGGATATGATCATATCTACTTGCACCACATGGAAACCACCACTCACATCAATGTAAGAGACCACATCTACACAGATGTATGGAGAAAACTTGTAGAGGATTTTGATTCGACGTCTACTGTAGAGTCTAAAGTACCTGCGTGGTTGAACTCTAAAGCTCACCTATGGATGTGTGGAGCTTTGGATTGTGACAATCACAAAAGAGGATGTAAAGAGCATAGGTCATTTGAAGATCCTGACTATGTACTTGAGCCTTTCCTAGAGGAAAGAATGGAACCCCTAGAGTGGACTCAAACTTTGGTCACCTTAGATGTGTGTGTCAATGAGACCACCCCTACAAAGTTTTGTGATGGGGAAGGCTTTGATGTAACTCCCTATTTTATGATAAAGGTGTTGAAGGAAACTAATAAAATTTTAAGTGTGAAAGCAGAACAGGCAAGACAAACAGGTATGTCAAGGATCACCATGCAAAGACACAAACAAAGGAAGAAAAACCACCACGAGAATTTATCATCATTAACATACCTGAAGAATCAACAAAAGTTGTTTCAAGGAAGTCGATTCCAGAAAAAGTGTAATTGAAAGCAGATGAAGAAGCAAAGTTTCCAAGTTCCACATCATATGTTCAACGAGCTGAAGATCAACAAAAGGATAAGGATACGACAAAAGATCGATTGTCTCCTACAACGATCAAATTCAACATATGTGGAGAAACATGACTCAAAATTACATGTTCAGCTGTGATAGATCCTTAAGCAACAAATAATCTAATTTCTTATGGTACGTTGTTGGGGAAAAAGGTGCGGTTAGTGAGCCAGGATCAACACCGGATTTCCTGCTGTGGGAATTGGTGAGAGAAATGACACAAAATAAAAATTTTAAAATACAAGGGACACTTTAGAACTCAAATCTTTATTAGTGTCAACTTAAACTTTGGCTAGAATCGAACTACAACCAAAACAAGGAATCTAATTATCTGTTTAAACACGAGCGAAAGCACAAGAAACGGTGCCCTTTGTCAAGAGAGCATGAGAAAAGTTGTATCTGGCCTTGCTCTTCCTTTACTGTGGCACTATCTACTTCTTTGACTTCTCCTGCTCCTTCGTATTCAAGCTCTGTCTTTGTTGCCAAAAAGACCCTTCCAAACTTCCTATCAATCAAATAGTTGATGTTTTAAAACAATCTTTTAGTGCTTCTATAATGCCTTGTAGAGACGAGAATCGGAGTGGGAACTGCCCCTTTAATCTTCTAAATAACTTTGATCTTTCAACTTATTAAAAAATGATGCCTGAAGGCTCTCATCAATGTCATCCATAGTGGTGCTGACTTGTAGACTCAGCACGCTCTGCTTTAACGCTCCTTCAACTCGCCTCCTCTAGTCTCCCTTGGCCGCCCTCCCCTAGTTGATTGAGGCCGCCCTCCACTTGTTGCAGATGCTTCTTCTTTGTAGACTGTAAGGCCATTGCAAGCCTTCTCGTTGACGTCCACAACACACTATGCTCTCTGATGGCGCTTTTTCCTTTGCAACTCGTCGCCCCTCTCTGCAAACGACGCCGCTTTTTGGCTCGTGCAAACCCTTAAAGCTTTTTCTTTCCCTCCTCAAAATAGCTTCATTATGCTTTTTATTTTTAGCTTCACATTTAAGTCGTTGTTCTTATGAACGGCCTTTCGTCGCAAACTTTTTATACTTTCGTAAGAGCTCCACATTATCATAAGGATCGACCAAAGCATTGCTAAACGTGTTAGCTATATTGTGAACATACTACAATCAATGTTCTCCAAGTGACACTGTTCTGAGTTCAAGCACTTAAAGTCATCTTTGAAGTGAACCATATTTGGTATAGATATTGATAGGCACTTCCAAGCACAAAAATTGCATACATATCTACCAAGGAATCCCCAAGCAATATACTCCAAATAGATCTATCTCGGCATTAGATCCTCAAATCCTGAACCGGATTTGGCATATTTATCTACAATCACCGGTACTGCAAAAAGCGATAGTTCGTTTGTCAAAAAACCTAAAATAATTCTTCTCTTTTTGTACTTTTGTCCCAATGAATGCCGGGCGTCATGAAAACGTGGATAATGATGGGAAAGCTGTTTATCACAGAGCTAGAAGAAATAGTGTACAAAAGTTCAAATATGCCAATTCCTAGATTTGGAGTGGCAGATGCTGTACTCAAGTTGAGTATTGGGGAGTTCAAGGACACATTCTACATAATCAATTCCCATCATATCAAGGAGAGTCTTGTCTTGACAAAAAGCTGGATGAACATCTTCTTTCAACCACAAGGAAAATTTTGAATTCCACCACCACCAAAAACCCCAGAAGCACCTGAAGCCCATGCAGAGAAGAAACAACCAACCATCACGAAGAAAGGTAAAGCTAAAGCAACTGCTGAAGCAAATCAACCTCATAAGTCGACTTTACCTTCAATGAGTCTCCGCCAAACGTCCAATGTAGCCTCTACATCAAGAGCCACACCATCGACAATGCAATGGAAACCCAAACAAAAAGCTTTCCACCCAAGTTTCCATCGCAGCAAAGCCTCCAAAAGAACCTGAAGAGAATCAACTAAGTGTTAGTATCCAAAGAGCACATCAAAGTCAATGACCCACTTTGGATACATGAATCACAAGTTCAACCTCAACAACAAAAGGTGACAAGGTGGGTAGCATCAACTCACTCAATCATTGCTCAAGGCTACTTTCAAGTAAACGCTAATGTTTGGGCTGAAAATCCTAAAGTAATAGCTTGGACTTGCTCACCTCAAGCAAAAGATTCTACAAGAATAAAGTTGATCTATTGAGGGCGAGCTTTTTGAAATGGGGCCTCTAAACCCAAACCAATGGGCCTACCCTCACAAAATGTTCGTAAAGAGGTACGCACACTACTTGGGGCACCACCTTCTTTTGGGAGTGGAGAAGGAAACCAATCAAAATAACACTTGCACTCACCCACTCAAGCAACACACTTTGAAAACCCCCTTACTCTATAAACACTTTGGACACTTGAACACCATCAACGATTATGCAACCCAATGCCGTGCATCAAAATGAAATATGCAATTTGTGGAATAGCATTCACCTTCTCCCCATAAGAATACCCATAATACATTCAAACTCTTCCTCTCTCAAGCACTCATCAAAAAATCATGCGCACAAGACTTGCCTCTCAAACACACAAGAGAATCACTTACATCAAACTAACACACTTTGCATAGAGAGCTCATCTCCATCTATGCAATGCCGTGACACAAATAAAATCACCATGAAAGGTAGCCACATGCATATGTAATGAAGCAAAAGAGAGTTGGAGTGAGAAATTTATTTAGACCAATTGAATAAGTGTGGAGAAACAAACCAATGGTAAATTGAGAATAGAACACTTACTTGATTTCTCGCACACCTTTTAAGGGGAGGACAAACGCTGGCTAACCATCACGAATTGCGACACTTGAAAGTTTTGAAGATGATTTCATGATCATTAACATAACCATGAGAGAGATCATGATGTATTTACAAGTTATTGAGGTGCTACAAATGATTTATTGGGTTGATGGAGTAAGAGATTGTAGAATGGAAAGAGTGGAGAATAGAGTTGCACTTCCTCCAAAGAGGAGGGTTAGGAGGGAGGTTGTGAAAGAGGGAGAGTTGGGGTTTTCTCTACTATTGATCAAGAAAACAACATGAAGTTGAAAATATAGGTGTGTGTCCCCGAGTCTCTCCAAGGGGGGCTATTTATAGTTGTGTAGGAGTGGGATTATGCTACACTTAATTAGAGTAAGTGATTAGACCTAATTAACTGTCCTTTGACCACTCATTGAATATTGGACATCAAAGGGACTATTTATTCACCAAAAATATCATTTTAGACCGTGAAGGCTCCATAGGGGTGCATAATGTAGGTGGGCCCCACCATGAGGCCCTACGGGTGGCTCCTGCGGGGTATCTCAACTTGTCTGTCTTGGCATTTAGAAAGCATCTTTAGGTTGGTCCCATCACATGCAAGTGACCTTGAACACTCATTGCTCTTCTAGAATATGAGTAGGGGAAAAATAAGATCTCACCCTCTTGATTTACTTGATTTACAGTTCCCTTTTGCTGCGAATCTGACAGATTTACACTATTTTGACCATAACTTTTTACCTGTAGCTCGGAATGACATGCTTCAAAAGGCAAAATTGACCTTCTCAACATGTTTGATATGAATTTGGACTATTCTTCACGCCCATGCACCAAGGAATTCGGTTTGGAAGGTCCACACTAGGCTAGGGAACCTTTTGCTTCCAAGTCTTCTTGTATGGGCCCTTTGCTTGTATGCATCCAAGGGGAATCATGCTTTTTCAAAAGGCTATGATGCTTAAACAAATAGAGGAGGGCCCAATATTATTTTCTTGTGAAAAGAATATACAATTGGAGTCTTTTTGAAAGGAGAGAAACTATATGTATATTCTTAAGAGATATTGGGCCACCTATGTAGGGGGCATAGAAGACTTGTAGAGAGGGACCATAATCTTTGGTAAAGACAAGTGGAGAGTTGATTTCCATGGGAATTTATCTATATGGGGTGGAAGATGGATATATTATTTTTCTACTACTAATTCACAAGAGGTAAGAAAGTTTGGGGGTATATAGCTGGTTATTGTATGCTTATTCTATTTACAAAGCAAAAAAGAAAAGGGTGGTAATATAAATATATGACTAAGGTGATATTTTTGGGAAGAGTATAATGTATGTGTCGCCACAAAGGTTAAACGAAGAGGGGGAATTTACTCTAGATAACTTAATAGCGTAGAAAAATATATACACATATGAGGAAGAGGACGTTGAGTAGGCTGACAAATGTCCCTCCCATCTTTGCAAAAACTTTTTGTCAAGTCGAGTATCAAGTCGGTTATCATAGCGAAGAACCAACATACCTTCCTTCAATCCTTTCCCCTTGAGCTTCTTGTTGATTTTATCCCTTTGGCTTGTCGTTTTGGTGATGTAGTGATCAAGGGACTCTTCTCTATCTAGCTCAAGTCGTTGGAGATCTAAGATCCTTTCATGTAGAACCTCTTTTGGTTTTTTTTCCACTCTTGCAAGAACGCGCAAGCTTGAGAGCTCTACCTCAATGGGGAGAAGTGCCTCCTGTCCATAAACTAGATGAAAAGGGGTGAATTGGGTAGATACCTTGAAAGATGTCCTATACGCCCAAAGAGCAGCCGTCAAATGGCGATCCCAATCATTAGGCCGGTCCACAACCTGCTTAGAAATGATCTTACATATCATTCCATTCACTTTTTCCACCAATCCATTGCATTGAGGATAGTAGGGTGTGGAATGCAGGTGTTTCACTTTTAACCTCCTCAAGAGATCATTCAGAGGTCAGCCCTAAAACCCGGCCCTCGATCTGATAAGATTTCTAGGGGTGTTCCAAACCTACTACAAATATGATCAAAAATAAACTTTGATACCTCTTCAGCTGTGATTCGGGTTGTGCTTGTTGCTTCCGCCCATCGTGTCATGTAGTCAACACCCATGATGATGAAAACCTTCCCTGTAGAAGTACGAGGTAGGGGACCTATTGCATCCACACCCCACTTTTCAAAAGGGCCATAAGATATTATTGGGACTCGAGGCTCATATGTTAGTTGTCTATCCCCAGCAATTTGGCATGTCTTCCATGCCTTACACCAATATTGGACATCACGATGTAAGCTCGGCCAAATAAACCCTGCTTGTAAAATCTTCCTACTTATAATATCTTGAGAAAAGTGACCACCACAGACATCATCATGACATGAAAGAAGAATTTTCTCTATCTCTTGCACACCTGGTACTCTCCTGAAGACCAAATCTTTCCCTTTGTGATATAAATCATCCCCGATCAACTGGTAAGGTGTGGCCTTCTTAACTAGTCTATGTCTTTGCACCTTGTCTAAGTGTTTGGGACACTCACCTGCTTGTAGAAAGAAGATAATGTCTTTTAGCTCCTCTTGACCTTGATATTTGGGTTCATATAGTTTCACACCTCCTACCGCCATTTGAAGCTTTTCATTTGCGAGTAAGTCTGCTTCCTTGTTATGAGTTCTCACAATGTGTTGTACCTGTGTTGCTTTAAAACCCTTCATCAAAGCTCTTACACTACTAAGCCACTCAAACAATGTACGATTCTTGCACCTCCAAGTCCCTTGGATTTGCCTGACCACTAGCAAAGAATCACCTTTTATAATAAGTCTTTGTATGCCTAATTCTTTGCATTCTTCTAACCCAAGGGTTAGAGCAGCATACTCAGCCTCATTGTTAGAGTGAACACTGGGTAGAGTGATACCTTTTCTAACCATTACCTCCTTTTGTGGGTTCAAAATGATGATTCCCCCTGCTGCTTTGTCTTGTTGGCGTTGATAAGCTCCGTCAAAGCATAAAGTATGGGCATTATCAATCTCCTTCACTTTGAACTGTTTTGAGCCTTCCTCTCTTTGTAGTCGTGATCCTTCCCTTTCTCTCACTTTGTAGGTGAGAATGTCTGCAAGTCCTGCTCTTGTGCTATCTTCTACAAGGAAAGTGTATTCAAATTCTTGGAGTTCAAGCACCCGCTTTGCTATTCTAGATGAGAGGCTCATGTGTTGTACTACATATGGTAGATTGTGCTCTAAGGTGAGAAAAAC
Organism: Adiantum capillus-veneris; assembly: GCF_014529385.1. NCBI lineage: Eukaryota > Viridiplantae > Streptophyta > Polypodiopsida > Polypodiales > Pteridaceae > Adiantum > Adiantum capillus-veneris. The sequence goes on from NC_140945.1 coordinate 142,624,917, forward strand.
AAATGGCACAGGGAGAAGATACGATCGAAACTTCCTTACCGCAAACAAGATTGCAAAGACCACTTTCTCCATTTCAGTGTATCCTTTCTCGGCCGGAGTCATCACTTTGCTTGCAAAATAGATCGGCCTCATGTATGATGTTTTTAGGATCTTTTTGCATCAAAACAACACCAATTGCTTCGAAACCTACACTTGGAGTGACATAGTAGGTCTCCTTTGGATTTGGTGGCATTAGCATTGGGAGAGAGCTAAGAATGCCCTTCAATTCCTCAAAACATTTTGCATGTTCCCTCCCCCATTCAAATGTAGATTGGCTTGCCAACCTATGCAAAGGGGCGATGGCTTCTGCTAGGAGATGGATGAAGCGAGACATGTACCTCACTTTGTGGTTGAAGGTCATTAGCTCCTTAGTTGTTGTTGGTGGAGATAATGACAAAAGGGCCTCTACTTTAGAGGGATCCACTTGAATTCCTTGTGAAGAAACCACATGGCCTAGCAAAACCACCTGAGATTCACCAATATGACACTTCTCTGGGTTGAGTTGTCCCCCAAATTGATGGAGCCTCTTAAGCCCCTCTTCAACCTTTTGGCAATGAAGTGATCTACAACTATAAATACAGAAATCATCCATAAAGACTCTTATAGATTCCAAAGAATGGTTGAAATACAAATATTGTGAATCTCATGAAGGTGCTAGGAGCATTGGTGAGCCCAAAAGGCATTACTCTGAATGCAAAACATCCCCAAGGTGTGATGAAGGTGGTTTTTGGTTGGTCCTCTTCTGCTATTCTAATTTGAAAATATCATGAATACCCATCACACACAGTGTAGCATTCGTGACCTGCTACTTCATTCAAAATTTCATCTTGGAAAGGGAGAGGGAAGTGGTCCCTCTTTGTCGCAGCGTTGAGGGGTTTGTAATCCACGCAGACCCTCCACTTACCATTCTTCTTGGGAGTGACTATAATAGGTGATACCCATTCGGAGTTGGATACTGGATAGATGAAGCCAGCCTTCAAGAGTCGATTCACTTCTTGTAGGAGAGCCTTTTGTTGCACAGATCCTAGTCGCCTTAACTTTTGAGCCACGGGTTTGGTCCCTGGTTTCAATTCAATTCGATGCTCTATTACATCTACACCTCTTATTTGTGAGTAGTCAGTGATAAACAAATTGGGATACCTCCTTAACATATTGATGTAGGACCTCTTCTCCTCACAAGTAAGATCTTTTGCAAGCATCTTCTCAAATCCTTCTTCAAGGTGGTGGCATCTTTCATCCCCTCGTGTGTGATTGTCTGTTGGATTTTCTTCTATAGGAACATCTTGAGTGTTGGCGTTGAATACAATTCCCATTACCTCCAAAGAAGACTCCTCTTCACTGGTTGATGCACTGGTTGATGCTTCCTCATCACTTGAGTAAGGACTCTCCTCCTCGCTCTCTTCATCTGCCGTGGTTTCATAGTTGATATCTAGTTGCTGTCCTTCTCGCCAATCATACACCACCGGTTGACCCTTCTTAAGAATCAAACGACCACTTCCCCATTTTTGATCTGCATTCACAGCAATGAGCCAAGGCCTCCCTAGGATGATGGGATAGCCCTCCCCCTTAGCTGGCATGGCATACATATCCACTCGTGCATCTATGTTACATACAGAGACTTTTACATTTTCAATGATCCTCAAACACTTCACACTTGAGTTGTTGGCTAGCCTAGCTTGACAATTAGAGGACTTTGTAATTTCAAGCCCTAACCTGTTCATTGATTTTTCCGTGATCACACACATTTGAGCTCCACCATCAACATATACATTAGACACCTTTTTACCCCTTATGTAAGTATCCACAATGGGTTCCACATCTTTTTGTAGCTTTGAGGCCACAACCTTAATGGAAAGATTTGCTTTCTTTTTTGGAATTCTTGTACTTACCAACTTTGGCCATTGCCTTCTTACTTTGGCTGATAGGTGTAGAAGTTGAGGCCATGAAATGTTTGGCTTTTGGGTTTGTAAATCCTCTAGGATGTTGTAGGGCTCTAGCTCCTTTCCCAATGGGAAGTCGTTGATACCAATTTCCCTTCGCCTTGATCTTTTCTTCCTGCTACTTTCAGCTTCTTCCATCTTTGACTTCTTCTTCTTGTCCCTTCTGGCTGAATTTGTTCCTTCACTTCTCATGTCTTCATCCTTATCATGTGATCTTGTGCGTTTTTCTGCTGGCATAACATCAAAGTTTAGAGTATGCTCATCTATTACCTCTTCTAGCTTGATGATGTTGACTCCTCTTTCTTCCTCCTCATGTGGGACGGGAGGTATATTTGCTGGTGGTGGTGGTCGACGAAGGATTTGTGGGCCTTGAGCTAGTTCTTGCTGCACAGTGAGAGGAGGCGGTCTGGGGGGATATATGTCTCCCGGAAGTCGCCTTGGATGTGGACAATTGTACATGCCATGTCCCATTTCATTGAAATTCCAACATCGCAACTCTTGAGCTTGTCTTCGTTGATTGCGATTCCCTTCTCTTGGTTGTCGTTGTTGAGGTAGGCCTTGTACTAGTGAAGCAGTCCGGGGCGGGCAACAAGAAGAGCAACCTCTAGACACCCTTCAAGGCTCCCGTGCTGCTCAATGGGGCTGGGGCACAACACAACACAAACCAAAACAACAAACCCACAGCCAAATCCCAACTACACAAGGGGCACCACCTAGTTTAAGAGCGAACTAGGACACAAAAGAAGAGAATCATTAGAGCAACCCACAAATAAGCAAGGAATTTACACTAACCCTAACACCAATGGAACACTCTCACACACTAAAACACGAGAGAGAGAGAGAGAGAGAGAGAGAGAGAGAGAGAGAGAGAGAGAGAGAGAGAGAGAGAGAGAGAGAGAGAGAGAGAGAGAGAGAGAGATGGTGCTCGGGCTACTTTGAAGTGTATCGTTAATGATCAAGCAAACATAAATATATATATGTAAGAAAGAGAGAGAAGGGGGAAGGGGGTGCTTGTTGCACTAATGCCTTCTTACAAATCTGTCATGACCAATCAAAGTGAGATTAGTATTTGTTCAACATAGCCTGAGTAAATTACACCACAACACATCACAAGAAAAAAAGCCACCCCAATCACTGTCTTAAGGCCAGGGGAGTCCTCTCCACCCTGTCGCCCTCTTACAACACGTGGGATATATGGCTAAATTGATAACAATACCCGGAGACAAGCTATCAAGAACTTAAATAAAACACCAAGACACTTACACATCATTATTGTCCATGACTTCACATTGGAAGGGAGACAAGGTATCCATGCTTAGTCCAAATTCACCCTCCTTGATTTAGCAAATGTTGGGCTTACTCTAGTAGGAGAAATGATAGATTTCCTACTCTCAATTTAATGATCACTCTCTCTTACAATGGCATAGAGTTCCCTTGCTAATCACCCCTAATACAACACATACATATGCCTAATGCCAATGAGATTCCACTCAAGAGCTCCTTCTCAAGAGGTTGAGCTTGGCTTCTCAAGCTATAGCATAGTGCTCTTTCTTCTCCCCCCTTTTTGTGCTAGCTACACCCTCCTTTTATAGCAATTTTGAAGGCTAGGGTTACTCCTCTAACCATGGTTGGGTTAGATTTTCAGCAATTTATCTAATTTCTTTTGCTTGGAATTATCAAGAAGTTGGTGGGGAAAGAGAGAGGAGAGAAATGGAGGTGATAGGACTTTTCATAGTGGGTTAGTGTTAGTAGAGTTAGTATTAATTTACAAATGGAATTGGATATTTACAATGGGAGTATCCATGTAGGATACAAATAAGGAAGAAAAACTCTTAAGAGGTAAGAAAAGATGGATTTCTTACAAGGTTGATGCTCCAAGTGTTTTGAGTAGGGCCGATTTTGACGCTTGTTGACGGTCCACTAGCTTTGACGATACATTTTTTCTCCACTCTTGACCTTCCTTGAGAGACAAGGTAATTGAAGCTGAGTAATCAACCACCATGATGCTGTCTTTTAAGAGAAGAGGCTGAATTTTGTGGTTTTTTTGATAGATATGGGTAATTTGGAGGAGGAAAAATGAGACTAGGTGGTCAATTTTGGAATGGAATTGTGTGTGGGAGGTACGAGTTCACCATGGTTTCTCTTATTCTTCAAGGTTGAGGAGAAGGTGAGTAGGGTGCAGAGAGGAGTGGTGAGAGAGGTGGGGATGATGAGTGGAGAAGTGTGTGTGAAAGAGGAAAATGATAAAGTGGAAGAGAGAGTGTGGCTGCATAGCATGGGAAAACTGGGGTGCACTAATAAAATCATAGCTCACAGCTCGTAGCTCAAAAAAATATGAAAAAATTTGAGGCAAAAGTTCAGCCCACGAGCTACAACTTTTGTTTGTATCACCTTTTCAAATTCAGAGAGCAAGTGAACTTTAAAAATTCAGCAAAACCGACCGTTTTTTTCCACTGCACAAGGTCCTTTGTGGGGTCCTTCTTTGGATGATTCTTTTGAATACCTCCAAGAGTGAGCCCTCCATAGTGCATGTATGCATGCCACCTACCCTTGACCTTATTTGGTAGGTCTATAATTGAAGATATTGTTGAGATCTTGATATAAGTGAATAGTACAACTAAGAAAATCAAATATTGAGGGGTCTAAAAAATATGTACATGTCAAATATAAGTGGAAAAAAAATAAAGGGGTCAAAAGAAATCTCTCTCATTATGAGGCTATCATAAAAAGATAAATATTTTTGGTGTTCTAATTTTTAAGAAAAAAACAAAATAGATGTAGGGAGGAAAAAATCACAATAGTGAAAAAAATATACACATAAATAAAACTAGTTTTTTTGGATTTTTGTTGGGGTGGAGTTACACCAAATATAAGAGAAGCTTACATGAAAATATTTCTATATGTAATAAAGAGTATGAAAAATGGTAAGAAAAAATGTGGTAATGGTGAGGCAATGTACAGAGCATAAATAACACACACCTAGGTAGAAATATTTAAATAAATACCAAAATAATTATGAAAAAATCTTTTATTTAGGCCCTATATACAAAGAAATATTTACACACGCATGGGTCATAATATACTTATATATATATATATATATATATATATATATATATATATTTTGGCTCAACTAGCCCAATGACTAGCTAATTGAGGGTTTTTTTTATTTTAGTAAGGAGATATGGGAAAAGTCCCCTAACTCACACGCACCTATATACAGTGAAAGGGTGAGGGTAACCACAGTGTTTGAGTGATTTGATAGGGTGAGATAACTCACTATGGCAATTACAAAGAGCCGAAAAAACGGCTATCATTAGCCCTCCCCCAGGATGATGGTATATTCATGTACCATCATAGAGCATCTTTTCCAAAGAGAATGCTTCAAAGTCCTTTACAAGATCTTCATTGTTTGGCCCCTCGGCATTTTGACTAGAGTTACATTGGTACTTCATGTAACAATACTTACATGAGACAGCTGCCCTTTGACAGATCTTTGGTAGATCCTTTGGTAGAATTCGACTCAAATAAGGCTTCAAGCGATACCCGTTTACCTTCCTGGAGTGCTCTTTCCCATTCAAGTCCATAAGTTGATAGTAACTTGAATTGAAAGCCTTCTTAACTATGTATGGCCCCTGCCATCTAGTTTCAAATTTGGCATCAAAACGATTGTTAAGTCGATTGTCATACCTTAGCACAAAATCTCCTTCATTGATGCCTTTGTCCTTTAGTTTCTTGTCAAGCTTCTCCTTTGTCTGTGTGGCTTTCCTCTTGTAGCACTCATATGTTGCTTCTCTTTTCCACTCAAGCTCCACTAACGTAAGAAGTCGATCCATCCATACCTCTTGATCATCTTGTGCTCCTTTGCCATGAAGTCGCATTGTTGGAATGTTTACTTCAATTGGCTGTAAAGCCTCTTGACCATAGACCAAGTGAAATGGTGTGAACTCCGTGGCTTCCCTATATGTGGTTCGATACACCCACAAGGCACCATCCAAGAAGTCATCCCACAACTTTGTCTTGTTTTTCACCATCTTTCTAATGATGCCTGCAATGACACCATTAGCTTTTTCTACCAAACCATTTGATTGGGGATAGTAGGGTGTACTGTGATGATGTAGAATGCGAAGTTCTTCACAAACTTCTGTGAGCAAGCCCTTCCTAAACCCTGGACCATTATCAGAAACAATCTCCAAAGGTGTGCCAAATCTACAACAAATGTGAGTGTACACAAACTTGCTAACTGTCCTCTCATTTACCTTTGCCACACTTTGTGCTTCCACCCACCTAGTCATATAGTCTACAGCCACTAGAATGTAGAGTTTACGATTTTTTGTCCTAGGCAAAGGACCCATAGCATCAATGCCCCACTTTTCAAAGGGTCCATTTGCAAGCACGATTTGCCTTGGACCATAAATCAATCTTCTATTCCCATTTACCTGACAATTGTGACAACTTTTACACCAATGTTGGACATCCACATGCAGACTTGGCCAAACATACCCCGCAAGCAAAATCTTCTTCACAGTTAATTCTTGGGAAAAATGACCACCACATGCCTCTTCATGCAAACCTTTTAGAATGGCTGGAATTTCTGCGATAGTTGGTACTCTTCTGCACACTTTATCCTTCCCTCTTTGATAGAGGGAGCCTTCTAGGAAGAGATACATGCTTGCCTTCTTCATGAGTCTCCTCTTCTGAGCTTTTGTGAAGTCTGGTGGAAACTCACCCTCCAAAATGTAGCCAATGATGGGAGTCAATGACTCCAATCCCTGGTACCTCGGTTGCTTCACAACAGCCGCCACCATGATGACCTGCACTTCTCTCTCAACACACGTAACTGCTTGTTGTGCAAGTAAATCGGCATCTTCATTTTGTTTCCTCGGAATATGATATAGTTGCACTTCTTCAAACTGATTAAACATCCTACGAATGGCATGAACTTTTGTCCTTAAGCTTTCATTCTTGCATGTCCAAATGCCTAAAATCTGTTTAACAATGAGAAGTGCATCTCCCTTTACCATGAGACGTTTTATACCATGGCCAATGCATATTTTTAAACCATGAAATAGTGTGTCATATTCTACTTCATTGTTGCTAGTTGAACCTGGTAGATTGACCTTCTCTTTCATGACCACCTCTTCACTTGGGTTGAGCAACACTAGCCCTCCCCCTGCTTGTCCTGTGGTTCGACGAAAAGCTCCATCAAAGAACAAGGTAAAAGCATTAGGAATACTTTTTGGTGGTGGCAATGGTAGGGTCTTTACTTCAGGCACCTTAATCTCCTTTTCATGCACCCTATAAGTGAGAATCCCTGCCAATTGTGCACGCACACTATCTTCTACCTTGAAAGAGTATTGAAACTCTTGCAACTCCATAATCCACTTTGAGATCCTAGTACTAAGATTCATTTGAGATGACACCCAAGGGAACAAATTCTCTGCGGTGAGGATTACAAAAGGTTTTGGGAGCAAGTAGGATCTAAACTTCCTTATCGCAAACATGAGAGAAAGCATCATGAGTTCTGCCTCCGTGTAGCCTCTCTCTAAAGCATTCATGACCCTACTAGCAAAGTAGATGGACCGCATCCTAGTACTATAGGGATCTTGTTGTAACAAAACTGCACCAATTGTTTCTTCCCAGCACTAGAGCTAACAAAGAATGTGTACTCCCAACAGGGAGGCATGAGTGTTGGTAGCTCTGACAAAATGGCTTTAATGTTACAAAAGTACTCTTCAAGCTCATCAGACCATGCAAATTCTACTTGTTGTGTCAACTTTTGCAAAGGGTGAAGTAACTCTGAGGCTAAGTGAATGAAGCGTGACATATAATTCACCTTTTGAATGAATGAGATGACCTCCTTAAGACTCTTGGGTGATGGTAGCTCAATAAGAGCCTTTGCCTTTGAAGGATCCACTTCAATGCCTTTGTAAGAAACTTTATGACCAAGCAAGATTACTTCATCCTCACCTATATGGCACTTGTCGGGGTTGAGTTGACCTCCCATGTCGTAGAGCTTCTTTAAACCTTCTTCTACCCTTTGTAGATGCAATGATTTTGAGCTATAAATACAGAAATCATCAATGAACACCCTAATTGACTTTCCAAAGAATGCTTGAAACACCATATTCATGAAACGTTGGAATGTTGCAGGAGCATTTGTCAGACCAAATGGCATGACTCTAAAAGCATAACAACCCCAAGGAGTGATAAAGGTTGTTTTCAATTGATCCTCCAATGCAATCCCTATTTGAAAGTAACCTGAGTAACCATCGCACACAGTGTACTTCTCATGACCAGCTACCTCATTTAGTATCTCATCCTTGAATGGGAGGGGAAAGTGATCTCTCTTTGTTGCCTCATTGAGGGGACGGTAATCCACACACACCCTCCACTTGCCATTTTTCTTAGGAGTGACAACAACAGGAGAGACCCACTTTGAATTCTCCACTGGATAAATGAAACCTGCTGCTAGAAGCTTTCTTACCTCCTTAAGTAGATCCTGTTCCTTTATAACTCCTAGCCTTCGTAGCTTCTGAGCTTTAGGTGTGGCCTCAGGCTTTAGCTCAATCTTGTGTTGAACAACATCTACCTCACGCACGTCGGTGTAGTCTTTAGAAAAAAGCCTAGGAAACTTCCTTAGCACACATTTGAACTCCTCTCTTTTATCCTTTGTAAGTGTTGTTGATAGCATACCTTCCAGCATCCCTTCATCTTGAACACCTTCGTTCTCTTGAGGACCTACCTCCTCCAAGCCTTGACAAGAGGTCTCTTGGTTGCTTGGCTTAAACCTTACCCCCATGACTTCGATGGAAGACTCCTCTTCAGTAATGCTGCCGCTACTTTCTTCTTCTGAAGTGCTATCGGTCCAACCTTCTTCCGTTTCACTTTGAGATGATTCTTCATGGAGCTCCTCTTGGCATTGCTCCTTCATGTCAAAGACAACCTTCTTGTGATTGTCATTCTTGCAAATTAGCTTTCCACTCTCCCAATCCTGCAAAGCTCGCATTTTCATTAGCCATGGTCTTCCTAGGATAAATGGGTAACCATTTCCCTTGGTAGACATGACATAGAAATCCACTGCCTTCTTAATGCCAAAGGCCTCCACAAAAACATTTTTACAAATGCCTACGCACCTAGCCTTGCTATTGTTTGCCATTTTCACTTTGATTTTAGGTGTCTCATGGATGTGCATGCCTAGTCTTTGCATGAGCCCTTCTGTCATGATGCAAATTTGTGCACCCCCATCCACTAGACCTTTCCTAACCAATCTTCCTTTTATGTAACAATCTAGCATAAGTGTAATATCCTCGTTCATTTCAGCATGTGCAATTTTTACAACAAGAAAACTCTCTTTTACCTTTCTCCTAGTGCTAACTGCCTTTGTTAAATCCCTCCTAACTTGTGGGCATAATGCAAGAAACTGAGGCCATGAGATATCAGGACCCTTACCTCGCATGTCTTCCAACAGGTTGTATGGAGCCATACCATGTCCAAGAGGGAAGTCTTGGAGATTGATACGACGTCGAGTCCTCTTAGCTTCCTTGGTCTCCTTTGCCTTCTTGCCTTGTCCATGGTCACTCTGTGATGGGACACCCTCTTTCTCTTTACCTTTTCCTCGGCCATGCTTAATGCCATTTGCTTCCATGTCAACCTCATTTGAGTTTGTCACCTCTACCACATGCACATTTGGATCTGGCAAAGGTGGAACTCCTTCTACCCCTTGTGGAGGTGGTCTTGGTCCATTTGGTCTTTGTAGAAGCCTTGGTTGTTGACCAGTTCCTTCACCTGCATTCATCACTTGGTAATTCAAGTTAGGTCTCCCTGGCTCTCCACGGGGCCAAGGACAATTATACATCCCATGTCCAGACTCTCCGCAATTCCAACATTGCAAGACTCTCCTAGTTCGTGGCTCTCTCTCTTCTGACTTCTTTGCTTGTCCCTTTGGACCTACAGCTTGTGCAAGGTGAATTGACAGGCTGCTTAAAGATTCGTTTAACTTCTCAATTACTTCCGCCGTTACCTCAGGAAGCTCCCTCGATGTTGATGCTTGTGACTTACCTTTGGGTCTAAGACCTTCTATTGGAACCTCTCCCCTTAAGCACTTGAGTTTCCTATATTTCTCAGCAGCCCTAGTTTCAGCTGCATCAAAGGTAGCAGGTGCACCCGCCTCAACTTTTACCTTAAGGTCAGGAAAGAGTCCGGCTATGAACCTCTCCTTCTTTAGAAATTCTGCACCATCACCAGGGTTAGCAACATTTCGTATCCATAGAGCCCAAAGATGTAGAAACTCTTGCTTGTACAAGTAGTAGTCATCTAAGTATTTTTGCTTATGAGAAACAATGTCTTGCCATAATTTTTGAGTGTTTTGGGGATCAAAGAAGTATTTCTTGAAACGATTCAAAACTTCTGTGTAATTCCCCTTAACTTCCTCAGGCAAAGAGTCAAACCAAGTGCTAGCATCTTTCCTAAGGACCACCTCAAACATTTCTACACGTTCTTGATCGGTTATTATCCTCTTGATACGGCAAGACATCTTGAAATTCGCTAAAAATAATTCTGCATCCTCTCCAGGCTCTCCAAAGAAAAGAGGATACCCAGACATTTGGCGTTGGCTTTCCATTGAATTGATTTCAAAGTGACACCCGTTTTTGTTTTTCTTTCTTAAAAAGATTTACACAATAATGTTTTCTAGCTTGCAATCTATTCTACAACAAAATAAAGATATTCACATCAAACGACCTATGATAATCAATAAGAGGTAGGATGACAGGGTTTGGTGATGCGAGAATTTCTCCTACTCTTTGGGCACCAAACATGAACACCATACGTTGTTGAAAATGGATTTTCCTACTAATTGCAATGTTTATTCTAATGTGTGGAGTGAAATGGAAGGGGAAAACCTCTATTCCTGGTCCATTATCCATGGTCTATGCATGACCTAATGCTTAAAACAAAACAAAAATATAGACGTCCAAACTAAGGTCGTACCTAATGAGAGGCAAAATAAAAGGATTTACTGAAGCGTTTATCTCGACCAACCTAAGAGGACCTAAATTTCTACGAATGACACGTTGAAATTGCAACTTAGTACTAACAATTATGTGTACCTTTTGCCTTGCAATGGGAATGAAGGGATCATACAAATTTTCGTGATTCATGCAAACTACTTGACTATGCTAAAGGTTGATTCTACACAAAAATACACAAGCCGTCCTCCGTGGGGGCACCAATTTGAAGCAGTCCGGGGCGGGCAACAAGAAGAGCAACCTCTAGACATCCTTCAAGGCTCCCGTGCTGCTCAATGGGGCTGGGGCACAACACAACACAAACCAAAACAACAAACCCACAGCCAAATCCCAACTACACAAGGGGCACCACCTAGTTTAAGAGCGAACTAGGACGCAAAAGAGGAGAATCGTTAGAGCAACCCACAAACAAGCAAAGAATTTACACTAACCCTAACACCAATGGAACACTCTCACACACTAAAACACGAGAGAGAGAGAGAGAGAGAGAGAGAGAGAGAGAGAGAGAGAGAGAGAGAGAGAGAGAGAGAGAGATGGTGCTCGGGCTGCTTTGAAGTGTATCGTTAATGATCAAGCAAACATAAATATATATATGTAAGAAAGAGAGAGAAGGGGGAAGGGGGTGCTTGTTGCACTAATGCCTTCTTACAAATCTGTCATGACCAATCAAAGTGAGATTAGTATTTGTTCAACATAGCCTGAGTAAATTACACCACAACACATCACAAGAAAAAAAGCCACCCCAATCACTGTCTTAAGGCTAGGGGAGTCCTCTCCACCCTGTCGCCCTCTTACAGCACGTGGGATATATGGCTAAATTGATAACAATACCCGGAGACAAGCTATCAAGAACTTAAATAAAACACCAAGACACTTACACATCATTATTGTCCATGACTTCACGTTGGAAGGGAGACAAGGTATCCATGCTTAGTCCAAATTCACCCTCCTTGATTTAGCAAATGTTGGGCTTACTCTAGTAGGAGAAATGATAGATTTCCTACTCTCAATTTAATGATCACTCTCTCTTACAATGGCATAGAGTTCCCTTGCTAATCACCCCTAATACAACACATACATATGCCTAATGCCAATGAGATTCCACTCAAGAGCTCCTTCTCAAGAGGTTGAGCTTGGCTTCTCAAGCTATAGCATAGTGCTCTTTCTTCTCCCCCTTTTTGTGCTAGCTACACCCTCCTTTTATAGCAATTTTGAAGGCTAGGGTTACTCCTCTAACCATGGTTGGGTTAGATTTTCAGCAATTTATCTAATTTCTTTTGCTTGGAATTATCAAGAAGTTGGTGGGGAAAGAGAGAGGAGAGAAATGGAGGTGATAGGACTTTTCATAGTGGGTTAGTGTTAGTAGAGTTAGTATTAATTTACAAATGGAATTGGATATTTACAATGGGAGTATCCATGTAGGATACAAATAAGGAAGAAAAACTCTTAAGAGGTAAGAAAAGATGGATTTCTTACAAGGTTGATGCTCCAAGTGTTTTGAGTAGGGCCGATCTTGACGCTTGTTGACGGTCCACTAGCTTTGACGATACATTTTTTCTCCACTCTTGACCTTCCTTGAGAGACAAGGTAATTGAAGCTGAGTAATCAACCACCATGATGTTGTCTTTTAAGAGAAGAGGCTGAATTTTGTGGTTTTTTTGATAGATATGGGTAATTTGGAGGAGGAAAAATGAGACTAGGTGGTCAATTTTGGAATGGAATTGTGTGTGGGAGGTATGAGTTCACCATGGTTTCTCTTATTCTTCAAGGTTGAGGAGAAGGTGAGTAGAGTGCAGAGAGGAGTGGTGAGAGAGGTGGGGATGATGAGTGGAGAAGTGCGTGTGAAAGAGGAAAATGATAAAGTGGAAGAGAGAGTGTGGCTGCATAGCATCGGAAAACTGGGGTCCACTAATAAAATCATAGCTCACAGCTTGTAGCTCAAAAAAATATGAAAAAATTTGAGGCAAAAGTTCAGCCCACGAGCTATTACTTTTGTTTGTATCACCTTTTCAAATTCAGAGAGCAAGTGAACTTTAAAAATTCAGCAAAACCGACCGTTTTTTTCCACTGCACAAGGTCCTTTGTGGGGTCCTTCTTTGGATGATTCTTTTGAATACCTCCAAGAGTGAGCCCTCCATAGTGCATGTATGCATGCCACCTACCCTTGACCTTATTTGGTAGGTCTATAATTGAAGATATTGTTGAGATCTTGATATAAGTGAATAGTACAACTAAGAAAATCAAATATTGAGGGGTCTAAAAAATATGTACATGTCAAATATAAGTGGAAAAAAAATAAAGGGGTCAAAAGAAATCTCTCTCATTATGAGGCTATCATAAAAAGATAAATATTTTTGGTGTTCTAATTTTTTAGAAAAAAACAAAATAGATGTAGGAAGGAAAAAATCACAATAGTGAAAAAAATATACACATAAATAAAACTAGTTGTTTTGGATTTTTGTTGGGGTGGAGTTACACCAAATATAAGAGAAGCTTACATGAAAATATTTCTATATGTAATAAAGAGTATGAAAAATGGTAAGAAAAAATGTGGTAATGGTGAGGCAATGTACAGAGCATAAATAACACACACCTAGGTAGAAATATTTAAATAAATACCAAAATAATTATGAAAAAATCTTTTATTTAGGCCCTATATACAAAGAAATATTTACACACGCATGGGTCATAATATACTTATATATGTATATATATATAGATATATATATATATTGGCTCAACTAGCCCAATGACTAGCTAATTGAGGGTTTTTTTAATTTTAGTAAGGAGATATGAAAAAAGTCCCCTAACTCACACGCACCTATATACAGTGAAAGGGTGAGGGTAACCACAGTGTTTGAGTGATTTGATAGGGTGAGATAACTCACTATGGCAATTACAAAGAGCCAAAAAAACGGCTATCATTAGATTCAGAGTGAGGTTCTCAAGCTGTTGAGTTAGCCTTTGTAAAACCTCTTGTTGAGAGTTATCTCCTATTTGTGAAGATTGTGCAAGAGGGGCCCTAATTGGTGCTTCCATGGTTTGTGAAGACTCCCTCTCACTCACTTCATTCAAACCCCTTGCTCTATGTGCTTGGAAGTGTAGTTTTCTAAACTTGATGATGGCTACCTCACGTGCTTCTTCGAAGGTGGATGGGAATTTTAGCTCTACTTTAGCCTTTAAAAGTGGATACAAGCCAACCATGAATCTCTCTTTTTTTAGAAAGTTAGGTGCACCACCATGATTTTCTAATGTAGCGTCCCACCTACCCCATAGATTGACAAAGGTTGCTTCATAAGAGGGATAGTCTTCAAGTGATACCTGCTTATGTCCAAAAAGACATTTCCATAGTCCTTCAGAAGTATCACCTTGCCCGAACTTGGAGAGGAAGCTTGCTTGCAGTCTCTCCCAATTGGACTTGATTTGGGGTTGCAAGGTCTCATACCATGCTTTAGCTTCTGCTTTTAGAACCAACGGGAAGGCTCGTAGCTTTACTTCCTCTTCATCTCTCCCGGATATGATATGTGCCATCTCCAAGTTGTCAAGAAACTCTTGCGCATCTTCCCCACTTCTTGCATAGAACGTGGGAAAAGAACTTGACATTTTGTTTAAACTTTTTGAAATTTCTTTTTTTTGAAGAAACTTTTCTCTTACGGGCCGCACAAGATTGTTGACACTATAAATCTGATTACATTAAATTGAAGATGTACACATCCATTGTTAATTCGTACTTTATCATAGGTAGAATAAATGGATTAATTGAAGCTTTGATTTCATTGAGGCGAGTGGATCCAAATATCCTCCTTATGACAGATTGAAACCTAAACTGAGTTGCAATGATTATATGAATGGATAATGTAGGTGGGCCCCACCATGAGGCCCTACGGGTGGCTCCTGCGGGGTATCTCAACTTGTCTGTCTTGGCATTTAGAAAGCATCTTTAGGTTGGTCCCATCACATGCAAGTGACCTTGAACACTCATTGCTCTTCTAGAATATGAGTAGGGGAAAAATAAGATCTCACCCTCTTGATTTACTTGATTTACAGTTCCCTTTTGCTGCGAATCTGACAGATTTACACTATTTTGACCATAACTTTTTACCTGTAGCTCGGAATGACATGCTTCAAAAGGCAAAATTGACCTTCTCAACATGTTTGATATGAATTTGGACTATTATTCACGCCCATGCACCAAGGAATTCAGTTTGGAAGGTCCACACTAGGTTAGGGAACCTTTTGCTTCCAAGTCTTCTTGTATGGGCCCTTTGCTTGTATGCATCCAAGGGGAATCATGCTTTTTCAAAAGGCTATGATGCTTAAACAAATAGAGGAGGGCCCAATATTATTTTATTGTGAAAAGAATATACAATTGGAGTCTTTTTGAAAGGAGAGAAACTATATGTATATTCTTAAGAGATAGTGGGCCACCTATGTAGGGGGCATAGAAGACTTGTAGAGAGGGACCATAATCTTTGGTAAAGACAAGTGGAGAGTTGATTTCCATGGGAATTTATCTATATGGGGTGGAAGATGGATATATTATTTTTCTACTACTAATTCACAAGAGGTAAGAAAGTTTGGGGGTATATAGTTGGTTATTGTATGCTTATTCTATTTACAAAGCAAAAAAGAAAAGGGTGGCAATATAAATATATGACTAAGGTGATATTTTTGGGAAGAGTATAATGTATGTGTCGCCACAAAGGTTAAACGAAGAGGGGGAATTTACTCTAGATAACTTAATAGCGTAGAAAAATATATACACATATGAGGAAGAGGACGTTGAGTAGGCTGACAAATGTTGCAAAAAGATGGTTACCATTTTATGCCACTCACTATCAACAAAAGAAAAATACCTCAAGCAAGAGAAAGAAAAACCGCAACAGGCAAAAGAAAAGACCTTCAAAGGAACAACAAATGCGACAAGTTTGGGTACCAAAGTCAGATTCAACCAAGCTACCCGACAAAGAAATGTGGAAGAGCGGATGATTCCAATTAAGCTACTCAAAACACAAGGATTTTATAAAGGTAACACACAAATATGGTTACCAAAAGTAGTAGCTCAACCTGGAACAAGGAAACTCAGTCATGTTGTACATGACTCAACACAAAAGAAAGCAGTCACAATGAAGATCCAATAAAATCCAGTCACAATTGAGGGTGCTATAACCTCCAGATGGAGACCTTGTTCTCTACTACAAAAGCAAGGCTTTTGCAACGGTAATATCCAGATATGCATACCCAAGCGTAGTGTCCATCAAGTCAAAGTAGAAGGGCAAATGAAAAAGACGGTCACATAGGGAATAAAGACAAGGTGGGTTCCAAAATTGCTATCGGAAACTCTATCATAGAGAAGCCACACACATCTACAACCGCTTCTCATGGGAGATAAAGCAAAGACTTCATCAAACCCTACTACAACCGTAGAGCGTGTTGCACAAAGCGAGATCAACATACGGCAAAAAAATCAAGAGGACTACAAGATGCCAACTTATTGGACAAAATGGTGGCATCCAATGACCAATGCAATAAAAAAGGCCTAAATCTCAAGAAACTATGGAATTGGGTTTTCGAGCTTGAATAGGTACGTCCAAGTCATCATTAAAAATGGCATAAGAGTTAGAGTTAGGAAGCTAAGCCTCTAAATGAGCAAGGCATAAGTCCTAAAGCTTCAAGAATTTTTTTTTATGGTCTAAGCATCTTAGATATTCTAGGTACTGCTCAAGTTGGAAGAGTTGAGCATATTTATGTTGTGTTGCTCATGCTGGTATAGGTGAGCATACGAGTCAAAGTCTATGTATTTTAAATCTGGTGAAGTGAAGGAGGAAGTCCAAAAGACGCTCACGCACTAGGCACAGTGAGGTATGAGGGGAGAAGCTTCTACAATGAAAACCCTTCTTGGAACGTGGAAGCTATTGAAACTTCCTTTGATGTCACGTGCTACATTTGTTCCTTGAAGCATCCATCAACTCCATCTTTCACACTTTATGCTTTTCTTTGACAAATTTCTCGTATGAATATAGAGTGTCCCATAATTGACACTTGCATTAGGCACCCTTCCTTTGTTTCTCCCAAGCACTCACCTTGCATGAACAGGTCCTTCAAGTCCAAATGCTCAACTCCAATAAGAGCGTATACCAAAGGCACTTTTTTCTCACCGAGTTTTTTCCCTTTAGTCATCCAGGTTTTAGACCCTAATCTAGAAACACTCATCATCATCCTCATTCTCTTGTATATATTCCTTCTACATTAGCAATAAGAAAATCACTATCCATATCAATCATCAAGGAATCACAGCAACAAATGTAGGTCTTCACATGCTTATCAAGAGCAACTCTTCTCTTCAAGGACAACAACACAGCTTCAACAACAATGGCGAGTCAAAGAAAGGCATATAAAAACAAGTGCCAAGCAATGAAAAATTCAGCAAGAGAGTTCTTAAAAACAATCATAAGAAGCTCACAAAGTGCTTCAAAGTTGGTAAAATATTGTAGAAGACTCACATCATAGTGGAACCACGAGCAAGAGCCGTCATAACGACAACACAAAGAAGTTGAGTTCCCACAAATACAGACACATCAAAAACCATCTTCACACCCAAGAGTGGCCACACAAAGGAAATGCGCAACAAGATGCAAACTTGCCTCAACAATAGAAGCCCAACTCATGTATGAAGAACGGTCATTTAAATGACATTGGAATAAGGAGCTGTGCAGAACAACACAGAAGGAATGCCCAAGAAGTGGAGCCAAAAACAAAAGCTAGAACAATTGCCAACCTTTACTTTCCTCACATGGAGACAAAGAGAGAGATTCCTTACTACCAGACCTTGAATCATGTCAGGGATGACATGAAGTAGGAGGGGGGAGTGTTGGAAGATTCCAACAACACATGCTTTTTCAAGAGAAGGAGATGCTTAAAAGGTCTTTTGAACCTCCGTAACACAAAATTGAATGTAAATTTTCTATAAAAAAACCATTAGATCTTTTTTCACTTTTCTTTTATGCGGAATCCGGGGCTATGAACTTCCAAGATGTATCATAAGATTAGGACCCCACTGCTTACATTCCCCTCTCCTAATTTGGCGCACGTCCTCGTGTGCCACTGAAGCAAAGCACATTGACATGGTGGAAACTACGTCCTTGGAGGAATGTTGATCTGCCAAAACATAAAGCAAGTCATAAGTTTCAAGGGCCAACAAATAAAAATAGAGCGTGAAGTGCAATGATCAATCATGCAAAGTGAATTTTTCTTCCAAAAGATGGGTCCAATCATAGCCAAAAGCTAAACCACATAAAGCAAAAGAAAAAACTAAACTATTATGAAGATTAAACCACTTAAAATTTCAAATTTATGCATGTAAGATAAGCAATCAATTATGACCCTAGTCTAATGCTATTTCAAAAACCTATAACTTAAAAACCCTATGATCATTGTTAATACAACATCCAAGTCTAAGCATGTCTGTGGGTCACAAAGAAGCTCAAAATCCATTAGTACACTGTCACTTCGCTTTTTAAAGCTCATGAAATATTTTTGTTCTAGAATTTCATAGAAAAAAGTAAAGCACATCACAAGGAGACCACCCCAAGGTAAGTCGACTATGACTTTCGGCTCCTTTAACCCTCAAGAAAGTGATCCAAAAGTCTACTAGCCTACCAAGGCAACGGCTAATCCCTATCAGCCCAGGGCATCGATTTAGGGCCTTGACCAATCAAGCCAAGGTGGTTCCCCTTGCGAGCCAAGTGTCAATAAGGCACTAGGACTAACATAGACAACCATAGCATAAAGATTTCATTTTTCATTTGTCTAGTATCAATTTTGTTAATCTTTCTTAACACTTTTTTGCAATTCATTTGTTCATTTTTTAGCACTTAGTTATTGCTTCCATAATGAGATGCTTATGGCAAATGGATTGAGGGACTAAAGCCTAATCATAGCCCTAGGTCATGTTAGAAATGAGTGGAATATTAAGGCAATCATTAGGAGTCTAGGACTAATAACAAGCAATGATCCTACATTAACCTAAGGTCAAGGTCAGTTACCTATGATTAGCACACATAAAGACAAATTTCTAATGATTTTAATTTTCATAAAGTTAGGTGTTGGAACTTTAGTGTATGCCTAGCTTTGGAAATGAAAAGAACCATAGCTAGAAGCATAATTACTTAATCCAAGCATGTAGAGGTAAACAAAGAGCATAGCATGAAAGTATTTCACCTATTTGTGCTCTTTTGAGCATTCTTGAGCAAAGCATCAACTCTTATCCAGGCCTCTTGATTCTTTTATTGCAACCCAAGCTTCTTGAAGCCAAGTGTTATCAAACACAATGTCCAAAAGCCATTAACTAAAATCCAAGAAAATCACACAAAAAACATTATTGAAATCCTAATGCTAGGGTCTTGCATACCCAAATTTACCAAAGGGAAAAAACCCTAGGGGAAAAAAGTGCCTTTGGTTACACACATGATGCTCTATGGTAGAAAATGTATGAATACACATAAAAAATGAGAGAGAAAATGATTCTAAATAAGCACAGCTTGCAATGTGAAAGTCTCTCATGCATGATCCAAAGTTAATTGTCTACTAGCTCCCCGGGGCGGTCACTTTTTAGAATGTGTGTGATATCACGTGAGTTAACCGGAGAGGATTATTAAAAGACCATAATGTATAAAAATGTATACATACAGAGGGGGGTGGGGTTTTTTTAAATAGGCTCACAGTGTAAGTATAGTATGTATATTGGGGTATTATTAATTACCTCTTGAACGCACGTGATATAGGGGTCTTTTGATAAGTGACTGCCCCGGGACTAGCTCAAATGAAATGTGAAAATTTAGGTCAAGCTAGAAATCATTGAACTTTTAATCATATGAAGCCTCTCATGAAAGCCAAATTGTGCAAATTAAAGCTCTCAAAAAGTTGACTACCACTAGCTCAAATGAAAAAAAATGCATTTTAAACAAAGCTAAGAGCTAGGGATTATACAACTTTAATCAAATGAGATGGATTGGCTCTAAGTAGACAAATATTGCAATATATTGCAATTCTGCCTCCCGCATTTGCAATGAACTCTCAACCTTGTCACATCCCTTCAAAAAGATCTTGATCATTAGTGCTATGCATTTATATTGTAATTCAACACAAGCACTGAAAGAATTCATGATCACAAACTCAAAGTTTAATGCTATCCCACGGTCATTCAAGAAAACCCCAATGCTTAGTGCCATGAAAGCATTTTGACATTCAAGTCAAGCACTAAAATGCACATTTGTGCCAAGCTCAAGTTTTAACGCACACTCTTGACCAATCATGAATGTATCAATGTAACTCTCAATTAGATATCACAATGCATATCACCGAGAAGAATCACCCAATTTTTTCAATCGAGGTGGCACTAGCCCAATGCATAAGGTAGAAAATGGCGTGCAATTAAAGTTTTATGCATAGGAGTTCTCAGACAATCAAAGAAAAATGTCATGGATCTTGGAGAGCCAAAATCTGCAATTCAACTCAATTTTGTGCCCCTTAATAGGCAATTGGATCCTCCACCTCCTTTGCCAATCATCCCTTTCACAAAACCTCATTTGTTAGTAATCTGAAGAAAATCTACATTCAAAAGTAAACTATGACCATTCACAACCCCAAAATTCGTTATGCTATCTCATAGTCATCCAAACAAGCGCAACAATTAGTGCTATGAGTGATTTTTTGTATTCAAATCAAACACTAAATTGTACATTCAAATCCAATTTTGGTGCATCAAGTGTTTCACCCAAGCATGCATGTCTCACGTAATCTCTCAAAAGGAGACACCCATATGGAAACGAGAGTTATTTCTTGATGCAAAAGAGCTCTAGATCAATCATCAATGCACATCTCTAGTGCATTTGGCATGCATGTCAGAAGAGAGTGAGAGGGTTTACCATGAAATGCAAAAAACTCTCTTCAATAATCAAGGCTTTTAAGCTGAATTAACTCAAAATCATTCCATACACATATCCAATTAAACCACATTGAGCTACACACTCTCCAAATCCTACATAATTATTAGAAGAAAGTAGCTGTGATGAAAATTGCTCTTAACAAAGCATCTTCTACTCCTCTAGCTTAGGCAACCGCTCCCCACAATGGTGCCAAATGTAAGGAGGTAGTTAGCCAACTCCGACAAAATCATCAATCCGGAGGGAGCATCACCCGGCTAGGACATGGAAGCATCTCACAATGAAGTGTGAGAGCGTCATCGGACACAATAAATAAGAGGATTCAAGAGAATTCTTCTCCAATGCAAACAGAGATTATCCATGAATCGATAACTCTAATCACTATGCATTGGTGTTGGCCTCCCCAATCACCACATGCCAACCAACGTACTTGATCAAAAGCTCCACACACAAGGGTGAATGGTATTTGAATCTCATTAAACCTACCCACTTATGAGCACACAATAGGGCACATACTCGAATCACAAGATCAAGAGTGCATACACACTTCACTAATCAACCTAATTAGAGATGCTAAATATCACAAATTGAGTACTCATAGAATGTTAGGAGTCATTCATCAAAGCAAGAAGTCATTACCATACCCAAATCTAAAATAATGAGAGGGTAAAACTACTTCATGACATGAATGTAATGTAGAAGAAATAATAGTAGTGAGCAAAGTAGATGTTAGATTAATCAAGAAAGAGCCTCTCTAATCACAAAAGAGTAACACTAGCCTTCTAAGCATGGGCACTAAGCTCAAGGCTAAGCCATCTATAGATTGAGCACTCAAGACTGAGCTCTCAAGAGTGACTACTCAAGAATGAATCCTCTTTGTATAAAATATCTTCTTATAAAGTCTTGGACTCCAAGCCACTATAGGGTGTGGTTAAATTGAACCCACCACCATAGCTTATACAAATTGGAACTCTTATTGAGCCCAAACCTTATACAATGTGAATAGGAAATATTGTTCACATCAATAGCACATCCTTTGCTTGGTGCATAATCGGTGTAGCATGTGTTAGCCGCTCCTAACAATCATTTTAAGCAAGTGGCTTTACTGCAGAGTTTGGATAAGTGTGTATTGTCTCCTTGTTCCTGGCTGTGTAGACCATCGTATCACACTATAGGGAGGGTGTAGATATAAACAAGCGCTCTTTGTCTTTAAGTGTGTAGACCATTGTGTCACATTGCAAAGAGAGCTTAAGGATTAATACACACTTGCAATGAAGTAATTGATCACTTGTCCAAAAAAACCATTACAATCTTGATGAGAAATAAAAGATACACACACTTCACACTTTTGTTATATTTAAACACACACACATAGAAACCTGCTTAAAGTGTTGCATAACCACTTTTCACTATAAGAAGGTTTGTATTTGTTTTCAAATATGATAGATGTGTACAATTGACAAATGTGCCAATTGTGCACATATTTTATTTCTCACCAACTCTGTAATTGATCGTTTTGAACAAGGTTACATAATTTACTTCAGAGTCCAAATAAGTGTGTGTATGTTTGTCTTATCCTTGGTTGTGCAGACCATTGTGTTACATTGTAGGGAGGCAAATAAACATCTTGGTCCCTGACTGTGTAGACCTCTGCATTGCATTGTAGGGAGGGTGCCATCACTTTAGGCTTGTCATTTTAAATTACTTACATCAATTTAGATCTTTTATCTTTATATTTGATGTCACATCACATTTTGATATTCACTAGTAATAATTATGATATTTTCATGCATTAACGCTTAAGTTTGTTTTTCTAATTTTGATTTCATATATTTCTAGCCATGGTAGAGACAAAACTGCCACATGCCCATCGTAAAGTCTTCGATGATCCTCGTAACCTCTACTTGTATCATGCCACAGAGGATCATATACGACAACCATTTAATTTCATTGCATCAAAGTGCAAGGGCTTCATTATAGAGCTTGTGAGACATTGTTTTTAGCAAACTAGAAGTTGTATTTTCTTCAACATCATTTGACCAAATCCGTCTGAAAAATGGAGTCATGCTTGTAGCAATCAAGCACCTCTTAAAATAGATTGTAAGGACACTCAAGAGCATCCAACACCTTGACATGAAAAATGCACAAGAGATTCTAGCTCAAATGTAGCTTATTTCAGAGCTACATTCGGAGCTCTAGGGATTCTAGATCAAATGCACTTATTTCCTAGCTACATTTGGAGCTCTAGGGATTCTAGATCAAATGCAGCTTATTTCACAGCTACCTTTGAAGCTCAAGGGAAAAAACAGACAAGAAGACTCCTCCAAGAATTGAAGAGGACATACACATTGTCGTGTTGCTCTGCTTCCACGATGGGAAATATGAATGAGAGATGCAAATTGAATTTGTTTGTAACTGATAATTATGTACGAAGAAAGGCATACTAACTAGCTAATGTAATGTTAATTGTATGCCAAATTCTGCCCTTGGCAAGGCTTTGGTAAGTAAATATGCCAAATGGGATGTTGTGGTTGACAATTCTTTGGAAGAAATATATGTCAAATATGGTATACGTGAGAAATCACAAATAATGCTTCATGTTGTTAGTCAAAGGAATTTGAGAAAAGATTATCCATGCACACCTCTTGAAAACATAAGCACAAACCCCCTTCCCTTCACTAAAGCCTCTGATGTATTTAGCCTTTGTGGGATTCTTAAACGTGAGTGCGTTGGGTGTGAACGCGGTGTGTGATGCATGCAAAGTGAAAGGAAGGAGGAGCAAGAGACACATTGTGTAGGTGGAGCTGCTCACCACAATGTGAGAGAGCCCCTTATTATTCTATCTAGTAAAGAATAAGGTGTGTACAGATGATGTGGATGGTCGGACACCTCTGGCACATCTGGCTGGGGTAATAGACACATCTCCTTCATCCTAATAATCTACACTTAAAGGTGAATGTGCCAATAAATGGTACTACTATAAGACCTAGTAGTATGTACATGAACTATAGGGAGGAATCGCGTCTCAACCTATGTCCATTCTCTCTATCAAATTTGATGCATACCACCGTATAGGCTCTAGGGGTGTGCAAAAGCGTATATCCTTGCTAAAATCAGCAGGCATACCCTACAAATATCTTGTATATTAGCTGAAGGGGATGCCAATGCAAAAGCTTTGTGGTGCGGGTGCATGTGTGGTGAGTGTAGAGCGATAGACTATGTGTGGGTGGAGTACTCACTACTAATGAGTGAGTGCAGAAGGTGGGAACCAACCCCATGTTGGTCTGGCGAACGCAGGAAGTTCCTAGGAGCAGTAACCAATGAGTTACCACAGTAATTAACAGTGTGCACAGTCAGTCAGACACCAATCCGACAACCTATAAATAGGACCCATTACTCATTTTGTATAGCTTTTGACTCTTTAGAATTTACACTAGTCTATGTCCAGAGCTACTTGTGCTCTTGTTATCATTTTGGTGCGCTCTCTCTCTCTCTCTCTCTCTCTCTCTTATTTTATGACAAAGCTAGCTTCTGGAATATCAAATGCTCCAGTGTACTCTACATATCTGAAATACAATTCCAATTTCAGTTTCCTTTACAATGTCTTGTCTTTCAGTTCGAGTATTTCACCTTTCAGTATGGTGTTTTCCAGTCCACTTTCAATCTTGTTTTGTAGTCCAGTTTCAGTCTTGTTTTTCAGTACTTGTCAAATCTCTAAATCTGACATCTTTAGTTCTAAGTACCAACTTGAAATAGCTGTCTGAACACATCCAGCTCATTCCATTTTGGTGATCACGGTGGTTTGAGCTAAAAGCTCTGAGATAGGTGAACTATCTCCCAACTGGTACTAGAGCTATTTTATGCTCACAATGCCACCGTGAACAAGTACCAGCGGTCATAGGCTAGCGACTCGCTTTACAAAAAATCAAGAAAGGGTTAGTCCAATTCTAGAAGAGATCAAAGTAGGCTCTAAAACTGATCCACAACATGGGAATGAAATTGAGGTTGCTCTAGGAGGGGGTACTGTTGATGAATCAAGGGATTTGCATCATTCTAGTCATTGCAAGCGTCACAATGACGAGCTAAAAGAGCGGCTAGATGAAACATGACTCAAGGATCCAAAAGTCAACAACAATTGATGAGCGTGATAGAAGCCAAATAACTCATCACTCAACACACAAGGGAACCAAGAAAGCAATTGAAGAGACAATGATAGAGATGGAAATAGAGGACTGTGAGGCTGACACTGATCATTACGACAAGAAAAAGCCAAAAGAGGGAAGAAACCAACAAGTAGAACTAGAATCAACAAGACCAAGGAACATTCTACTGATTTGAAAATTTCCTTTCCTATATTCAAAGGAGGAAAGAAGGATGGCCCCGATGTTCACATACAAACTTTTGAGCAGTATGCTAGACTGAAAGACATAGATGAAGATGAATGGGGGGAATACTTTCCACAAACATTGAAGGATGCAGCTAGGAAATGGTATTACCATTACCCAGATTATCAACCCACACCATATCACAAGCTCATTAAATCCTTTAAACATGAATACTCAGACAATAGGGGAGATGAAGATATTTCGTGTGAGCTAGATAAGATCAAACAAGGCAACCTATCAATCAGAAGTTATGTGGAAAAGATAAAAGAACTAACCATATTACTGCAAGAACCTCCCTCAGAAAAAAGAATGAGAGCTTGGTTCTTGAATGGCTTTAAGAGGAGGAAGCTACAAGAACAAGAAGTACCAGCACCAACAAGGAAATTCAATGACCTGGTACCGAGAGCACTAAAGTTGGAACATCATGAAAAAAAGGAAAAGGGACATAAAAGAAGGCAGTTTAGTGACACTGAATCCTCTACTGAAGGAGGTTTAGAAACCACATCCAACTCCACTTCTTCTGAAAGTGAACTAGAGGAAAAAAGTAAAACTAAGATCGGAGCTTGGACTAGGAAGATTGAAGAAATGTCTAAGCAAATTGCTGAGATAGCCAAAACAAGAAACTCAGTGAGGAAAACAAAAATATGGTGTTCTAAGTGCAAGTCAAAGGACCATATGTCAAGTGAATGTTCCCAATGCACATATTGCAAAGTCTTTGGGAATGTCTGGAACAATTGTGGAATTTGAATTCATCACTTCAAGAAAGGAAAGGACTTGTCAATGATTGCCCTTATGAATCCAAAAAAACCTAAGGCAGATGGAGCCAGTGGGACAAGGGAAAATGAAGCTACTTCAAGCACTGGAGGAGGAAGGGGATGCTATTAGAATGGAAGTGTGGAAGGGATAGAGGCAGAGGAGATTTTTCCAAGAGAAACATGAACTGCTATACTTGTGGAAAGTATGGGCATTTTGCAGCTCAGTGTCTAGAGTTACTAAAGCCAGAGGTAGCTGACCAGAAACCGCCAGAGCTAGTACCCGTAAGAGTAGTCACAAGAAGCAAAGGAGTAGTGATTGAAGAAATCCGTACTGAAGAAGATATCCAATCTCTTGAGGCCAGAAAGTGGGAACAGCAAAGTAAAGTGTGGAAGGTTAAGGGTAAAGAAAAGGTACTAGATGAATGGCAAGAACAAAGGAAGATTGCAGCAAAGATCACTAAAAATCTATCAAAAATGTTGCCAGAACAACTAGAAAGTTCAGACACTCAGACCATTCACAAAATACTAGTCCAACCTTCAAAACCAAAATTGAAGAAAGTAGTAGAGGGACTTGATGAGTCTATGACTGTTGTAATACAGAGTTTGAGAGAAGAATCAAGGAAAGTCAGAGCAGACTTGACCGAGGCTGGAATTACTAGACTGGGAAAGAATCAGGTGGATTCATCATAGAGCTAGCCAACAACTACAAGAGAACCAATGAAGTGAAACTATGAAGATTCTCAAGAGAAGTCTTCTAGTTCGAATAGCGAGAGCTCGATCAATGAGCAGGATGAGATATATATCAAGGTCTGTGATCGGATTCAGAAGCTAACTGTAGAGTTGGATGAAATTTGATGCACATTGCCTGAGGCGGCCAATTTTATTAGACAAAAGAGGAAAGCTGAAGTAGAGGCTAGAATAGGGGATTTAGCGGCTATCAAAGATGATGAGGTTCCAGTAATCCAAATAGACTATAAGCTCCAAAGACAATGGGAACCACTATCTGGTGTTATTCAAGATGGGGGAGCACGAGTGAATATTCTCGGTGAGCATCGTCCGACAAAAACTGGGAATAACCGAGATGAAGCCATCTCCAATCAGAATAAGGATGGGAAATCACAAGGTAGCGCAAGCCACGTGGCTTATTGAAAACATGCAAATAAGGGTGGGGAAAGAGAAATTCAAAATTAGTTTCTTGGTGTTGAATGTCCAAGGGGCTTATGGAATGTTATTAGGAAGGCCATGGTTAAAAACCGTTGGGACTGTACATGATTATGCAAACCAAACATTAACCATCCAAGGCTCCAACAGGAGAATCCAGGTCAAGACAAATAGCACAAGCTCATGGATAAAGGCATTAAGACCGGAAGAGCTCTGTAAGAAATATGGTACCAAAAAGATCGAGAGGATGTTAGCCTCTATGAACATTTTTCCTTCAATAGAGATCAACCTCAGCACGGTGCTAATGGAAAAATAGTAAGCAAAACGACATAACCAACAATACCTCGACTACTTCACTAAAGAAAACGCTGGGGAAAGATCGACGTAAATAGATGGTCGGGAACCAGATCAATCTGTACCTCAAAAGCTCAGTGGGAGAGCAAAAACCAGTTCAGAGGATCATTCAGAGACGAATGAAGAAATCCTAATAGTACCACAACAATATCTTCATAATGATCTTCTAGAAGTTGGAAACCCATTTAATGATTATGTTGCGGGCATTTAAACTGACAAGAAGCTGAATAATTGTCTAAGAGAGACGGAGGTGAACCAAACTGGTTGCTTCCAGATGATCAAGAACTTAAAGAATGGAATCTTGGCTCAGAGGAAGAACCAAGAATGATTAAGATCAACAAACATATGAAGCAAAGATCAAGGAAAAAGAAAAAGCATTGTTCCAAAAGTATGAAGATGTATTTTCTTGGGAACATACGGATCTGAAGGGAGTGGATCCAGAAGTATGCCAACAGCGCGTACCACTGAAACCTGATGCCAACGGCACACACAAGTGATTGCTCAAGTTGGGATGATCCTAATACCGTCTATGGGAAAACTGGGTGTCTGGGTCAGATGTCGAAAATCTGCCCGTGTAAAGAGTGTTGCCAAAATTAGTGTCAAACCGAGTCGAATCGACGCAAAACTTTGAAGTCGGTGTCAAAATGGCAAAAGCCGTGTCAGTGTTGAGTAATAGAGGAAAGTGCTTGTTGAAGTGGGAAGCCTAAAGCCAATCTCAAAGATCACGAACCGAAGAGATGTGGAATTTCTCTCTCTCTCTCTCTCTCTCTCTCTCTCTCTCTCTCTCTCTCTCTCTCTCTCTCTCTCTCTCTCTCTCTCTCTCTCTCTCTCTCTCTCTCTCTCTCTCTCTCTCTCTCTCTCTCTCCCCCCCGCGCTCTCTCACCCTCTAGCAGGCCGAGGGTCACTGGACGCTGTCGATGAGGTGTCAGTGTCGAGTTGTATCTCTCTCTCTCTCTCTCTCTCTCTCTAGTAAGACTGCAAAGATACAGAATGAATCCCAATTATGCAAAGAAAGTCAAAGAGGAGATTGATAATTTGCTTAAGGTAGGATTCATTACAGAGGTAGCCAGCAGTGATGAATGGTTATTTCCTATAAAGGTAGTTCCAAAGAAGAATGGCAAGCTCAAAGTCTCTGCCGACTATATGAAACTCAATGCCCAAACCATTAAAGACCCCTTCCCACTACCATTTATAGATATGAGGCTGGACCAAATTGCAGACCACGCGATGTGTATCTTTATGGATGGCTATAGTGGCTATAACAAACTGAAGATTACACCAGAAGACAAAGAAAAAACAACATTCATTAACTGAGTGGGGAGCATTTATGTATCTAGTAATGCCATTCGGACTTTGTAATGCTCCAACTACATTTGAAAGGTGCATGATGGAAATGTTCAATGAGTTTGTGCATAAATGTTTAGCCATATTCGTGGATGATTTCACTGTGTTTTCCACTGAAGAGATGCACATATAAATTCTAGAGGTGGTCTTTGAAAGGTGCAGGGAGAAACTAATCTTCTTAAACCCATTCAAGTTTGTGTTTATGGACTAGAAAGGTTACTTACTGGGACACATTGTTTTGAGAAATGGCATCGAGATGGCTGAGGATAAGAGCAAGAGTATTCAACAAGCCAGAGCACCAACTACGGTTTTAAAATTGAGTTCATTCTTGGGGTACATAAAATTTTTATCGAAGATTTGTTCACATGTTTGTTGCAGCTAAAGCCTTACCCCTTTATGATCTCACAAAGAAAGGAACTAAGTACATCTGGACTAAATAATGTGAGAAAATATTTCAATGCTTGAAAGATGCGGTTAACAGGTAGCTAGTTCTTCACCAACCTAGTTGGGATATTATCTTTCATGTACATGTTGATGCTTCAGGAATGGCGCTGGGGGATATACTTGCTCAGCCTGATGGGAAGACAAACTACCCAATCTGCTTCGCCAGTCGTCGCAGGTTCAGTTTAGCCGAACAAGAATATTCAACAATAGAAAGAGAGGCACTGGGAATGGTGTTTAGTGCAACTAAGTTCAGACATTACCTACCGGGTAAGCTATTTTACTTTTATGTGGATCATCAGGATTTATTGTTTTTGATTGATAAAGTGATCATACAAGGAAGATTGATCAGATGGATGATGTCAAGCCAAGGGCCACCCCGGAGGTCAAGGACCGGCGGCAAGCCAAGGGCTGGCTACCAATGGAGACGGGGTCCTAGGGGCAAGGCCTATAAAGGGAGGTTGGGTGGAGGATCAAGAAAGGTAGTCTCATGGCCTCACACTAGTATCAAAGATTACAATAACATGGGCCAAGCATCGTGGACCTCTTTTTTTTGCATGCTTGCATGTGCATGCACCAGGGGAAGGCGTGGAGAAGAGCTCTACACAAGCGGCCAGGTCGAAGCCGAGATTGGCTCGTGTGCAGGACCGCTTTGCGGCAAGGGGGGAGAGAAGGGTGATCACTGCCAAATGCCACAAGGGCGGACTCAAAGGGAGCAGAGGGACGTGGAGGGTGGTTCACGTCACAGCGGCGAGCGTTGGGCCAACCACAATAGGCAAAAATTCTCTCTCTCTCTCTCTCTCTCTCTCTCTCTCTCTTTCTCTCTCTCTCTCGCAGCGGTTCTGCTATGTCATCGCCATACCTTCATCTTGTTTCTTTCACACCGAGCGCCCAAAGGCCTCTGGCCTTGGGACAATATCAAGTTAAAGCTTAGGGAAAGTGCTCACAGAAAATTTTCCCCTGTCTCATTGAGGTAGTGAAAGTTTTTTGGCAAGGGTTTGGGAGGTTTCGACAACAATTCCAACACATCTTCAGCAAGCCGCCAATTTGCTGCAGTTGCAAAAATTTGGCAACATCCAAAACCTCCACTTATGAAGTCATAAACAATTTTGCAGTCGGCATCGACACGATATTTTGACGAGCATCTTCAAATTGAAAAGCTAACAAATTGGATGGTTGCGGGCATAATTAGCACGGCTAATTATTTGGTGTACTCCGGATGCAGTCCGGGCACTGCAGACAAATTTGACTCTGGAAGGCAAGGCCTATAAATGGTGGATGTCTCTCAAGGAGAAGAACATCATACCACAGAGTTGGGCAGCTTTTGAGGCTATGTTTAGAAAAGAGTTCTTGCCCACGAATGAGGCAAATAGAATTTGGACAGCTTGGGATACGTGTTCCATGCGCCAACACCCATCATTGCTTGGATATATCTCACACTTTCATGATGTTATCCTCAAGTTGGAAGGGTTAGACACCTTTCAACAAGTACATGGGTTTACTGACACCCAAGCTTAAGAAGCACGTCAAGACTCAGGACCCTAAAACACTTGAGGAGGCCATAGTGAAAGCTCACATTCATGATGATCCAGATGATAAGAAATCACATAGTACTCACGTGCCTACCAATACACATGGTAATACACACACACAACATGGACACAATAAAAGGAAATTTATAGTACAACCAACTGAGAAGCAGCTAAGAACCCAAGGAGTCTCGAGGGCCTCTCTCTACTGACGATTTTGAGAAGGCTAAAAAAGAGAAGTTATGTTTTCAATGCTTGAAAGTGGCCATGGAAAAAAGGATTGTCCCAAGGGGAAATTTGCTCAAGGCAAGGAGAAAGCAGTGCACATTGTGCAGTTGTTGCCTCTAGAGTCTTCCTCACATTTCTCCAAGGTGGAGGTAACACACACTGAGGTGGTGCATGAATGCTGTATCACAGCTTCCATGTGGCAATAGACCTTTGGTCCACATGAGCTAGTGCGTATGCACAGATCTCTTCAAGGGCACAAGGTGCGTATCTTGGTAGATGACGATGCTACTCACAATTTCATTAACTACGGATTAGTGAAACGGCTCAATTTGCCCCAAACTTTGAGTTCCCACTGCTACAAGGTAGCCATGATGAACGACTATGATGCCAAAGTATGGGATACTCAAGTGAGAGTTGTACCATTGGAAATTCAAGGCTATTCCACATCCTTGGATTTCCAGGTTATGAATATGGTTCGGGTAGATGTGATCCTTGGTAGAGAGTGGCATCATAGCCTAGGACCATCACTGAAGTGTAGCTACAAGCATAACAGTCTGATGTTTGAATCCCATGGCGCAGCACACATGTGTTGTTGTTACGAGAGAAGGATGTGCCTTCCTCACCAGTGATATGTATAATAGAGCTTATGAAGCTCACTTTTGATAATGAAATAGAAGAAGCTTTCTTGTGTTACTCATTGTGTCTTTTTCTTTCAAATGTTGAATCTTCTAACATTCCTCAACGCCGCGTGCTTCTCTCTCATATCTTCCAGCAATGGTTATTTCTCTCTTCTCAACAAAAAAATGTTTTTACTCAGTTAAAAGATTTGAATTTCAAGATGTTTTTCCTAATGATTTACCGTTAGGATTACCGTTGGCACGATCTATGTAACATGGCATAGAGGTGGTTGCAGGTAGTAAACCAGTCAATAAACCACCCTACAGAATGAGTCATTCTGAGGTTGTTGAGGTGGAATGTCAGCTTGTTGACTATCTTAGCAGTGGGTTTATTCAATCAAGTTCTTCACCATGGGCTTCTCCTATCCTATCGGTGAAGAAAAAGGATGGTAGTATGCGCATGTGCGTAGACTACCATGATTTAAATGCGATCACTGTAAAGAACAAGTACCCATTACCACGCGTGGATGAGTTGTTTGACAAGCTCACTCATGCTCAAATTTTTACAAAGATAGACTTGCAATCGGGAGATCACCAAGTACGTATTTGACTTTCTGATATACCCAAAACTACATTTTGAACAAGGTTTGGACATTACGAGTTTTTGGTTATGCCTTTTGGGTTAACCAATGCACCCACAACTTTCATGATACTCATGGATAGTGTCTTGAGACCGTACTTGGGCAAGTTTGTTATCATTTTTCTCGATGACATTCTCGTATATAGTGCTTCTGAGGAAGAGCACTTGCAATATCTGAGGCAAGTGTTTGAATTGCTAAGAGCAAACAACTTATATGCCAAAGAATCAAAGTGTGACTTTCTCAAGGAGAAAATTCACTATCTAGGGCATGTTATCTCAGCTAATGGGTTGCACATGGATCAATCCAAAATGGATTCCATTTGGAGGTGTCCTTCTCTCAAAAATCAGGAAGAGTCATAAATTTTCTTGGGATCCACATGTTTTTATCAACGGTTCATTAAAAACTATGCTCATATTGTTGTGCCAATGATGGACCAGCTGAAAGGCAAAGGGAAAACCTTTTGGTGGGGTTTTTCTCAATAGCAAAGTTTTGATACGCTCAAGGATGCATTAGCTATAACTCCTATTCTAGATATTGTGGATCCTTTGAAGCCATTCTTTTTGGAAATGGATGCCAGTAACCGTTGTCGTGCTGCTCCGCTTCCACGATGGAAAAAAGAGTAAAGAGAAGCAGAAAAAGTCTATTTGAAGCTCACACATTTATTGCGCAGTGACTAGGGCTCGAAAACAAGCAAGGAGATCCAGAAAGTGTATGCTTTATGTGGTTATGAAGGCCTAAGCGTAGAGATTTTATGCTTAAAGAAAAGGTTTGACATGTGAAAGGGCTCTTAGGACATATAAGGCAACTTGGGTAGAGGAAGACATGTGGTCAGTGGTAAAAAGGAAAGTGTGTGAGAGACTTCACATCTTTGCATGAGGGAGGCCGAAAAAGTCCTATTCTAATTTTTTTTGGTAAAACAGGTTTCTGGACAAAACGGGCCACTATAGCAGAAGGAAAAGGACGTTTTGAGCATTTTTGCATCTCACGCACAGAGGCTAATTCTGCACCGATTAGGAGATATTCAAGTTTTCGTGATCTGCTGTAGTAGCGGGGAGAAAGCCATAAGCTTTGGGCACTCTAATCCTAAGCCAAGCTTCCATAGCCCACTCTCATCCAATCTTCCATAGCCAATCTAATCAAAGACACCATAAGCCTCTCTAATCCAAGCTTCCAAACCACTCTAATCATGGAAGGAGTTTAAATAATGTAAGCAGCGGTACTGTTAATGATAATGATAATGATAATCAAGCTTCAAGATCTTGTTCAAGCTGTTAATTTCAAGCTTTGTCTACATTCATTGTGTCTGCTGCAACTGTCTTCCTCACACCTCTCACAGCCAGAGGCCCCGCGCCTTCTTGGCTCACCTTTCGAACACAAATCCCCCGACACCGTGTTATTGGAGTAGTCCTTCTACTACAGGAGGGGAGGCCAATTGCATTTGAAAGCAAGAAGCTTGATTTAGTGCAACAAAATTATTTTGCTTATGAATGCGAACTCTACGCAATAGTGTCTGCCTTAAAGACATGGCGACATTATTTGTATGGAGCTCAGTTTGAGATTGTGTTTGACCACAAAAGCATAAAATGGTTTACACAACAAACTGACTTGAAGGGTCAAAAGGCCAGGTGGGCTGAGATTCTTCAAGAGTATGATGCAAAGCTCCGATATAGTAAAGGACGATACAATGTGGTGGTTGATGCTCTTAGTCGTATGCCTGAGATCAATTCTCTTTTGTTCATGTAACTTAGAAGTGAGTTTTTGGATTCTTTAAAGGGAAAATATGAGCATGATGATGCATACTCCAAAGTGTGGAGCCATGTGCAAATAAGGGATCCTTCTCACTCCAATGCTGGTAGTGTTTCATTAACCTTCACACATTGTTCTCCTTCGTCGAGTGGTGAACATAGAGATGGAAGAAATTTTCAATCGATAATGGGTACCTACTTCACAAGGGAAGAGTTTGTGTACCGACGGATACACACATTCGATGCCAAATTCTTTATGAATGTCACGAGATAGTCCAAGTGCAGGGCACCCAAGCATTAAAAAGACTTATGCTCTCGTAAGACAACAATTTTATTGGCCAGGTTTACATGGCTTTGTTCAAGAATATGTCTTGCATTGCCAGAAATGTCAGGTTAACAAAGCAGAGCACCTGAAGACAGGAGGACTCTTACATCCTTTGGAGATTCCCAATGGTAAATGGGAAAGTATATCTATGGATTTTATTATGGGTTTACCAACCACTGTACGAGGTCATGACTCGGTATGGGTGGTCGTAGACTAGTTGACTAAACTATGCAAGTTTATTCCAACCAAGTCGACCATAAAGACTCCAAAATTAGCTAAGTTATTTGTGAACAATCTGTACAAGTTGACAAATAACATTGTAAGTGATCATGATCCCAAGTTTAACAGTCATTTCTGGGTACACAACTTAACCTCAGTACCACATATAATTCAAAAATGGATGGTCAGACTGAACGAGTTAACCAAGTGCTAGAGGATATGCTACGAGCATACATTAGCAAGAAATAAATAGAATGGAAAGAGTATCTACTTCTTCTTGAGTTTGCCTACAACAGTGCTAAGTATGTCACGACTGGATTTAGTCCTTTCATGCTACGACGGGGTTGGCAACCGAAAAACTCCAGCAGGTTAAGAATTTTATCTAGGACCATATGGATATGCTAATACTCGCTCATCAAAATGTACGACAAGCGCATGATTGGTATAAGAAGTACGCCGACAAAAAATATTGGCAAGTTACCTTCAAGGAAGGGGAAGAGGTATTTTTGCATGTGCCAGAGAATTCAGAAAGCCTGAAGACCGGGCCAATACCTAAATTATATCCAAGATATTGCGGGCCTTTCAAGATAATCAAGTGAGTTGGTGATCGTGCTTAAAAAATCTCATTACCAGCACACTCTCGTGTCCATCCGGTATTTCATGTAAGCCGTTTACGTAAATGCTTGCATGGGGACGACAATGTTATTGACCAACAAATTTAGTCAATTTTGTTGAACCTCCTATCCAACCGCATGAACTTGAACGTATTTTGGACTATCATGATTTACATACGAGTCATCATGTACGTCGACAAGCTTTAGTCAAGTGGAATGTGGGACGCATGTCTAACTTCACCATCCTATCTTATTGCAGTATTAGCGAGAACCACGATTAAATTGTCCATCCATGCGATGAAGCTGACTCGACTAGTGCATAGAGGCTACAAGAGGTTGTCAATCTGTTGGAAAACAACTAACAACTCGTATCTAACTCAAGCTACACTCAAGTGACTGAAATCACCAAAAGCCAATCGCTCATCGGCAAGCAAATCACATCCGTTATAGGATCAAATGACATCCAAACGTAACGAAACTTCTAAGACATGTTTATAAGACCTAATCACACATGCTTATGGTCTCAAACCCCACTTTAGGTCAAGTTCCAAAATCGTGATTATTAACAACAGTAAAAATGCTTGATAAAAGAACCAATAGAAATTAAGATTCCTAGAAGACTATTAAACAATCTACCAAGGGGTCCAATGAGCATCAAGCAGCCCAATGGCTTGCTTGATTCCTATTGTCCAGAAGACTAAAAGGTCCAATGAGAGTTTAAATAAACTATTTTAATTATCTAAAGCTCTCACAAAAGGGGAAAGGGGGACACTTGTCACAAGACTATCAACTACGCTTCTTAATTGCTATTGGCTAAGCCCTACATGAGCCAATGAGAAGCCAACAAGAGAAAATGGGAGGAGGGGTCGACCAAAAAGACAGAGAGACTTGGCATTTTTAGGCTAACTCATTTTTGCTACACATACACACACAACTCATGTGTTGAGCAAGAACTCCATCTCCTTCTCCAAGCATTGAGAAGTAGAGGCTTACACCAACAATTCTTGGCTATGGAATGAAAATCCAACCAACAGCCAAGCTTCAATGGCATGCTCATCTCCTCTACAATGCTAAGCTATGCTACAAGAGTGATTATGTGAAGAGACTACTACTTTCTCATAAGATACATCTTCTTCCTCTTCATCTTTCATCATTCCGCGGCTAGCTCTCACCATCTTTGAAGGTGTGTGAGGTCTTGGAACTGAGGCTAGGCCCACTAGGTGTTTTTTTTAAAAGCATAATTTGGTGCATGAAGCTTCCATCTTCATTTCACCAACGAGTTTTGTCAAGGAACACAAAGATTGTATTGTACAAAAGTCTCCCTTGATGGGAGAAGCTATAATACAAAGCCTTTTTGGAGGGGGGACCGGCTCCATGTAAATTCGGTCCTCAACTGTTGTCAATTGTTCTATTTGTCTCTCTTTTCAAGTATTTTCTATGCCAAACTAGCTAGGTGTAATTGGTATGTTGCTTTCTCCAACCAAGTACTCTCTATGCTCACTAGGAGCTTGTTCTTAATGAAATGCTCACTATGTTATCATTTTCCGCTACACACAAGTTACTAGTGCATTAAATGTTACAAAGAGGATGAGATTTGGGTTGCTAAAGGCAATCTAAGAGCTTTGGAAAGGTCCCAAGAGTTAGAACACAATGGAGAGCCGTTGAGTTACAAGCAATGCAAAGAGCCTTACCCAAACCCTTTTTGTGTGGCACACACTTTTCATGGCCACTGGCACCGTAAGAAAACCCCCTTCTTTGAAGATATTTGACTTGCAGCACACGATTTTGGCAAATAATTTACACGCCATATTCATACAAGTGTATAGGCAAAACCCAAACAATAGTTAGATAGTCAATTACATTGTGTAGCAATGCCTATTATTAGGTTTTGAGGTGCAAAGTACATAAGAATGATTCTCCTAGCATGGGAGGACAAGGGAAGCCCATTAGATTGATTTCATGCTCAAGAGGAAATTCAAGGAGATTCTTTGCACAGAAAGGGCTTCGCCTATCTCCCTGAGGAGACATCAATTCTTGAGCAATTGGCAACTCAAGGCATGGAACTGGCCACTCAAGGAGAGACTACAAAATCATTGGCACGCTTGTTTTGCAAGTCATTGGAAGTTGAGAATGCTAAATTGAAGTGTAAACTAGAAAAAATATGAGGGTGAAGTTTGGTAGGATACATTAGAAGCAGGGACAAGCAGCTCCATGGGAACAAATGAAATTTGTCTATCAGATATCATGAGAGATTACTCTTAAGACCTAAACTATATTGTTTTGATGTAAATGCCTCTTTTTGTAACAATTTCTTTTTGGAAAAGACTACTCTTTGTAAAAGCCAAATCAATAAAATTTTTATGACCACCCAACACAAGAGAGAGAGAGAGAGAGAGAGAGAGAGAGAGAGAGAGAGAGAGAGAGAGAGAGAGAGAGAGAGAGAGAGAGAGAGAGAGAGAGAGAGAGAGAGAGAGAGAGATTTCTAACACCAAGAAATTACATTATTAAAGTTATGTTGCATTTCTCACCCACATATGACTCTGTAGTCATTACAAAAATGGAGTGTGTATCTAAGCCGTCATATACAAAAGTGTTAGTCATTACAAAAATGGAGTGCCTCTTTGAACCATCATATGAAAAAGTGTAATTGAAAGAATATATACAAAATTATAGTTCTCTATCACAATTTAAACTATCTCATACATCATATGGAGCGTTAATCATAGACATATATCATCTACTTCCTTCTCATCTAAAAACTCTAGATCCACATCACAGCTTCTGCTGGAGGCAGCCACTTTACAAGATCCTGATAGCCATGTACAATAGGTCCACTTTCTCCCCTCCATACAAATAGGTGCACTCAATGTCTTAATTGCATCTATGTGCTATGGATTCCCAAACATTCCTTCTGTATTGGTGTAGGCCATCTTCTGCATGTAAGCTACCTTGCCATCTGCATCACCTACTTGCTATGCAAACACTTTCTTAAGATTATTGATGACCTCATTATTAGCAGATTGATTGTGCATTTGAAAATTTGGATCCAACACAAAGCTTGCCCCATGTAAACGGGTGTGTAATTGATCCCAATGTTTCTCAGTAAAGAACACCATCATGGTTGTCTCTCATGCTGCAAAGGATGTAATCTCCTTTAGCTTGCAAACAACATCATACATGTTCCAATAGACCCTAAAAAAAAAAAATCTTTCTATCAAGGCACTTATTCTAAGTTTAGGAGCATAATTTAGTGTATTAATAATTAGAGATTTATTCAAGACAATCGATTCTGAAACCAGTATCCCAATCTGGTACTGCCTTGTACGTCTGCATCCATGAGATTCCAAGAATCATTGTTTTTTTCATGTGTTCATTTGGTAAGCATACAAACTGATGAGGGCATGAACACCCATGTACTATCACATTTAAGTTGACTACTCCCAATGTCGGTGTTGGGGTTTTGTTGCATCCTTTAATAGTCGATATTCCTGCTATCAAAGACTGACTTGTTGCTTTCTTGTACATGGAATAATTGACTGCATTTACTCGAGCTCCTGTATTGACCAATGCATTTGTGCTATGATTGTTCAACTGTACTTTGATGCGAAGGTCCATTCCAGGTAACCATTCATCATCCGTTGACACTGCATCCTTCTGCAATTCCCATAGTCGGTCATCTAGTTCTAGAGTGTTTATGGGAATAGGTATTTGTTGATTTTTGAGAGAAGATTTCCTTTTAAGTAATCAAAGCCGAGCTTCCTCTTGAGCTTCATCAATGACCTGCTATCATTTCATCTTTCTTTGCTTTGCTGCATGCATCTTTTCTAGCAATTTATTTGATTAGTGTCAAATTGTACTTCTTTAAACGGCATCCACTAATCCAATTAGCCATTGGTTCACCATCTAAGGTGGACAACTTCACTGCTCCACTGGGAGATACATCTTCAATGATAAACGGTCCGTTCCTCTTTTTCCTAAACTTGGAAATGTGTTGCTTAAGGGAATAGACTAAAACTAAGTCCCCTTTTTTGAAGATTTTTGTAGCTAGATGGGAATCAAAAACCTTTTTTTTTTTTTTGGTTTTGTGCATAGATGTGAGCTACAGTAGTTAGCCTTTGCTCATCAAGCTTTTCTAAATCTTCAAGTTTCTCTGACAGTTCATGTCCCATCCACTCAAGATCCTTTGCTACCCTTAGTGTCCGCAAAAGAAATTCTATCGGTAGTATGACATCAAGACCATCAACAAGGTTAAAGGGTGTAGCATTTAAAGTTGTCTTGAATGAAACTCGGTAAGCCCATAGAGCAGCATGGAGATTCATTTCCCAATCTATCCTTCCTGAACTAACCACTTTAGTCAATACTGAGCTAAGAATTTTATTCATATACTCTGCTTGTCCATTTTCTTGTGTGATAGGGAGCCGATTTGTTATGGATGACCATAAATTCATTAAGCAGATACTCAATTATCTCATTGAGGAAATGAGTTCCCCTATACTCACAATTTCTGTTGGCAGTCCATATCTTGTGAACACATTCTCATACAAGAATATGGCTCTGGTTCTGGCATCATTCTTTTGGGTTGCTTTAGCCTCTGTCCACTTGGTCAAATAGTCCATAGCTACAATGATATATTGAGCTTGGGTTCCATAAGCAGGTGGCTGTATTGGTCCAACAAAGTCTATACCCTATTTTGCAAAAGCTCTAGCCCCCATCATTGTTCTTAAGGACATGCTATCTACACGGGTTGACATTTTTGCTCATTGACATGCATCACACCTTCGAACATATTCTTTGGCATCTGCAAAAAGTGTTGACCACCATATGCCTGCCATTAAGATTGATCTTGCGGTGGTCTCACTAGAAAAGTGACCTCCAAGTAATCCAGCATGTGCTTGTTCTATAATGGGAATATATTCGTCTTTATTTGCACAAAGATGCAGACCTCTCCGATGTTGGAATTAGGGTTGCAGAGAAACACACACAGCTTGGAGAAGACGAAGGAAGCTCAAGGCACACAATAGAGAGTGTGTTACTTAGTGTGCAATGGAAAGATAGATAGCCCTAGAGTGATGGGCGTATATACAATGCACGGGGGAAAAAACCTCCTAAAGAGGAAAAAAATGCCCCGGCGGTCCTAGTGTGTTCACACACATCACTACCACATGTATATGGTAACAAATCCTCTCTGGAGTGATGCGGTGAATGAGAGCTAGCACATGAGTAAAGGGAAGTGCCATGCCCTGAGGACAGGATCAGTCCACAAAGGGAAGTAATCCCAAAGCTTTGCGGAAAGCTTCAAGCTTCTCATGAGACAATGCCTTTGTGAAAAGATCTGCAAGGTTGTCCTGTGTTGGCACATAAGCCAAGCTGATCTCTCCTGTTGAGAGCCTCTCCCTAACATAGTGGTAATACACCTCAATGTGCTTTGTGCAAGCATGAAAAACTGGGTTCCTCGCAACTACCAATGCGCTCTGACTGTCAGTGTAGATAGTGTTGGCAGTGTCCTGTCCAACACCCAAATCAGCCATAAGGCGTCTGAGCCATACACACTCAACCGTAGCTGTGAAGACTGCCCTATACTCAGCCTCACAACTCGAAGTGGCCACAGTAGGTTGCTTCTTGCTCAACCATGATATACATGAACTGCCAAGCATGAAACAAAAACCACTTGTGGACACTCGCGTGTCAAAACAACCAGCCCAATCTGAGTTCGAAAAAGCATGTAAGTCTGGCAGCAATGATCCCCCCTTGGGATAAAACAAGCCAAGATGTAAAGTGCCACTAAGGTAGCGGAAACTCCTCTTGACAGCCTGCCAATGCTTAGACCGATGGGCTATGCATAAATCTGCTGACCTGTGAGACTGCAAACTGAATATCCGGCCTCATGTTGCATACATAAATGAGGCAGCCAACAACAATTTGGTAAAGAGTGACATCAGCAGGATCGCCAGCATCATGTAGACTCAACTTCAAACCTGTTTCCATGGGAGTGGCAATAGGTTTGCATTCCTCAAGTCCAAACTTACATAGCAATGTCTCTATGTAACTTTTCTGACTCAAGGCAATACCACCATCACACTGCTTAAACTGTATACCCAAGTAATGATGCAACATCCCCAAATCTTTCATCTTGAAAGTAGCATTCAAATCAGCCTTAAATTCAGCAATATGTCTCTCATTTGGTCCAGTGATCAGAAAATCATCAACATAAAGAACCACAATGAGAAGTACATCACCCTCACGCTTTACATACAATGTGCTTTCTGTTGGACTGTTACGAAAGCCTTGTTTGACCAAATGAGTGTCAGATTTCTCATACCAAGCACGAGGAGATTGCTTCAACCCATACAAAGCCTTGTTACATTTGCACACTTTGTCCTCTTGTCCTTTTATGACAAAACCACGAGGCTGCGTTACATAAACTTCCTCAAATATGTCACCATTCAAGAAAGCAGTAACCATGGCTGATTGATGTACATCCCAACCAAAATGAGTTGCCAATGCACATAGAAAACGCACAGTAGTCATACGACAAGTGGGAGCAAAAGTTTCTTCATAATCTATGCCTTTTTGCTGTGCATAACCCTTTGCAACAAGTCGAGCCTTATGGCGATTGATCTCACCATCCTGCTTGCGTTTCAACTTGTAAACCCACTTCGTACCAATGGCCTTTTTGCCAGGAGGCAAATCACATAAAGTC
The DNA here is from genome assembly GCF_014529385.1 of Adiantum capillus-veneris. Classification (NCBI taxonomy): domain Eukaryota; kingdom Viridiplantae; phylum Streptophyta; class Polypodiopsida; order Polypodiales; family Pteridaceae; genus Adiantum; species Adiantum capillus-veneris. Next base: position 142,666,927 of record NC_140945.1, read on the forward strand.
CATGTGTCATTTTCTATAAGTGCATCATATTCTGATTGCATTGCAGCCATCCAATTTTCTGAGTTTTGTGCTTCATCAAAAGACAGAGGCTGCTCAACATCATGTAAGGTAGACACAGCCAAAGCATAACAATCTGATGCATAAGATGCATGGCGAGAGCCTGAACGAGTATGACTAGACAAAGGTGCATCCAATTTACTGTCACGCAAAGTGTGCACCAGCCATTTTGGCATACCTCTAGCCTGCTCATTTTCAGCCCTTTCCTCATCAAGTACATCATGTACATCTGCATCAGTAATAGGCTGATTTGTAACATTTTCAGAAACCCCCATAGGCTATACATTTGCCTCTTTGGAACTTACATTCGTATTTCCACCACTGAAAAGAGGCAACAAAGTGTCATAAATGTCCTGTGAGCTTACATTACTGTCTCTAGTACATGACAACAAGGGTTGAACAGAATCTTCCACAAACACTACATCCCGAGAAACCAGAATACGTTTTGTTTGCGGATGATACAACCTGTAACCTTTGCTTTCAGCACTATAACCAACAAAAAATACATTTGACAGCCTTATCATCCAATTTTCTGCGCTGCACTTGTGGCACCAAAGCATATGCCAAACAGCCAAAAACACGCATGTGCTCAATAGAAGGCTTTCTATCATGCCATGCTTCATATGGAGTAATAGACTGCAAAGCTTTCGTAGGACATCTGTTAAGTACATAGGTGGCACACATAATGCCCTCAAGCCAAAAAGAATGCGGCAAAGCTTGACTTTTGACCATACATCGTGCCATTTCCGTCAGTGACCTGTTTTTCCTCTCAGCAACACCATTTTGCTGAGGTGTATAAGGCACTGTACATTGGTGTCTTATCCCACGACTAGCTAGAAATGCATTAAATTCATGAGACATATACTCCCCCCCTCGATCGGAACGGAGGGTGCCCATAGTACATTTCGAGACATTTTCAGCCATAGCCAGAAATTGTTTGAAGCACATAAAAACTTCGGACTTCGCTTTAAGCGGAAATACCCATGCATGCCTGGAGTAGTCATCAATGAAAGTCACGAAGTACAGGTAATTGCCCAAGGACGGAGTTTGCATGGGCCCACAAACATCACTATGCACAAGCTGCAACCTGCATGTGGCCCGAATTGAACCATCCTTTGGAAATTTAGAACACTGCATCTTACCCAAAATACAGCCTTCACAAACATGTTTGACAGGTGCTTCACGAGGAGGCAAAGAAGCAACCATATCAGATTTCTGCAAACGCAGCAAACTGGCAAAATTCATATGACCAAAACGTGCATGCCAAAGTTTTGCATCTGAAATAGCCCTTGAATCTGCAACAGCATTTGCAAAATTTTGTCCACACTTGTCATACAAAGTGAGCTTATAGAGCCCACGGCACAAAAGGCCAGATGCAACAATTTCATAACCAAAAATGAGATCATGAACTGTACATCTGTCATCCACAAATTTGACTACAAGTCCAAGTCTAGCAAGTGCGGATACAGACAAGAGATTCTTCTTGATCCCAGGTACATAAAGTGCATCAACAAGTGTGAAAGAACTGCCATTAGCAGCAGTAAGCACAATCTTTCCAACTCCCTAAACTGGATAAGAGGCATTGTTGGCACAAGTGACTGAATTCTCATGAGGGACAGACTCGAGAGAGGTAAACAATTCACGATGTGAGGTAATGTGCTTTGTAGCACCACTGTCAAAATACCACACATGTGAATCTGCAGCAACTGACAAGCATGCATCATGGACAACAGGATTGTAAGTGCACTCTGCGCTAAACGCCCATTCTGCATCAACATCAGCAACACAGTCTCCTTTCACAGAAGACTCAACAATGGCTGCATTTGTAGTGGAACCAACATTTGTAGTGGAACCACCCTCTTTCTTCTTAGCCTCTTTGGCCTTCAACTTAGGACACGACTTGATCATGTGATCATTGGCTTTACAATAATGGCAACGCATCTTCTTTTTGCCCTTATCACCAGAATTGCCAGACGAAGTGCTGCCAGCAGAAGCATTAGGAACAGAATTTTTGCCACTCGCAACAGAACCATAAGAAGTGGCTGCATTACTGTTACCACCCTTTCTTTGAGAAGTAATAAAATCCTGTTCAACTGCACGCTGCCTAGTCCTGTTTTTTTTGCAAAGTGACTCTTGCAACAGCAATGTGCATAATGCATCAAACTTGACAACTTCAGGATTTCCTTGGGTCATAAGTCTCCAAGTACTAGCAAAAGTCTGGTAGGAATCGGGTAAGGCATCAAGAACAGTCTGCACAAGGGAACTATCTGAAATGACTTCACCTGCAGAAATATGCTGCTCATTGATATCCTTGACACTAGCAAGGAAAGTGTCCATCTCATCTTCCTCATGCATAATCTTCGACTCCAGCTCTTTACGCTGTCGAGAAATTTGCGGTCTTGCCAGGAAAGCACCGGGCTTATGGCTGTGAGAGTTTGTGAGAGAACTCAACAAAAACTATATGAAGGAGTTAATGTTGGGTTAAAGGCCCGTGTGCCCGGCTGCCCGTTGTTCAGCCGCCCATGTACAGCCATTCATTTACTCATTCATAATAACTATACTCAGAACTACACATTGTAGTGTGAGTACCGCCCCGCCACACACTGTGTCTATCTCCTTCTTCGTGCTGGCTCTCTGTGTGTGTGCTCTCCGATCCCAACAAGTGGTATCAGAGCTTGGTAGTGAGAGCATTGAGAGCTTCATCATCATTGTTGAGTGTGTTGAAACTTGCTGCTGTTTCATTGCCGTTTTTCGGTTTCGCGCACGCGCGCATTTCTAAAGAGCAGAAGGTTTTTCTGAGCTTGGCATTGGAAGGTTCAGCACTCCGCGAGTATTTTCAGTAGGTGTCCTGGAGTTTAACCCCCCTTTCGGAGCCATTCGTGCCATCAAAAATCCCATCCGAGCTACAGACTAGGAGCTGCGTTTTTCAGCTCTCTTTGGTAGTTTTCTGCTGCCAGAGCTTCCATAGCCATTACAGGTGCCATTGTTGTAGTGTCTTCCAGTTACGTGAGCCCACAACTCATTTGAGAGTGTGTAGCCTCTTCTTGGAGTGGCCTCATACACACAGATAGAGTGGGAGTTTTGGCGACATTGTCTTCTTCAACTACAGGTACAGGTACAAGTGCAGGTACAGGTACAGGTACGGGTACAGGTTACAGGTTACAGGTTACAGGGAGCTTTGGATACAGGTTTCTTCTGTGGTTACAAAACATGTATTTTGACTGTGGGACAGCCATGTATATGGTTGTGGTTTGAGTGGGAGCTTCTACTCTTCTGGGCAGTCTGTTTATGCGTGTTCTTGAGCTACAGGTTTACATCATCTATGTATGTTGATGGATGTGGATATGGCAGTTTGACAGACACTCCTTATGCATGATATTGTGGAGATTTGGTTCACTTATACATAGAGCGGGTTTGCTCTTGCTTGCAGTGTTGCGGTTTGAGTACAGACAGGTACTTGGTTGACAGTAGAGATTGGACTTCGTTGAGCTTGTGCATTGGTTATATGCTCACTTGGATCCATTTATGCTCACGGATTTGTGTAAGCTTGGTCAGCTTATGTCTCTATTGTGGTTATTCAGACATGGAGTATGTTTATGCCTCTATGACAGCTCATTGTTGATGCATTTTGTGGCACAGTTTGCCTAGGCCGGTTGAGTTACAGGTGTCACGGGTTTATGCATTTGTTTGTGGATTTCTACGTACGTTTTTTGACCATATTATGGGCTGATTTATGCTCTATACGTTTGCTCTTTGATTGAGCAGCAGGTGTTGTCAGATTTGCAACACTACTTTGTTGTGGCAGTTTGTTGGTTGGTTACAGGTTTCTCATTGTTGCATTCTTGTTGTAATGGGCACTAAAGAGGACACAGTTTTCAATATTGAGAAGTTGGATGGTGCTAACTTCTCATATTGGAAAGATCAGATTTGGGATGTCTTGATGCAGAAGAAACAGATTCGACCTCTAAAGTTGCAGGGAGTTAAGCCAGAGAACATGGAGAGGGATGATTGGGAGGAGTTGGATGAGATGTGCAGGTCTACCATTAGGCTTTCCCTTTCAAAGTCTGTTTATTACAATGTGAAAGATGCACAGGGTGGAGCTTATGAGCTATGGCAGCGGATTTGTGATATGTATGATAAGCATTCGGCTGCTTCTATGGTGTATTGGATTAAAAAGCTTATTGATTTGCGAATGGAGGAAGGTGCTTCCATGAATGCGCATTTGAATGAGTTCAATACAATTTTCAGCCAACTTGCTACGCAGGAAATTACGTTTGAGGAAAATGTAAAAGCTATGTTTTTACTTGTCACGTTGCCTGAGTCATGGGACACATTTAGGACAGCCATAAGTAACTCGGTTCCTGCGAATGAGTTGACAAGTACTAATGTGGAGTCTAGTCTTCTCACGGAAGAGATTAATCGAAAGAATAATGCAGGTAGTAAGTCTTCTAGTGCAATGGTTGTCAGAGGCAGGACTATGGACAAGTATAAGTCCAACAGGGGTAAATCTAGAAGCAGGTCCCGTGCAGGCACAAGTAAAAAGGATGTGGAATGTTTCCATTGTGGTAGAAAAGGCCATTTCAAAAAGGATTGTTACAAGTGGAAAAGGGAAAATGGAGATGGTAAGAAGAAAGACCATGATGCTAAGGACAAGCCTAAGTCCAATGTCAAGATTGAGGAGTTAAATGCAACACAGGGAGAGTGTAGCTCTCAAGATGACCATGTATGTGCTCCGACTAGTGCTACTAGTGAAGAGCTTGGTGATGTGTTGCTTGCATCCTATTTTGATGACGCTTTTCTTCTCACTCATGAGCGTAGTATGCCTATGGATTGGGTCATTGACAGTGGTGCTTCTTTTCACGTTACGCCTCATAGGTCCTGGTTTCATGACTATGATGCTTCGAGCACAGGCACTGTCAGGATTGCCGATGGGCGTTCTATGCAGATTCATGGCATTGGGGATATTCATTTGGCTATGCCAAACTCTACTACGTTTGTCTTGCAGCGTGTGCATCATGTGCCGGCTCTTGCAAAAAGCTTGATTATTGTGGGTCAGTTGGATTCACTTGGTTTCAATGTATCTTTTGGTGATGGAGGTTGGAAGACCACTAAGGGCAGCCTTGTTTTGGTTAAAGGTGCTAAGAGGAATACGTTGTATTCCCTTTGTGTAGCTAGTGTGGCTGATCACATTGTGGGGATCACTGAGCAACCTCCTGCTTCTTTATGGCATCAGCGTTTGGGGCATATGTCACTGAAAGGTTTGAAGTTGTTGGCACGTGCTGATTACATTCCCGTTTCAGATTTTGGTGGTTTTGAGTTTTGTGAGCATTGCCTTTATGGTCGACATGCTCGGTCTTCTCATAAGAAGAGTGTTCCACACAGATCTTTGGAAAAGCTAGCTTTGGTGCATAGTGATGTATGTGGGCCGATGCCCAATGCTTCTCTTGGAGGTGCTATGTACTTTGTTACGTTCATTGATGATGCTAGCAGGAAGGTATGGGCATACCCCATTCGTAAGAAGGATATGGTGTTTGATATATTTAAGCAATGGTTGGCTCTTGTTGAGAACCAATCAGGTTGTAAGTTGAAGTGCTTACGTACGGACAATGGGGGTGAATTTATGTCTCATGCTTTCACAACATTATGTGTTGAGAAGGGTATACGGCGCGAGCTTAGTGCTCCCTATACACCTCCTCAAAATGGTGTGGCAGAGCGCATGAACAGGACTATACAGGAAAAAGTCCGTAGTATGCTTTCTATGGCTGGTTTGTCAAATGGATTTTGGGCTGAAGCTGTTGCCACTTCTGTGCATTTGATAAATCGTTCACCTAGTGTTCCTTTGGGCTTCAAAGTGCCTGAAGAGGTATGGACAGGTTTGCCACCTTCGTATGGTCACCTTCGTGTTTTTGGCTGTGAAGCTTATGTACATGTACCTAAGGCAAAACGCAGCAAATTGGATCCAAAGAGCAAGAGATGTATCTTCTTGGGTTATGGTAGCTCTGGTGAGATGGGTTATCGATTGTGGGATCCTATTGACAGGAAGATTGTGCGCAGCCATGATGTTGTTTTTCATGAGGACTCTATGTATAGAGCATCACCGTGAACGGTTGAGGTTCGGCGTGTGATATTTGAGGAGGATGGTCATTGGTATAATGGTCCCATGGCTACTCGTGGGCAGCCCATTGACCCTCAAGTGGGAGATCAGCCCTTGTTGGGAGATCATGTAGATATGGGACAGCCAGATCAGCCCTTGTTGGGAGATCATGTAGATGTGGGACAGCCAGATGCACCTCCTGCACAGTCTTTGAGGCGTTCAGAGAGGCATGCAAGACAGCCTCAGCGTTTTGTGCCTTCTATGGATTATGTATTGTTGACTGATTGCGGGGAGCCATCATGTTATGATGAGGCCATGTCTAGTGTTGACAATCTCAAGTGGGAGCGGGCTATGCAGTCAAAGATGGATTCGTTGATCCAAAATGAAACTTGGGAGCTTACTCCTTTACCAAAGGGTAAGAAGGCACTACCATGCAAGTGGGTTTACAAGATAAAATTGTGTTCAATGGATGCAAAGCCTAGGTACAAAGCAAGGCTTGTGGCTAAAGGATTCAAGCAACAGAAGGGCATTGATTTTGACGAGATCTTCTCCCCAGGGTGAAGATGTCTACTTTGCGTATGTTGTTTGCCTTGGTAGCTACAGAAGACATGGAGTTGAAGCAAATGGATGTAAAGACAGCTTTCTTACATCCGGACTTGCACGAGGATTTGTACATGGAGCAACCAAGTGGGTTTGTTATTCATGGTTCAAAGAAGATGGTATGCCGGCTTCTTAAGACCTTGTATGGGCTGAAGCAATCATCTCGTGAATGGTATCGTAAGTTTGATGCATTCATGAGTTCATTGGGTTATGTACGCAGTTATGAGGACCCATGCCTCTATACTCGCAAGGCTGCAGATGGTAGTCTTATTGTTTTGGTTTTGTATGTGGATGACATGCTGATCGCAGGGAAGTGTATTTCTGATGTGGATGCCTTGAAACATAGGCTACATGAGACCTTTTCCATGAAGGATCTTGGGGATGCCAGTCATATTTTGGGTATGCGGATCACTCGCGATCGTTCTCGCAAGATGCTCTTTCTTAGTCAGAAAGAGTACATTGACAGGGTGCTTGAGCGTTTTCATATGGAAGGGGGGAAGGCCATTAGTACCCCGTTGCCTCCATATTTAAAACTCAGCCATGATGACTGCCCTCAGACAGATTTGGAGACTACAGAGATGTCTCAGATTCCCTATGCGTCAGCTATTGGTTCCTTGATGTATGCCATGGTGGCTACGCGTCCAGATCTTGCTCATGCAGTTGGTGTGGTTAGCAGGTACATGTCTAACCCGGGCAAGCGTCATTGGGATGCAGTGAGAGGTATTCTCAGATACTTGAGAGGGACTTCAGAGTTGTCCCTATATTATGGTGAGAAGGATATGTCTGTTTGCGGATATACAGATTCAGACTATGCAGGGTCAGTGGACTCGAGGAAGTCTACTAGCGGCTATGTGTTCACAGTTGCAGGTGGACCGGTTTCGTGGGCATCACGTTTACAGCCATGCGTTGCTTTGAGCACTATAGAGGCTGAATATATGGCTGCCACTGAGGCTGCCAAGGAGGCCGTATGGATCTCATGACTAGTGGGAGATCTTGGTATGGCTGGTGATGCTCCGATTCTACATTGTGATAGCCAGAGTGCCATAGCGTTGGCACGGAATCCTGTCTTCCATGCGAAGACAAAGCATATTGAGGTGAGGTATCACTTCATACGAGAGGTGCTAGAGGACAAGCGCATAGAGCTTGTCAAGGTACACACTGACGATAACCCTGCTGATCTACTCACGAAGTCGTTAGCCTCACAGCGGTTTGCACACTGCAGATCGCTGATGAGTATGGCTTGACTTCTTTTGCTGTACTTTGGCCACTTTAAAGGCACACTACCTTTAAGTGGGAGATTGTTGGGTTAAAGGCCCGTGTGCCCGGCTGCCCGTTGTTCAGCCGCCCATGTACAACCATTCATTTACTCATTATAATAACTATACTCAGAACTACACATTGTAGTGTGAGTACCGCCCCACCACACACTGTGTCTATCTCCTTCTTCGTGCTGGCTCTCTGTGTGTGTGCTCTCCGATCCCAACAGTTAAACCATAGATGCCATGAAGACTAGGGTTTGGAAAGAAGTGCAATCAAAGAAGACTCACTCTTTCTCTCTTGCATTCACACACACAAAGAAAGAACGCAAAAGAGAATGTCAAAACAATACGAAGATGAAAACATCAAGGCTATGGTCATATCGTATCATGGATAATATGAAAGGGTTAATGGATGAGTTAATGGCATTCAATCTTGGCTGACCAAATAGGATACGAATTGTTCTTTGGAATTGTAGTTTTGTGCTTACCATAATATATATATTTTGTCTAGTGATTGGGATTAATTGTGTGTACAAATCCTCTTGGTTCATAGCAAGATAACTACGCTTACATCAAAAGAAAAATTATAGTCTATGAGAGGTAGTATGATGGGATCCGGTGATAGAAGTATTTCATTGAGCCTTTCAGGGCCAAAGAGAAACACTATACGTTGTTGAAAGTGTATTTTACGGCTAATCCATACATTAATTATAATAGATTGTACAGAGTGAAAGCGATAGAAATGATCATCATGTGGGTTATTCATCTAGGATAGTATGTGAGAAATGTAGATATGAGAGAAGTGAAGAGATGAGAATTTTCCCTCCCAAGCCCTATTCTTGCCCGTAGACAATAAGGATACTGTGGGGAGAGATGTACCTGTAGCAAAGAGAACCTAAAATTTGTAGAGAGGATGAATTACTAAGAGTGAGAGAGATAGATTTGGTTAAGGAGATGAGATTAGATACATATATATATATATATATATATGTCGCATTAGAGATGAAAAAGAAAACAATAAGAAATCAAGAAAACATCAATGTAGAACACATCTTACTTGACAAACCCTTCGGCACCATTATTGATGGAGAGAGAAGAAGAGGGGAGCACTCCACTTTGATTGATACGTCAAGTACAACACTTTCTTTGATTAGAGTTGATCTTCCAAGGATAGCGTACAAGAATGGCTAGTCTTCCTCTAGGAGAAAGTGTAGGCTTGGGCTTATGTTAATGGGGCTAAGTACAATTAGGCATTACTACTCACTCCCTCAAGAATTCCTCTCATCAATGGCTTGAATGCTTGAGTTCTTTCCAAGGAAGAAGAGGTCCCCTTTTATAGGTGAAGGGAACCCCCAAGGGTTTTCACAAGAACAGAGGAGCCAGTGTGAACAGGAATTGGAAAAGTTGGAAATGAGCTGCCCCTGCATGATGTGGGCAGACTGGGGTCCAGTATTTTGATCATATCTCCTCAACCGTGGCTCCAAATAAAAAAGTAAAAATATGGGCAAAAACTTCAGCTCATTAGCTACGATTTTTATTTTAAAATCGTTTTCCAATTCGGATTGGAACCTTGTGTAAAAAATTCATCCAAATAGGGTCCATTTATGGCAACAAAAGTCTTCATGTGGTCTCCTTAGCCTAAACTTTCATTTAATTCCAAAGGACACCTCATGCCATATGAAAGCATGACATTGCTCCTTGACAAAGTTTTGTAATCATGCTTGCAATAATGCATTAAAATAAGTGTATCTTTGAAATCATGCCACCTAGTGTCCCACTAGGATTTGATTCTCTCCTAGTAGCTATATAAAAAGAAATATAAGAAAAGTATAAAAAATACGTAGAATATATATATATTGGAGTTTACCCTAGATATAGGATCTAGCTAGGGTGTGAGATGATAATGAAATAGTAGAAATAAAGAATCAATGCTTTTTGCCCCAAGTTAAAGAGGCGGAGCTATTGATGCTTTTCCCATAGTATTTTCTGATGGTAAAGTAAGGATAGGTTACCCTTGAGAAAAATAATAGGATGAGATAGAAGGCTTATTATTATACTTAAATATGCATATGTACACTATAGGAAATATAATTATGTATCTAAAAAAATACAAGATAGATCTTGTAGCATGCGTTCCCACTATGTACGTGTCACAGCACGACATTCACCCCCTCTAAACCTGCACATTCTCCGGTATGTGCCACATTGTCTCTTTGTAAGATTAGACCTCTTGTACATCTTCCTTGTCTTCTTCTTCACTGGATGATTCCAGAGCTTCATGTTCACTTTGATCTTCACCTGTGTTTTTCTCTTCTTCCTCATCCATATCTTCTAGATCATTGTCTCCTCTTCTCTTAAACATTTTAATCCTTTTTCCTGCAATGGGAATCTTTACTTCTGTACCATCTAGTTCAGACAAGCTGTAAGTAGCATTTTCATGCACATGCTTTACAACATACGGTCCAAACCATCTTTTTGAGAACTTACGCATGACTGTGTGCTGGTTATCAAGGCTACTATCATACACTAAAACCCAGTCACCTTTGTCAATTGCTTTGCTCCTGAGTTGATGTCGCTTATCAAAATAGTCCTTGTTTTTCAACCTTGCATTTTTGAGTCGTTCTTTTGCAGCTTCAATGTCTCCGGGTCTTCTCTCTAGCTGCCTTATACGCAGTGCAAGGAGATCTTCCCTACTAAGCCCCTCTTGCCAAGGTAGTACATTCCATGTGGGAATTGTATCCTCAATCGGCATCACTGGCTTTTGACCATGCATTAGCTCCGCAGGCATGTAGCCAGTTACTGAGCTATGTGTTGTACGATCAGCCCATAAAGCATATGGTAACAATTTTGGCCACTCACCAACTCTTCCTTCGCAAGCCTTGGCCAAAGCTTTGATGATAGGAGGATGCCCTCTTTCACTCTTTCCATTGCCTTCAGGGTTGTAAGCTGTAGTAAGAGAAAGCTTGATCCCTAATCTAGAAAAGAACTCCCTTGCTTCTTCGGCATCCAGTTCACCTCGATCTGCAGTGATTTTTCCCACACAACCATAACGGCAAATCACCTCATCAAGAAGGAATTTGCACACAGCTTTTGTGGTCTTAGCTCTTAATGCTCTTCCTTCAACCTGGTTAGTTAGGTCCTCTCGTGCAAGAACCAAGTATCTCATCTGCCAGAGTCCTAAAGGCATCGTGACTAGATCCACAACCCATTTATAGTGCATGTCTAGTGGATATGTAGGGTGCAATCCATCACGATGTCGAACATTTGAATACATTTGACAAGTTACACATGACTCTACAAACTGAGATACATCTTTATACATTCCCTTCCACCAGTATTTTTCTTTCAACTTGGAGAAGGTTGCCCACACACCCCTGTGTCCAGCCCATAGACTCTCATGAAACTCTTGCATGAGCTTTACTTGAGTCTCTTTTTTACATATAACCCGTTGTGGTGTAGCACCCTTTTGTTTAGGATGCTTCCACAAGTAACCATCCCTTAAAAAGTACCCATATGCTTTCTTGCGTATCCTCTTGAATTCTTGTTCAGACCAATCATCCTGTTTTGTTAGAGTACTCAAGTACCTTCCAATAGAAAGCCAATCACCTTCATAAAGATCTTTCAAGAACAATTCAAGTGAATTAGTCATACAGACATTGTTACCTTTGACATGAGAGATGGAATAGAATTTTGTGCCTACATCATCTCCCTCATCAATCATTTGTGACTCATCTTCATACCTTGCCCTTGATAGCATATCTGCCACTGTATTGTCTTTACCTGCAATGTGCTTAAACTCGGGATTTAAGGACTTAATGTAGGCAATCCACCGCAACATAGCAATGTCTGGTGTTGAGCAGCTTGTAATCATCCCAAGAAGTGGTAGACAATCTGTTTCTACAACCACACATGCACCAATTAGGTACTCTTTCCCACTTTTCAAGGCTGTAACCATACCCCATAACTCTCTCTTTATCTGTGGATAGTTTCTTTGGCGAGCACTTAGTACCTTTGCTCCAAATCTTACCACATATCTGTGTCCTTCTTTGTCATCTTGCCCTATTGCCCATCCAATCCTTGTAGGACTGGTATCTACTGTCACAATCACTGGCCTTTGACACTCATAGTCTACCTTTCTCAAAGTCGTTGCTGACTAGAGTAACTCCTTTAGATTTTTCATGGATTTTACATGTGCTTCTGTCCATTTAAACTTTTGATTCTTTCTAAGCAGCTGATAAAGAGGATCAACTACATGTGCATAATGTGGAATCCAAATAACATAGAAGACACATGCTCCCAGAAACCTTCTAACCTCAGTGATGCTAGTGCATGTTTCTTTCATTCTTTGGATGGCATCTACCTTTGATGGACAAGGTTTCCTACCATATGGCCCGCACATGTGCCCCACAATGAGCACTTCTTTGACACCAAACATAGACTTTTTCCCTGACAATGTAAGATTCACTTCTTCCAACCTAGACAAAATTTTATCACAATCATTTATGTAATTTACCACAAACTTGTGACATCCCTTGAGATCCAAAGTTTCATCTTTGTCACTTTCTTCACATCCTTTGATAGGCAAATCATCAATGAAAGGCATTGTGATTTGAGGAATAAAGTCACGTAAGACCTTATTCATCCCATTCATCATATGTGCAACCGAGTTGGTTGCTCCCTGTGGCAAGGTACACATCCTTACCAAACCCAAAGGTGTCCTCATGGTTGTCAAGTCTCTGCTTTTGATTGCAAGCTGAAATTGATCATACCTTGAGTAGAGATCCCCCATTGAGTAGATTGCCCTCCCTGCAAACACCTCTGCAAATTCATCCACAATTGGACATGTACTGAGGCGGTCTGGGGCGGGAAACAAGAAGAGCAACCTCTAGACACCCTTCAAGGCTCCCGTGCTGCTCAATGGGGCTGGGGCACAACACAACACAAACCAAAACAACAAACCCACAGCCAAATCCCAACTACACAAGGGACACCACCTAGTCTAAGAGCGAACTAGGACGCAAAAGAGGAGAATCGTTAGAGCAACCGAAACAAGCAAGGAATTTACACTAACCCTAACACCAATGGAACACTCTCACACACTAAAACACGAGAGAGAGAGAGAGAGAGAGAGAGAGAGAGAGAGAGAGAGAGAGAGAGAGAGAGAGAGAGAGAGAGAGAGAGAGTGCTCGGGCTGCTTTGAAACGTATCGGCAATGATCAAGCAAACACAACTATATATTTAAGAAAGAGAGAGAAAGGGGGAGGGGGTGCTTGTTGCATTAATACCTTCTTACAAATCTGTCATGACAAATCAAAGTGAGATTAGTATTTGTTCAACATAGCTTGCGTAAATTTCACCACAACACATCACAAGAAAAGCCACCCCAATCACTGTCTTAAGGCCAGGGGAGTCCTCTCCACCCTGTCGCCCTCTTACAGTATGTGGGATTTATGGCTAGATTGATGACAACACCAGAGACAAGCTATCAAGAACTTAACAAAAAACACCAAGACACTTACGCATCATTGTTGTCCATTACTTCACGTTGGAAGGGAGACAAAGTATCCAAGCTTAATCCAAATCCACCCTCCTTGATTCAGCGAATGTTGGGCTTACACTAGTAGGAGAAATGATAGATTTCCTACTCTCAATTGAATGATCACTCTCTCTCTTACAATGGCATAGAGTTCCCTTGCTAATCCCCTATTACAACACATGCACATGCATAAAACAATGAGCTTCCACTCAAGAGCTCCTTCTAGAGAGGTTGAGCTTGGCTTCTCAAGCTATAGCATAGTGCTCTTGCTTAAGGCTCCCCCTTGTTGTGCTAGCTACACCCTCCTTTTATAGCAATTTTGAAGGCTAGGGTTACTCCTCTAACCATGGTTGGGTTAGATTTTCAGCAATTTATCTAATTTCTTTTGCTTGGAATTATCAAGAAGTTGGTGGGGAAAGAGAGAGGAGAGAAATGGAGGTGATAGGACTTTTCATAGTGGGTTAGTGTTAGTAGAGTTAGTATTAATTTACAAATGGAATTGGATATTTACAATGGGAGTATCCATGTAGGATACAAATAAGGAAGAAAAACTCTTAAGAGGTAAGAAAAGGTGGATTCCTTACAAGGTTGATGCTCCAAGTGTCTTGAGTAGGGCCAATTTTGACGCTTGTTGATGGTCCACTAGCTTTGACGGTACATTTTTTCTCCACTCTTGACCTTCCTTGAGAGACAAGGTAATTGAAGCTGAGTAATCAACCACCATGATGCTGTCTTTTAAGAGAAGAGGCTGAATTTTGTGGTTTTTTTGATAGATATGGGTAATTTGGAGGAGGAAAAATGAGACTAGGTGGTCAATTTTGGAATGGAATTGTGTGTGGGAGGTATGAGTTCACCATGGTTTCTCTTATTCTTCAAGGTTGAGGAGAAGGTGAGTAGAGTGCAGAGAGGAGTGGTGAGAGAGGTGGGGATGATGAGTGGAGAAGTGTGTGTGAAAGAGGAAAATGATAAAGTGGAAGAGAGAGTGTGGCTGCATAGCATGGGAAAACTGGGGTCCACTAATAAAATCATAGCTCACAGCTCGTAGCTCAAAAACATATGAAAAAATTTGAGGCAAAAGTTCAGCCCATGAGCTACAACTTTTGTTTGTATCACCTTTTCAAATTCGGAGAGCAAGTGAACTTTAAAAATTCAGCAAAACCGATCGTTTTTTTCCACTACACAAGGTCCTTGTGGGGTCCTTCTTTGGATGATTCTTTTGAATACCTCCAAGAGTGAGCCCTCCATACTGCATGTATGCATGCCACCTACCCTTGACCTTATTTGGTAGGTCTATAATTGAAGATATTGTTGAGATCATGATATAAGTGAATAGTACAACTAAGAAAATCAAATATTGAGGGGTCTAAAAAATATGTACATGTCAAATATAAATAATATAAGTGAAAAAAATATAAAGGGGTCAAAAGAAATCTCTCTCATTATGAGGCTACCATAAAAAGATAAATATTTTTGGTGTTCTAATTTTTTAGAAAAAAAAAAAAATAGATGTAGGAAGGGAAAAATCACAATAGTGAAAAAATATACACATAAATAAAACTAGTTTTTTTGGAATTTTGTTGGGGTGGAGTTACACCAAATATAAGAGAAGCTTATATGAAAATATTTCTATATGGAATAAAGAGTATGAAAAATGGTAAGAAAAATTGTGGTAATGGTGAGGCAATGCACAGAGCATAAATAACACACACCTAGGTAAAAATATTTAAATAAATACCAAAATAATTATGAAAAAATATTTTATTTAGGCCCTATATACAAAGAAATATTTACATACGCATGGGCCATAATATACTTATATTTTATATATATATATATATTTTTGGCTCAACTAGCCCAATGACTAGCTAATTGAGGGTTTTTTAAGAAGATATGGGAAAAGTCCCGTGACTCACGCACGCCTATGTACAGTGAAATGGTAGGGATAGCCACAGTGTTTGGGTGATTTTAGTAGGGTGAGGTAACTCACTGTGGCAATTACAAAGAGCCGAAAAACGGCTATCATTAGCCCTCCCCCTGGATGATGGTATATTCATGTACCATCATAGAGCATCTTTTCCAAAGAGAGTGCTTCAGAGTCCTTGACGAGATCTTTATTGTTTGGCCCCTCAGAATTTTGGCTAGAGTTACACTCATGCTTCATGTAACAATACTTACATGAGACAGTGGCCTTTTGACAGATCTTTGGTAGATCCTTTGGTAGAAGGCGACTCAAATAGGGCTTCAAGCGATACCCGTTTACTTTCCTGGAGTGCTCTTTACCATTCAAGTCCATAAGCTGATAGTAACTTGAATTGAGAGCCTTCTTGACTATGTATGGCCGTTGCCATCTTGTTTCAAATTTGGCATCAAAACGATTATCGAGTCGATTGTCATACCTTAGCACAAGATCTCCTTCATTGATGCCTTTGTCCTTCAGTTTCTTGTCAAGCTTCTCCTTCGCCTGCGTAGCTTTCCTCTTGTAGCACTCGTATGCTGCTTCTCTTTTCCACTCAAGCTCAGCTAAGGTAAGCAGTCGATCCATCCATACCTCTTGATCATCTTGTGCTCCTTTGCCATGAAGTCGCATTGTTGGAATGTTGAGCTCGATAGGCTGCAAAGCCTCTTGACCATAGACCAAGTGAAATGGTGTGAACTCCGTGGCTTCCCTATATGTGGTTCGATATGCCCACAAGGCACCATCCAAGAAGTCATCCCACAACTTTGTCTTGTTTTTCACCATCTTTCTAATGATGCCTGCAATGACACCATTAGCTTTTTCTACCAAACCATTTGATTGGGGATAGTAGGGTGTACTGTGACGATGTAGAATGTGAAGTTCTTCACAGACTTCTGTGAGCAATCCCTTTCTAAACCCTGGACCATTATCAGAAACAATCTCCAAAGGTGTGCCAAATCTACAACAAATGTGAGTGTAGACGAATTTGCTCACTGTCTTCTCATTCACTCTTGCCACACTTTGAGCTTCCACCCACCTAGTCATATAGTCTACAGCCACTAGAATGTAGAGTTTACCATTTTTTGTCCTATGCAGAGGACCCATAGCAATGCCCCACTTTTCAAACGGTCCATTTGCAAGCACGATTTGCTTTGGACCATAAACCAGTCTTCTATTCCCATTTACCTGACAATTGTGACAACTTTTACACCAATGTTAGACATCCACATGCAGACTTGGCCAAACATACCCCGCAAGCAAAATCTTCTTCACAGTTAATTCTTGGGCAGAATGACCACCACATGCTTCTTCATGCAAACCTTTTAGAATGGCTAGAATTTCCTCAATAGTTGGTACTCTTCTGCATACTTGATCTCTCCCTCTTTGATAGAGGGGGCCTTCTAGGAATAGATATGCGCTTGCCTTCTTCATGAGTCTCCTCTTCTGAGCCTTCGTGAAGTCTTGTGGAAACTCGCCCTCCAAAATGTAGCTAATAATGGGAGTCAATGACTCCAATCCGTGGTATCTCGGTTGCTTGACGGTTGCTGCCACCATGATGACCTGCACTTCTTTCTCAACACATGTAACTACTTGCTGTGCAAGTAAATCGGCATATTCATTCTGTTTCCTAGGAATATGATATAGTTGCACTTCTTCAAATTGATTAAACAATCTACGAATGGCATGAACTTTTGTCCGTAAGCTTTCATTCTTGCATGCCCAAATACCTAAAATCTGTTTAACAATGAGAAGTGCATCTCCCTTTACCATGAGGCATTGTATACCATGGCCAATGCATATTTTTAAACCATGAAGTAGTGTGTCGTATTCTGCTTCATTGTTGCTAGTTGAACTTGGTAGATTGAACTTCTCTTTCATGACCACCTCTCCACTTGGGTTGAGCAACACTAGCCCTCCCCCTGCTTTTCCTGTGGCTCGACAAAAAGCTCCATCAAAGAACAAGGTAAAAGCATTAGGAATACTTTTTGGTGGTGGCAATGGTAGGGTCTTTACTTCAGGCACCTTAATCTCCTTTTCATGCACCCTATAAGTGAGAATCCCTGCCAATTGTGCACGCACACTATCTTCTACCTTGAAAGAGTATTGAAACTCTTGCAACTCCATAATCCAATTTGAGATCCTAGTACTAAGATTCATTTGAGATGACACCCAAGGGAACAAATTCTCTGCGGTGAGGATTACAAAAGGTTTTGGGAGCAAGTAGGATCTAAACTTCCTTATCGCAAACATGAGAGAAAGCATCATGAGTTCTGCCTCCGTGTAGCCTCTCTCTAAAGCATTCATGACCCTACTAGTAAAGTAGATGGGCCGCATCCTGGTACTATAGGGATCTTGTTGTAACAAAACTGCACCAATTGTTTCCCTTCCAACACTAGAGCTAACAAAGAATGTGTACTCCCAACAAGGAGGCATGAGTGTTGGTAGCTCTGACAAAATGACTTTAATGTTACAAAAATACTCTTCAAGCTCATCAGACCATGCAAATTCTACTTGTTGTGTCAACTTTTGCAAAGGATGAAGCAACTCCGAAGCTAAGTGAATAAAGCGTGACATATACTTCACTTTTTGAATGAATGATATGACCTCTTTGAGATTCTTGGGTGAGGGGAGCTCAATAAGAGCCTTTGCCTTTGAAGGATCCACCTCAATGCCTTTATAGGAAACCTTGTGACCAAGCAAGATCACTTCATCCTCAGCTATGTGACACTTGTCGGGGTTGAGTTGACCTCCCATGTCATAGAGCTTCTTTAAACCTTCTTCTACCCTTTGTAGATGCAATGATTTTGAGCTATAAATGCAAAAATCATCAATAAAAACCCTAATGGACTTTCCAAAGAATGCTTGAAACACCATGTTCATGAAGCGTTGGAAAGTTGCAGGAGCATTTGTCAGGCCAAATGGCATGACTCTAAAAGCGTAACAACCCCAAGGAGTGATAAAGGTTGTTTTCAATTGATCCTCCAATGCGATACCTATTTGAAAGTAACCTGAGTAGCCATCACACACAGTGTACTTCTCATGACCAGCTACCTCATTTAGTATCTCATCCTGAAATGGGAGGGGAAAGTGATCTCTTTTTGTTGCCTCATTGAGTGAACGGTAATCCACACACACCCTCCACTTTCCGTTTTTCTTAGGAGTGACAACAATGGGAGAGACCCACTCTGAATTCTCCACTGGATAAATGAAACCTGATGCTAGAAGCTTTCTTACCTCCTTGAGTAAAGCCTGCTCCTTGATGACTCCTAGCCTTCCTAGCTTCTGAGCCTTAGGTGTGGCCTCTGGCTTCAACTCAATTTTGTGTTGAACAACATCTACTCCACGCACATCGGTGTAGTCTTTAGCAAAAATCCTAGGAAATTTCCTTAACACACATTTGAACTCCTCTCTTTCATCCTTTGTAAGTGTTGTTGATAGAATATCTTCCAGCATCCCTTCATCTTGAACACCTTCGTTCTCTTGAGGACCTACCTCCTCCAAGCCTTGACAAGAGGTCTCTTGGTTGCTTGGCTTAAACCTTACCCCCATGACTTCGATGGAAGACTCCTCTTCAGTAATGCTGCCGCTACTTTCTTCTTCTGAAGTGCTATCGGTCCAACCTTCTTCCGTCTCACTTTGAGATGATTCTTCATGGAGCTCCTCTTGGCGTTGCTCCTTCATGTCAAAGACAACCTTCTTATGATTATCATTCCTGCAAATTAGTTTCCCACTCTCCCAATCCTGCAAAGCTCGCATTTTCATTAGCCATGGTCTTCCTAGGATAAATGGATAACCACTTCCCTTGGTCGACATAACATAAAAATCCACCGCTTTCTTAATGCCAAAGGCCTCTACAAAGACATTTTTACAAATGCCTACACACCTAGCCTTGCTATTGTTTGCCATCTTGACTTTGATTTCAGGTGTCTCATGGATGTGCATGCCTAGTCTTTGCATGAGTCCCTCTGTCATGATGCAAATTTGTGCACCCCCATCCACTAGACCTTTCCTAACCAATCTTCCTTTGATGTAACAGTCTAGCACCGGTGTAATGTCCTCATTCATTTCAGCTTGTGCAATTTTTACAACAGGCACACTCTCTTTTACCTTTCTCCTAGTGCTAACTGCCCTTGTTAAATCCCTCCTAACTTGTGGACATAATGCAAGAAATTGAGGCCATGAAATATCAGGACCCTTATCTCTCATGTCTTCCAACAAGTTGTACGGAGCCATACCATGTCCAAGAGGGAAGTCTTGGAGGTTGATACGACGTCTTGTCCTCTTGGTGTCCTTGGTCTCCTTTGCCTTTTTGCCTTGTCCATGGTCACTCTGTGATGTGACTCCTTCTTTCTCTTTACCTTTCCCTCGGCCACGCTTAATGCCATTGGCTTCCATGTCAACCGAGTCATTTGAGTTTGTCACCTCTACCACATGCACATTTGGATCTGGCAAAGTTGGAACTCCTTCTACCCCTTGTGGAGGTGGTCTTGGTCCATTTGGTCTTTGTAGAAGCCTTGGTTGTTGACCAGTTCCTTCACCTGCATTCATCACTGGGTAATTCAAGTTAGGTCTCCCTGGCTCCCCACGGGGCCAAGGACAATTATACATCCCATGTCCAGACTCTCCGCAATTCCAACATTGCAAGACTCTCCTAGGTTGTGGATCTCACTCTTCAGACTTCTTTGCTTGTCCCTTTGGACCTATAGCTTGTGCAAGGTGAATTGACAGGCTGCTTAAAGATTCGTTTAACTTCTCAATTACTTCCGTCGTTACCTCAGGAAGCTCCCTCGATGTTGATGCTTGTGACTTACCTTTGGGTCTAAGACCTTCTATTGGAACCTCTCCCCTTAAGCACTTGAGTTTCCTATATTTCTCAGCAGCCCTAGTTTCAGCTGCATCAAAGGTAGCAGGTGCACCCGCCTCAACTTTTACCTTAAGGTCAGGAAAGAGTCCGGCTATGAACCTCTCCTTCTTTAGAAATTCTGCACCATCACCAGGGTTAGCAACATTTCATATCCATAGAGCCCAAAGACGTAGAAACTCTTGCTTGTACAAGTAGTAGTCATCTAAGTCTTTTTGCTTATGAGAAACAATGTCTTGCCATAATTTTTGAGTGTTTTGGGGATCAAAGAAGTATTTCTTGAAACAATTCAAAACTTCTGTGTAATTCCCCTTAACTTCCTCAGGCAAAGAGTCAAACCAAGTGCTAGCATCTTTCCTAAGGACCACCTCAAACATTTCTACACGTTCTTGATCGGTTATTATCCTCTTGATACGGCAAGACATCTTGAAATTCGCTAAAAATAATTCTGCATCCTCTCCAGGCTCTCCAAAGAAAAGAGGATACCCAGACATTTGGCGTTGGCTTTCCATTGAATTGATTTCAAGGTGACACCCGTTTTTGTTTTTCTTTCTTAAAAAGATTTACACAATAATGTATCTAGCTTGCAATCTATTCTACAACAAAATAAAGATATTCACATCAAACGACCTATGATAATCAATAAGAGGTAGGATGACAGGGTTTGGTGATGCGAGAATTTCTCCTACTCTTTGGGCACCAAACATGAACACCATACGTTGTTGAAAATGGATTTTCCTACTAATTGCAATGTTTATTCTAATGTGTGGAGTGAAATGGAAGGGGAAAACCTCTATTCCTGGGCCATTATCCATGGTCTATGCATGACCTAATGCTTAAAACAAAACAAAAATATAGACGTCCAAACTAAGGTCGTACCTAATGAGAGGCAAAATAAAAGGATTTACTGAAGCGTTTATCTCGGCCAACCTAAGAGGACCTAAAATTCTACGAATGACACGTTGAAATTGCAACTTAGTACTAACGATTATGTGTACCTTTTGCCTTGCAATGGGAATGAAGGGATCATACAAATTTTCGTGATTCATGCAAACTACTTGACTATGCTAAAGGTTGATTCTACACAAAAATATACACAAGCCTGTCCTCCGTGGGGGCACCAATTTGAGGCGGTCCGGGGCGGGCAACAAGAAGAGCAACCTCTAGACACCCTTCAAGGCTCCCGTGTTGCTCAATGGGGCTGGGGCACAACACAACACAAACCAAAACAACAAACCCACAGCCAAATCCCAACTACACAAGGGGCACCACCTAGTTTAAGAGCGAACTAGGACGCAAAAGAGGAGAATCGTTAGAGCAACCCACAAACAAGCAAGGAATTTACACTAACCCTAACACCAATGGAACACTCTCACACACTAAAACACGAGAGAGAGAGAGAGAGAGAGAGAGAGAGAGAGAGAGAGAGAGAGAGAGAGAGAGAGAGAGAGAGTGCTCGGGCTGCTTTGAAACGTATCGGCAATGATCAAGCAAACACAACTATATATTTAAGAAAGAGAGAGAAAGGGGGAGGGGGTGCTTGTTGCATTAATACCTTCTTACAAATCCGTCATGATAAATCAAAGTGAGATTAGTATTTGTTCAACATAGCTTGCGTAAATTTCACCACAACACATCACAAGAAAAGCCACCCCAATCACTGTCTTAAGGCCAGGGGAGTCCTCTCCACCCTGTCGCCCTCTTACAGTATGTGGGATTTATGGCTAGATTGATGACAACACCAGAGACAAGCTATCAAGAACTTAACAAAAAACACCAAGACACTTACGCATCATTGTTGTCCATTACTTCACGTTGGAAGGCAGACAAAGTATCCAAGCTTAATCCAAATCCACCCTCCTTGATTCAGCGAATGTTGGGCTTACACTAGTAGGAGAAATGATAGATTTCCTACTCTCAATTGAATGATCACTCTCTCTCTTACAATGGCATAGAGTTCCCTTGCTAATCCCCTATTACAACACATGCACATGCATAAGACAATGAGCTTCCACTCAAGAGCTCCTTCTAGAGAGGTTGAGCTTGGCTTCTCAAGCTATAGCATAGTGCTCTTGCTTAAGGCTCCCCCTTGTTGTGCTAGCTACACCCTCCTTTTATAGCAATTTTGAAGGCTAGGGTTACTCCTCTAACCATGGTTGGGTTAGATTTTCAGCAATTTATCTAATTTCTTTTGCTTGGAATTATCAAGAAGTTGGTGGGGAAAGAGAGAGGAGAGAAATGGAGGTGATAGGACTTTTCATAGTGGGTTAGTGTTAGTAGAGTTAGTATTAATTTACAAATGGAATTGGATATTTACAATGGGAGTATCCATGTAGGATACAAATAAGAAAGAAAAACTCTTAAGAGGTAAGAAAAGGTGGATTCCTTACAAGGTTGATGCTCCAAGTGTCTTGAGTAGGGCCAATTTTGACGCTTGTTGACGGTCCACTAGCTTTGACGGTACACTTTTTCTCCACTCTTGACCTTCCTTGAGAGACAAGGTAATTGAAGCTGAGTAATCAACCACCATGATGCTGTCTTTTAAGAGAAGAGGCTGAATTTTGTGGTTTTTTTGATAGATATGGGTAATTTGGAGGAGGAAAAATGAGACTAGGTGGTCAATTTTGGAATGGAATTGCGTGTGGGAGGTATGAGTTCACCATGGTTTCTCTTATTCTTCAAGGTTGAGGAGAAGGTGAGTAGGGTGCAGAGAGAAGTGGTGAGAGAGGTGGGGATGATGAGTGGAGAAGTGTGTGTGAAAGAGGAAAATGATAAAGTGGAAGAGAGTGTGTGGCTGCATAGCATGGAAAAACTGGGGTCCACTAATAAAATCATAGTTCACAGCTCGTAGCTCAAAAAAATATGAAAAAATTTGAGGCAAAAGTTCAGCCCACGAGCTACAACTTTTGTTTGTATCACCTTTTCAAATTCGGAGAGCAAGTGAATTTTAAAAATTCAGCAAAACCGATCGTTTTTTTCCACTGCACAAGGTCCTTGTGGGGTCCTTCTTTGGATGATTCTTTTGAATACCTCCAAGACTGAGCCCTCCATACTGCATGTATGCATGCCACCTACCCTTGACCTTATTTGGTAGATCTATAATTGAAGATATTGTTGAGATCATGATATAAGTGAATAGTACAACTAAGAAAATCAAATATTGAGGGGTCTAAAAAATATGTACATGTCAAATATAAATAATATAAGTGAAAAAAATATAAAGGGGTCAAAAGAAATCTCTCTCATTATGAGGCTACCATAAAAAGATAAATATTTTTGGTGTTCTAATTTTTTAGAAAAAAAACAAAATAGATGTAGGAAGGGAAAAATCACAATAGTGGAAAAATATACACATAAATAAAACTAGTTTTTTTGGAATTTTGTTGGGGTGGAGTTACACCAAATATAAGAGAAGCTTATATGAAAATATTTCTATATGGAATAAAGAGTATGAAAAATGGTAAGAAAAATTGTGGTAATGGTGAGGCAATGTACAGAGCATAAATAACACACACCTAGGTAAAAATATTTAAATAAATACCAAAATAATTATGAAAAAATATTTTATTTAGGCCCTATATACAAAGAAATATTTACATACGCATGGGCCATAATATACTTATATTTTATATATATATATATATTTTTGGCTCAACTAGCCCAATGACTAGCTAATTGAGGGTTTTTTAAGAAGATATGGGAAAAGTCCCGTGACTCACGCACGCCTATGTACAGTGAAATGGTAGGGATAGCCACAGTGTTTGGGTGATTTTAGTAGGGTGAGGTAACTCACTGTGGCAATTACAAAGAGCCAAAAAACGGCTATCAGTACCTACATTTCTAATTGTCACCTTGTTCACTGGTTGCATATCTTGGATGAAGCGTAGAGAACCATTCTTCTTTGGAACTGTGAACCACCTGTTTGAGTATGGAGCACAAGAAGGCTCCAAGATTCCCATTTTGATTTTCTCATTCAGTAGCTCTACTAACTTTGGCAAATGAGCCTTTGGAACCGGAATAGGCCGCAGATTCCAAGGCACATGAGGTATTGTGAAAATTACCATAGGAGCTACAATATAAGGATCAACACATCCTATCTCATGTGGCCCAAATGCAAAAGCCTTACCATGCTTTGAAAGCATTTCTTTGAAGCACTTTGTCTCCTCCTGTGTTAGAAACTCCTCGCAACCAATCTGCAACTCTTGAAAGGACTCCTTTGTGAAGGTATGCCCGATCTTTTTAGGATTCCGCAAACTTGGTTGTAAAGAAGCCTGTTCAATCTTTTCCTTGTTGTTGGGTGGTAAGGGTGAAGCTACTGGTTTCACCTTTTTTGCTACACTCTTGTATTTAGTCTCAACATGGACTTCTGGGCCAACTGTTTGGCTTTCTTTAAAGGCTTCTATTACTTGATACATTTCCATAGAGCAAACTTCCACAACTTCATTTTCAAGATGCAAACTAGACCTCATTATAGCATCAAGCTCACCCATAGTATCTACAAAAGAAACTTGTTCACACAAACCCAAAACATTTTCAGTAGGCTTTAGCAACCCACTCTTTTTCATGCCTATTTGTACATTATGCACATATTGCCTCTCATGTCTCTTCAAATCTTCAAGTTTTGTAAAACATAATGATCCATTCCTTGTTACCAAGGAGCTCATCGAGAAAGTTTCACCTATTTTTGGATCAAGCGAGACCCTTTTTCTTTCTGTACCACTGCAATCCCGCTTTACAATGGTACTTGGCCAAAACCCATCATTTCTCTATGATCATGAAACTCTTTGCTTACCTTTGGTAGAGGATGTTCTCTGAGGTTGTCACGATTTCTTTCATGGTTTACACAGACTGTGAGAAATTGGACAGCTCGTTTACCATCTTTGCTACGTATTCTAGCATATGCTGAACCATCGTCCATTACCTTTGTTTCCATTCGAACTCCCACAATGTAGGGTTGTCCAAGGATGAGATGATATGAAGATGTATCCTGTACAAAGAAGTTTTGGTCAATCTTTACATCACCTATTGTTACCTTCACACCTGGACATGCTTCATACAATTCACCAGATGAATTGTTTGCCACTTTTACCATCCAGCCATGATCTGTGTCCATCGGCCATTTGCACTTGTTGTAGAGACTCTTTGACATTATGTTTATTTCTGAACCATGGTCAATCAAGGCAACAAATGGCTCTTCAAGATCACCTACCTTGACCAAAGTTCCTGTAGTAGCCCTTGCCCAATGACTTCGTGAATAGTAACTCCTAGGAATATATTCAACTTCTTCATTATCATTTGAGAAATACACTTGCTTCACTCTCCCACTAGATTGGTAGCATCCTACCACAGCTCCATCATTCTCCTTATTTTGCAGTTGCATCCCTTGTGTCTTTGAGGTTTCCCCTTCAACCTGTGGACGAGAAACTTCAGCAAGGGTTTTCCTCTTTCTCTTGATGATGTCAATGATCTCCTCATGGAATTCACGCTTTGCAATGCCAAGAACTTCTCCCAGAGTAAACTCAATCTTGCTACTCAAGATCCTTTCCTCCAAGACTTTCTTTAAATCTGTAGCAACCTCAATATCAGATTGTAGTTTATAAGTTGGGCCTTTTGTCTTACCTTTCATTGGCTCTTTCTTCTTTACTGTTGTAGACTCCTCCATGAGTACTTCAGGTGGAGATGCTCCTTGTGTTGAGGGTGTTTGAGAAGGCATTGAGTCGCTTCTTCCCCCACTTCTAGAAGCTCTTTTTGATGGTCCTTCATCAGCATTCTCACGTCTGCGCTTCTCTTCTACAATTGCCTCATTTTGTTGGCATTTTGTAATGTAGGCATGCACTGACAATGAGTCCACTGGATCATTCCATCCTGTTTCTAGACGTATGCAATCACCTGCTTCATGTAGAATCTCTTTTGTAAGCTTTCCCTTTTTAGCTAATTGCATGACATTTGGCCAAATTTGACCATGATGGTCACTCACCTCTTCATCACAAAAATGTTCAATTTTTACTCCATAAGTAGCTGCCTCAACTGAAGAGGTGGCATGCTTGGTTGCCATATCTTCAACTAAGGTTTGCATTCCCCCCTTCCCAAAGTTAGTTCTCAAGGGTAGACCTGTCTCTCTTAAGTAGATTTTACCATCCTTAAAAAAGACAACATCTTTTGACAAAGCATCACTAAAATCATCACAATCCCTTCTTACATGGTCTGTACTATCACACCAAATACATCTATTAACAAACCCTTCTTTGGGCTGTTGTCCTTGCCTAGGAAGTGGCCCTGATGGTTGGCCTTTTTCTTCAAGATTTGCAAACTTCACCTTCAAGTCACGCATTCCCTTCACAAGCTCATCTAGCATGGACTCATCAAACTTAGGAGCGATAAAACTAGGCTTTACCATTTTGTGAGAAGTTGAGGTGGAAGGACTTGTAGTGTTTACTACCATCTTGTCCCTTCTTCTTTGTCGTTTGGCAAGCAGTGAGACAGCACCTTCAACCTCATTCCAGTCAGTCTTTAGTCCTTGCTCAGCATCTTTATCTTCAAGAAGAAGCTCCAAATTTTCTTGAAACTCTTTACCTGCAGCTTGTAAGAAAAGATCTGTCTTCTCTATATCTAGTGTGGCCCTTTCTGTCCTAGTGAGTTGTGCATAGCGCCGCTCAAATTCCCTAAGTAGCTCTGTTATTGATAGTCCTTGCTTTGGCTTGACTACCCATTCTAAGAATGTCCTTTTGGTCACTCTCTCCGAGTCCTCCATGAAATATTCCTCCTTTAAAGCTACTTTGAGTTCTTCCCAATTTCTCCCATGCCCATCTTTAATTGCCCTAACATGCTCCCTAATTTCTGGAGCAACAACTAGCTCAAAGCTTTGAATCATCTCACCTTCTGACATGCGATGCAGCTCCATCTCCTTCACATACTCGTGTAAGTACTTGGTTACATCTTTGCCATTGAACTGATCCATTCTGTTGACGACCGCTGTATAGCCTTCGTTGCTGAAATCTCCCTTCTTTCAGTAGCATGTGGTTGTTGCATGAACATTGCAAATGCTTGAAACATCTGCATTGTTGCTGGGTCAAAATGCATACCCTGTTGCTCAACATGATTACCCATGGTTACCCACAAACTCTCACCCTAGCAGATTCGCGTCGGGTTCACCAAAAATATGTCGAGAAATTTGCGGTCTTGCCAGGAAAGCACCGGGCTTATGGCTGTTAGAGTTTGTGAGAGAACTCAACAAAAACTATATGAAGGAGTTAAACCATAGATGCCATGAAGACTAGGGTTTGGAAAGAAGTGCAATCAAAGAAGACTCACTCTTTCTCTCTTGCATTCACACACACAAAGAAAGAACGCAAAAGAGAATGTCAAAACAATACGAAGATGAAAACATCAAGGCTATGGTCATATCGTATCATGGGTAATATGAAAGGGTTAATGGATGAGTTAATGGCATTCAATCTTGGCTGACCAAATAGGATACGAATTGTTCTTTGGAATTGTAGTTTTGTGCTTACCATAATATATATATTTTGTCTAGCGATTGGGATTAATTGTGTGTACAAATCCTCTTGGTTCATAGCAAGATAACTACGCTTACATCAAAAGAAAAATTATAGTCTATGAGAGGTAGTATGATGGGATCCGGTGATAGAAGTATTTCATTGAGCCTTTCACGGCCAAAGAGAAACACTATACGTTGTTGAAAGTGTATTTTACGGCTAATCCATACGTTAATTCTAATAGATTGTACAGAGTGAAAGCGATAGAAATGATCATCATGTGGGTTATTCATCTAGGATAGTATGTGAGAAATGTAGATATGAGAGAAGTGAAGAGATGAGAATTTTCCCTCCCAAGCCCTATTCTTGCCCGTAGACAATAAGGATACTGCGGGGAGAGATGTACCTGTAGCAAAGAGAACCTAAAATTTGTAGAGAGGATGAATTACTAAGAGTGAGAGAGATAGATTTGGTTAAGGAGATGAGATTAGATACATATATATATATATATATATATATGTCGGATTAGAGATGAAAAAGAAAACAATAAGAAATCAAGAAAACATCAATGTAGAACACATCTTACTTGACAAACCCTTCGGCACCATTATTGATGGAGAGAGAAGAAGAGGGGAGCACTCCACTTTGATTGATACGTCAAGTACAACACTTTCTTTGATTAGAGTTGATCTTCCAAGGATAGCGTACAAGAATGGCTAGTCTTCCTCTAGGAGAAAGTGTAGGCTTGGGCTTATGTTAATGGGGCTAAGTACAATTAAGCATTACTACTCACTCCCTCAAGAATTCCTCTCATCAATGGCTTGAATGCTTGAGTTCTTTCCAAGGAAGAAGAGGTCCCCTTTTATAGGTGAAGGGAACCCCCAAGGGTTTACACAAGAAGAGAGGAGCCAGTGTGAACAGGAATTGGAAAAGTTGGAAATGAGCTGCCCCTGCATGATGTGGGCAGACTGGGGTCCAGTATTTTGATCATATCTCCTCAACCGTGGCTCCAAATAAAAAAGTAAAAAGATGGGCAAAAACTTCAGCTCATTAGCTACGATTTTTATTTTAAAATCGTTTTCCAATTCGGATTGGAACCTTGTGTAAAAAATTCATCCAAATAGGGTCCATTTATGGCAGCAAAAGTCTTCATGTGGTCTCCTTAGCCTAGACTTTCATTTAATTCCAAAGGACACCTCATGCCATATGAAAGCATGACATTGCTCCTTGACAAAGTTTTGTAATCATGCTTACAATAATGCATTAAAATAAGTGTATCTTTGAAATCATGCCACCTAGTGTCCCACTAGGATTTGATTCTCTCCTAGTAGCTATTTAAAAAGAAATATAAGAAAAGTATAAAAAATACGTAGAATATATATATATTGGAGTTTACCCTAGATATAGGATCTAGCTAGGGTGTGAGATGATAATGAAATAGTAGAAATAAAGAATCAATTCTTTTTGCCCCAAGTTAAAGAGGCGGAGCTATTGATGCTTTTCCCATAGTATTTTCTGATGGTAAAGTAAGGATAGGTTACCATTGAGAAAAATAATAGGATGAGATAGAAGGCTTATTATTATACTTAAATATGCATATGTACACTATAGGAAATATAATTATGTATCTAAAAAAATACAAGATAGATCTTGTAGCATGCGTTCCCACTATGTACGTGTCACATCACGACAACGCAGCAAAGCAATTTTAGCCTCATTGCGGCTTGCATAAAGACCTGCTAAAATATCCCAAGCCTGTTTTGCAGCTTTTGCTGAACGGATGTGAGGAACAATGGTGTGTTTCACAGACAAGGCAATCAATGCATGAGCCTGCGCATCCTTAACATCCCAACGAGCTTGTTCTGCCGTAGGCAAAAAAACTCTAATAGCTGCAATCCTTGCAGCAAGACCTGCAACATCCTCAACATCGCCTACATCCTCAGAACCAGGACGTACATCAATGCCCTGCATAATGTTCCAGACACCCTTTGACACAAGAACATGTTGCATCATATAAGACCACATAGGGTAGGTTTCCCCATCCAACCTGTCCTCAGCAGCAAAAATCTTGAACACATCTGTGTTGTTGTTGTTATCCATGGTAAATGCTGCACTTGATGTGAAAACTGCCCGAAAACAGGAGAAACGGAGCGGGGAAAACCTTTGCTATATAGCACAAACCGTAGAAGACTATAAGGCACCTGTTATGCACAAAACGGCACTGACAGAAATCCTGCACAAAATGACAAAATAGCCTGTGCAGTACTGCCTGTAGTGGAAACGGAGGCCGAAATGAGCCCAAATCAAAATTCTGAGCAGACAAAGCTCTACGAGCTTACCCAAAAAATTTTGTCGACCTGCGAACGCTTGCCAAAGCTCACTAAAATCGGAGAAAGTGAGTAGGTGTGTGCTGGAGCAGCTGGCGACTAAGCCCGGGAGGACGTGACCTGCTCTGATACCAATTGTTGGAATTAGGGTTGCAGAGAAACACACACAGCTTGGAGAAGACGAAGGAAGCTCAAGGCACACAATAGAGAGTGTGTTACTTAGTGTGCAATGGAAAGATAGATAGCCCTAGAGTGATGGGCGTATATACAATGCACGGGGGAAAAAACCTCCTAAAGAGGAAAAAAATGCCCCGGCGGTCCTAGTGTGTTCACACACATCACTACCACATGTATATGGTAACATCCGATACAATTGGTTTCGAATAAGAGCATAGTCTCTTGCTTCAATTTCAATTGCTCTTTGGTGGCGTTTACTCATATCCTCATGAAATGTTCAGCTTGATAAGTAAGTAACTAAATAGTTACTGCACTTAGGAATGAGTGATATTCGGAACAATGCCACATGAGGTATGGGTGCTTGTTTCTGGCATTGAGGACATTGTTTTAAAAATGAATGAACATTCCTCCTCATAGTTGGCCAAAATACTTCAAGTCTCAAGATCTGTTGCATACTTTGGTCTTCCGCAAAGTGAAGTCCCACTATGGTACTATGTGCTTGACTTAGGTATTGTTTTTTCTCCTCTAGATTAATACATAAAACAAATATCCCATCTCGATTTCTTTTGTATAAACCTTCCAACTAGTAATTGATACACAACTGATTGCTCAATTAATCCAATTGTAATAGAAAGTGGTATTTGCGAATCCACTTGAGCTATGGTCATCAAGGATACCATATTTTCCAACCATCCAGGTATCATTTCCACGGAGAACAGATATACATCCGTAGATCATCGTCTACTCCCTTAGGTGGTTCTCCTGATATAATCCTTGACAAATGATCTGCTCTTTGATGAGTGGTGCCCTTTTTCACAACTACAGTGAAATCAAATTTCAGAAGAATGATGAACCATCTCACTAGACCAAGTACATTAAGGCTTGGTGGTCCACAAAGAACACAAATTTGTTTGCTAATAGGTAATGTCTATACTTTTTTACGGCATAGGTCATTCCTAATCCTTCCCTTTCGGTGGTTGTGTAGTTTTTCTCTGCCATATTCAACTGTTGACTAGCATAAGAAATAGGAAAATCAATTGTCTCGTCTCCTGGTTGAGCTAGGATACACCGAATGGAAAAACTGGAAGCATCTACATGTATGTGGAATATCTTATTTCAATCTGGTGCTTTCAATATTGGAGCTGAAGTGAGAGCTTGCTTAAGATTCATGAAGGATTCTTCACACTCATCAGCCCATTCAAAGAGCGTAATCAAGTTGTACATGGGCTTTGCAATTATAGCGTACATGTAAATAAATCGTCTGTAATATCCACAATGTCCCATGAAGGCTTGAACCCCTTTGACTGTTGTAGGTCTAGGCAAATCAACAATCACATGAATTTTATCCATATCAGTAGCTATGCCATTTTTAGACACTATATGTCCAAGAATTTTTCCTTGTCTACCCATAAATGTGCACTTTTCAGGATTTAAGCAAATTCTATAAAGTCTACATTTTTTGAATACCTTTTTGAGGTGTTCAAAATGATCAGCCCGGATTGATGAATGTACACATAGATCATCCATATATACTTCCAAGAAATTCCGAAGGTATTCTTTAAAATCATGGCTCATTAATATTTGGAAGGTGGCAGGAGCATTAGTTAACCCAAAAGGCATTACCTGATAGGCAAAAATACCCCATTCAATTGCAAAGACAGTTTTATGTTGATCTTTGGGATCAACCAAAAGTTGATTGTATCCCAAAAAGCCATCTAAAAAGCTGTAAGCTTCTTTTCTTGCAACTCGTTCTAAAACATGCTCAATGATTGGAAGAGGAAAGTTGTCTCTAATGGTAGCTGCATTTACTTTCTTGAGATTGACACACACCCTTAATTTTTTATTTTTTCTTGGGTACTACCACAATTAGAGACACGCAATCTGTGTGTTCAATTTCATAAATGAATTCGGCTTCCTTTAACTTTTCTACCTCTTCTTTGATCTTCTTGGCAAATGTCTCATTATAAGTGTATGGCCTTTGTTTGCTTGGTTTCGCATCATCTTTCATTGGTATGGTATGTTGACAGATTTCTGGGTCAACACCCTTCAGATCCTTATAAGACCAAGCAAAGATATCTCAGTATTCTTTCAGTAAGCTTAACAAAAGCTCTTCTTCTTCTTCCGTCAGGACGTTTGCAATGTAGGCAGGTCTAGGCACTTCTCCTGGTTCGACCAGATCTATCTTTTTTGCGTTTTTAGGTCCTTCGTAGGACTTGCCCTGTTTTTGTAGTTACCTGACAGGTTGTTCGACTATGATTTTTTGGTCTTGGAGAGTATATTTCTTGTAATGGGATAGAACACTCATTATATATTTACCTTCCTCCTTAGTGGTTTCCATTTCCATTGTATATATCTCCTTAGAGCTTTCTTCAACTCTTGATACTTCTTTCTTCGTTCAACTCGTGTCATGGTTGAATCCTTGTCTTAGTATTTAGGTTTTGCGTGAGTTTCCTTTCTCGCTTCCTCAATGTATTTGATATTTTCTATTTTTTGTTTAAATGATATTTACCAGTTTTTTCTTCTATACCATTTCTGTCTTCTCGGTTTTTGGTTTGAAAAGTCAAAAAACTTTTCCTCCTTTTCTTTCATGAGTAGTTTAGCTCTCACATGTTCTTTTTCTGACCCCAAATCATATGAGGTAGCTGAATGTTCTTCTAACTCATCTGCTGCATCATAGTAGAGGTCCGAAAAGACTTGTTGAGCTTTCATCAAGTCCTTGGATTCTTGAATTTTGGCTTTAATGTAAAGGGTTGAGATCATTTGTATGGGAATTATGTCATAGCCATCCTCATTGCAAAATTGAGTAGGCATAGACGTATTTACACAGACATCCATTGTTGCTAAAATTTGAGTCCACTCAAATGGCTCAAACAAATGTCCTAGAAAGGGTTCGGGTACATAGGCTTCATCTGTGCAATCCTTTTCTAAGATACATTCTTCTCGTTTTAAACTCCCATTTTTTGAGGCTCCACACATCCAAATAGGTGTGTCTTTGTTCAACCATGATGGAAGCTTCGTTTCATCCAAAGAGACCAAGTCAAATTCTTGAATGGGCATTTTCATGACATCTCTATAAGTGTGATCTTTTAGATTAACTCTTATTATTGATCCCACTTGCTTCAAGTACACGTTGTTAGGAAATAAGACGTAGCTAAATAGATAATTGAGTAGATTACTTAATGGAGAGAGACAGATTTACATACACGAGATTATAGAGTAGAGAGAGAGAGAGAGAGAGAGAGAGAGAGAGAGAGAGAGAGAGAGAGAGAGAGTATACACGATATACGTGGTTCACCCAATGTGGGCTACGTCCACGAGAAAGCAGCCACTCAATGGCTTTAGTACTTCAAAACAAGAAGTAGTTTACAAAGGGATTATACCCTTTTGGAGCTCCCGCCTTGCTTTACTCTCACCACCTCACACCCACCTTGTTGCATCAACTTCACACTATATAATGTGTGTAAAAACGGCCTCCTTTTATAGGCCAAAAGGGCTGTCCTCTCTCATGAGAGGCAGCCATGTGTAGCTGTCCTTGTGTGAATAAATTCAAATCGGACCCTCCAATCCGCCCATGTGTGGCCGCCCTTGTGTAGACAAATCCGCTTTTGAATTCGGCGACCGCCCATTGAATTCGGCCACCGGCCACCGGCCATTGACTTCTGACCACCGGCCACCGGCCATTGACTACCGGCCACCGGCCAACCGACCGGTCGATTTCCGATCACTTTTCGGCCGCCGTCTGACCATAATATTCCGGTGAAAAGGAATATTCTCCTAAAGTTGCCCCTGAATTTTGGCCGTGAAAAGTTTGGTTTTTGGCGAGTGATTTTCCTTCACGCATGATGGCTTCTCCTCATAATGGGGGCCTTACAAATGTGCGCTATTACCACAGAAAATCACAAGAGGTAAATCGGGCTCCATACTTAACAATCTCCCACTTGGAGACTGATCTCCAAACCAAACCTGTGACTGCTTTCCATCCTGGCTTCTTATCCTTGAATGCCGATTGAAGATGAGCAAAAGCTCAACTTCTCCTTGTTGACCACCTTTGTAAACATGTCTACAAGATTTTCACTTGTATGCACCTTTCCTAGCTTTAGTTGTCCCTCTTCCAAAAGAGTGCGTATGAAGTGATATCTCACCTCAATGTGCTTTGTCCTTGAATGAAAGGCTGAGTTCTTCGCAAGATGAATATCACTTTGGCTATCACTGTACAAGACACAATTGTCTTGTTTGAATCCAAGCTCTTTTAAGAATCTGTGAAGCCACATAATTTCTTTGCTTGCCTCCGTCATTGCTATATACTCTACTTCCGTGGTAGAAAGTGAGACCACTTTCTACAACTTTGAAGCCCAGCTTATTGCTGTGCCTCCAACTGTGAATACATAGCCCGTAGTGCTCCTTCGAGTATCTTTGTCACTTGCCATATCTGCATCAGCATACCGTTGAAGAAAAATATCAGTTCCTTCAAAATACAAAGCATTTGTTGTTGTCCCTTTTAGATACCTAAGTATCCACTTCACATCTTGCCAATGCTCTTTACCTGGGTTGTCCATGAACCTACTTAGAACTCCCACTGCATGTGGAATGTCTGGCCTTGTCCAAACCATAGCATACATTAGAGAACCTACCGCTGCAGCATATGAAACTTTAGACATATATGCTATCTCCTCTTGTGTCTTTGGACACATATACTTCGTTAGTTTAAAGTGACTAGCCAAAGGTGTAGAAACTGGTTTTGCATCTTTCATTGCAAACCTTTCTAGTACCTTCTTGATGTAATCCTCTTGAGATAGCTTTATTGTCTTCTTCGTTCTGTCCCTTGATATTTTCATACCAAGTATCCTCTTTGCAGCACCTAAATCTTTCATTGAAAAAGATTTAGACAGCTCCTCTTTTAGGTCTTTGATGTCCTGCATGTTAGCACTTGAAATCAACATGTCATCAACATACAACATTAGGATGATAAATTTCCCATCTCCCAAATTCTTCGTGTAGACACAGTGATCCGAGTTGCATCTTGTGAATCCATGATCTAACATCCATCGATCAAACTTCAAGTACCATTGTCTTGATGCTTGTTTTAAACCATACAAGCTCTTCGTTAATCTGCAAACCATTTTCTCCTTACCTTTTACTTCATAACCCCTTGGTTGAAGCATGTAGATTTCCTCCTCTAAGTCACCATGAGGGAATGCCGTATTTACATCCATTTGCTCGAGATTTAGATTATGAGCAGCCACAAGGCTTAAGACAAGCCTAATTGAGTTCATTTTTACAACAGGAGAACATATTTCATTGAATCCAATACCTTTCTTTTGAGAAAACCCTTTTACCACAAGTCTAGACTTGTACCTTTTCTTCCCACCTTCTTCTTCCTTCACCTTGTACACCCATTTTTTTGAAGTGCCCGCTTACCTTTAGGCAACTCAACCAACTCCCATGTTTGGTTGCGATGTAGTGAGTCCATCTCCACTTGCATGCTCTTCGTCCATTCTTCTTTGGATTCATGTTGCATAGCTTCTTCGTATGATTCCGGCTCTCCAGAATCTGAGATCAAGAGATGGTTGAAGGAAGGAACAAACCTTTCTGGAGGTCTACTTGCTCTTGTAGATCTTTGGGGAATAGGTTGAGGCTCCTCATTTGGTTGACGTTATTGTCACCATTTGCAGTCCTTGAGTCTTCACCGTCCTCAAGCTCCATGTACTCATCACCTGTTTCTTTTGTTTGTTTTCTTTCCAAGTAATCTTTGTACATATTTTTTTCGTTAAAAATTACATCCCTACTCCTTAAGATTTTACCATCTTCAGGATTCCATAGGCGATACCCAAAGTCACCTTTTCCATAGCCAATGAAGAAACACTTTTTGGACTTTGCATCTAGCTTTGATCTTAGGCTTCTATCTATGTGCATGAAAGCCTCACACCCAAACACTTTGAGAAATGCATAATTCACTGGTTTACCTGTCCATGTCTCTTCTAGAACTCCCCCATCCAATGCCGTTGAGGGTGACCGGTTGATTAAGTACACAGACGTACTTACAGCTTTCGCGCAAAGCTCAAGCGGTAGGCCTGCATGTAGCCGCATGCTTCGTGCTCGCTCCATGATTGTTCTGTTCATTCTTTCTGAAATCCCATTTTGTTGAGGTGTCCTTGGGGTTGTCCTTTGTCTCCGAATGCCATTGCTAGCAAAAAAGCTTTCAAAAGCTTGGCTGCAATATTCGCCTCCATTGTCGGATCTGAGGCATTTTACCTTGGTACCTGTTTCATTCTCAACAAAGGCTTTCTGTGAGGTCCCCACCCCGCCGTATCAACCAGCGGATTGGATGGTGAACCTGGTGGCCAGTAGATCTATTGCGGAAGCAAACAGAATGGTTCAGGGTTCGACTAGCGGACGATCTCTCATCACAAAGTGAGTCGAGTTCGAGCCTACTAGCAAGGAGATCTAGCTTCACCTCGCAGGGGAAGCGTACTTAAACTATCTAGCGATCCTAAGACCCACCTTCCAAGAGGAGAGAAACCCCGAGTGCCTTTTTCCCCATGTTTCAGAGGGACGTACTCTCGAGATTTCACCGCTCTAGGGGCAATGAGTATTACTAATATCGAATTAATCACTATGGGGACAGAGAGTTCCCGACCAATCGGGACCACCCATCTCGTAGGCATTGGCAACCTGAGCCAAGCCCCCACTTTCCACCCCCACACTCACACTTCCTTGTGTGACCTAATTACTACCACAAAGGTTGTTCAACATAAACATTCCTTGTTTTAATTCCGAAGCACATTGTTCGTTAAGACAGCCCTTCAACCAGTATTGCAAACAACACCAAGACAGTATTCTAGTAAAAATTCTACTCAAACTTATTCATTAAAATTCCAATGTTCTGGAGGTACAACATCCCCCCTCCAGCGAGAGTTTACTCCTCCCGTTGTCGCCTAGCTGCCCATACAACTAGGTATGTCCACCGCATAGGTATGACCAATCGGGACCACCCATCTCGTAGGCATTGGCAACCTGAGCCAAGCCCCCACTTTCCACCCCCACACTCACACTTCCTTGTGTGACCTAATTACTACCACAAAGGTTGTTCAACATAAACATTCCTTGTTTTAATTCCGAAGCACATTGTTCGTTAAGACAACCCTTCAACCAGGATTGCAAACAACACCAAGACAGTATTCTAGTAAAAATTCTACTCAAACTTATTCATTAAAATTCCAATGTTCTGGAGGTACAACATCCCCCCTCCAGCGAGAGTTTACTCCTCCCGTTGTCGCCTAGCTGTCCATACAACTAGGTATGTCCACCGCATAGAAAGCACGACATGGACATTCCCACCACTTAACCAGCAGACGTGGGTTCCCACCGCTTAACCAGCAATCGTGGGTATCCACCGCTTAACCAGCAGACGTGGATTCAAGAGCCCTTAACTAGGAACTCTGCCCCCTGTGATCAGGAGGGGATTCATGACTAATTCAACATTGGAAATAGAATGAACATGCCGAGCTAAATTTTCCCTAGCAGACATTCTTTCCTATTGCAACAGCATTCCCATAAAAAATTACCTTCCTACTTTAGAACTTAATGTAGAATGCTTTCAATGCCGAGGTTTCCGTCGGATTTCTTCAACATGTTTGGGGATATGAGCATTCCTAACTAGCGTATGCAATGTTAGTTTAAACAACTTGAATAAAAATATGATCTACCTCTTCCCCTTCTTCATCGATGGCCCGTGAGATGGCCGGTATTTGTTCTTCCATGGGAGCATTCCCCTTCCCGTTGACATTTCTCGTTCCTGCCTCGCGATCGTGGGCACCACCGAAGCGAGTCCTCTTAACCGGGGCCATTTTAAACTCACTACTTTAAGTAATTAACTTGGGGAAAAGAGCTAATGTCCGTAAGCGTCATAACAAGCCAAATGATAGATTAGCGACATCAAACAATGCCTGCTACATGAGAGGTTTAGATTTTTCCGTCTAGCAATCATTATGGATGACACATAATCCTATGGGAACTGGATCTAAAGATAATTACTTGGCTTACATGATTAAGAATAATAGGATTTCACTAATGGAATTACCAGAGAGATGAATTAAGCACGATTAATCTCTTTCCTAGAAATTAGAGGGCGCAGAATCACCACATGCATAGGTGTGAGAAAAACCACCTCCTAGAGACTTAATGACAGATTAATCTTAACTTAATTATATCTTAATGCATAACAGAGATGGATCTAAATCAGCTACAATATTAATGCGTGATAGAAAGAGTGATTCTCATCAATCTACACAATTACCAGCTTACCAATTAATTTCTATGCTACCTAGAGAGAGAAATTCTAATAATCGTGCACTAATCATTAATTAAGAGTGATGAATGGCTGATAATTCAGCTATGGGATGATGATTACATAATAGAATATGGTTAAGGAGAATTTAGAGAGTGATTATAGAGATTACGACTAGGAATAAGAATAATAGACGAGAAATTTAGATGGTAATGAAAAGGATTTACAGAAGCATTAATTAGACCGTGGTTACCGTGATTAAGGACTGATAATCCTCTCGATTCTCTGATCTAATCGAGCTTCTTGAGGAGAGAATTCGACAGCACTTCCCTCCTTGCTTCTCCTTCAAAGGTGTGTGTTCCGGCAGCACCTTCCCAGAGTGTGTGTAGGTGTGTGTGTGTGCACTGTGTGTGTGTGAGCATATGTGTGTGTGTGTGTGTGCAGGTCTTTAAATAGACTCCTACAGGCTGAAAATCGACCAACCTTGCTATTAGCATCTGAAGGAGCACTCAGTCTCTGCATTGGCAAGTCCAGTTCCTCTACCCACCAAGTGTCAGGTTGGCTTGGTTAACTGGCTCTGAGACTTAGTTATTGGCTTGGCAGCTTTCCCAGGACTCCCACAAGGCAAGAGGGCACCCACTAGCTGCTAAAGCTGATCTGGAGTGGGTTGGAACCTGTTCCCACACAGTCCCGGGCCCCCGGTACCTCCCCGGACAATTTTTGAGAATTTTGGTTCTAGGCTAAAATGGGTCATACGAGTCGGATTTTGATGCCTAAAATTGCTATAGCAAGATCTAACTAAGGCTTACTGGCCCGAGTACCTGCCATATTTAGCATCCCTCGGGGTCCGAAAATGCATTTTTTCAAATTTGGGGTATGGGTGCAGTTTTTCGAGACGGTCACAACTAGACGGGTCTGGTGACCAACAACTTACTATATTTGGAAAATTTTCACAAAAATTATTTTAATTCACATTTCAAAGCTTTATAACATTCTAAACATCATGGCGCTGACAGAATTCGGAAAACTGCTAAAAATAGTAACTTTTTTTCCATTATGATCATTTCATGGTACAAGGGTGCTCTTTTTTGGTTGGGGTCAAAGACCTTACACTTTCCACCTTTGAAATATGGAAAATACATCGGATTTATTCTTCATGACATAAACCCATGTTTTTCTAGTCGCATCATCTATGAGTGTTACATAGTACAATGAGCCACCAACTGATGGTGTACTTGCAGGACCTCAAACATCAGAATGAAACAACTCAAGTTTTTTATTTTTTCTTTCATTTCCTGATTTTTGAAAATTTACCCTCTTTTGTTTACCATAAAAGCAATCTTCACAGAACTCTAAGTCCACTTCTTTCAAACCTGGTAGAAGCTTCTTTGTTTGAAGGATTTGCATTCCTTTGGCACTCATATGCCCGAGCCGGTAGTGCCTGTAATGGAATTTGCCTATTCAATTTGAGAATAGCGGAATTTAATGAGAGTACTTTCAAGAAATGATTTTGTGAGCATAGCGGGTAGACATAATTGAAGATAGCAACATAATCATAGCAATTAGTTAACTTGGCATAGACAATACTTTTGCAAGAGAGAGAGTTTAGAGAACATGACAACAATTGAGGACCGGATTTATGTGGAGCCGGTCCCCCCTCCAATAGGCATTTGTATTATGATTTCTCCCATAAAGAGAGACTTGTTACAATACAGTTTTTGTGTTCCTTGTGACCTATGTGATGCCATGAAGATGGAAGGCTTCATGCACCACAAACATAACATAAACTTGAAGAAAGCTTTAACTATCCCAAGCCTCAGTCCCAAGACCTCAAACACCTTCGAAGGTGGAGAGAGCTAGCAGGGAATGAGGGTAGGGAAGAGGAAGAAGAAAATTTTCGTAGGAGAAAGAATTAGTTCCTCACTTATCATACTCTTGTTGCTAGCATACATAATAGCATAGTAATGAAGAAGAAGGAGATGGCAAGCTTAAGCATTGAAGCATGGCTCTTGGTTGGATTTGCACTCCATAGCCAAGAGTGTTGGTGTAGGCTCTCAACCTCTACTTGCTTGGAGAGGGAGCTCTTGCACTTTGCATATCACACAATGAGAGTGCTTGTGAGTGTGTGTGGGTGAGTATACCCCCTAGGCACCCCCCTAGCTTGCTTGGGTCGACCCCCCCTTGTAGCTCATGCCTGAAGCTCATTGGACCCCTCCAGGCCTAGCCAATCACAAGCAGGAGCCATTACAAGCAACATGGGTAGCCTTGGGACAAGTGTCCCCCTTTCCCCTTTGAGAGAGAGAGGACTTGATAAATGCTAAAACAATTAGATAATTCATGTAATTTATCATTGGACCCCTTTGAAGCCTAGCCAATAGGCTTCAAGCAACACATGAAGGTAACATGGGTAGGGGCCTGACATGTGTCCTTGCTGCCTCTTCAAGATGGGCTTCCCTTGTGTGTGTGAGTGGGTGTTCTCTCTCTAGGCCCTAGGAAAAGGGCTCGCCCCCCCTCTTGTAGGAATGCTTTTGACTTTTAGGTGATCAAGCACCTTACTCACCAAGCATGACAAAGCACTTGAACTAGGGGGGTTCCCACAAGCATCTCAGGCAAGCTTCTCAAGGCACCTCAAGTACTTTAATCATGCAGCAAGTCAAGCACCTCAAGCATGGAGCCAGTCAAGCACCTCAAGCATGAAAAACACCTCAAGCATGACAAGCACCTCAAGCAGGACAAGCACCTCGAGCTTGGGCCGGGTTCCCACCTCAAGCTCAGCCCTAGCTTACTTAAGGTCAAAAGGACTTTTACACACATTTATTGGAGGTCTTCAATGAAGCTAACCCTAAGGTCTTATGCTCCATTGGTTAGCCTTGCTCTTTGATAGACCATCTCCCTTTTGGGCCCCTTTACATTGGCCCCGTGTTGAGATAGATCTAAAAGCACATACCTATATCTTAACACTTGTTCCCGTTTATTCTCCCACATTAAGTGATCAATTTAATATGAGAAAATCATTTGGGTTAGTTAGATATTAGATTTTATGACATTACCTCTCTCTTGAAATCATAGTCGTCCTCGACTATGAGGTAGAAGAGATAAAGTCTTAGTCATTAGTCAATCGTACTTAGCGGGTAAAGGATCCCTTTTTACCCTACGACATCTTTCCAAGATGGATGACTAATCCATTTGGTGCTTGGGAGACATAGCTGCCGCAAGCATGTCTGCTCTTTAGTCCATTTCATTCTCCCAAAGTAGAGTGACAAATTCTACTTGGTGTTTGAGAGACGTCGTCATCACAAACATGATTCTAAGCATGCATACTAGTTAAATTTGTGCACAATTAAAAAGAGGACTAGTCATATAAGACAAAAACATGAGTTATTTAAAAGAAATTTGTACATTTGCTTACTCTAATGTAGCATTGTAAGCATTGACAAGGTTCATACTATCCTTAAGTTGTACTCCTTGCATCCATTTAGCATCTTCAAAAGGATAATTTTTGAACTTAATAAGATACCGTTGGATAATCTTACCATGTCGTAGTACCTTGTCTTCATGCCGAAGGATAGCTTCGGGTTGTAGCACCTCTTCTTGGTCTTCAACTTCGGGAGGGTCTTCAATAATTGGTTCAATTGGTGGCTCTCCTTTGTAGGGCTTAAGTAAGCTTACATGAAAGGCATTGTGTATAAGCCAATGGTTGGGCAACTTGAGTTGATAAGCCGTCTCATTGATAGGCTTCAAGATTTGGAAAGGACCATAGTATCTTTTTGCTAGTTTAGCATAATATTTTTGATGGCCCGTAGGATTTTTGCCCGTCGTTTGCCTTAATCGAGCCTTAGGAAACTTGAGTAAGACCCAATCATTTTCTTTGAACATTAAGGCTCTTCTGTGCTTATCAGCAGCAGCTTTTTGCCTTTGTTGAGAGATGGCTATAGCCTCCCTAATCTTTTGAAAAGATTCTTGTAGGTCACGGCTATACTCATCGGCGGCGAAGATCTTCCCATGTACTTTCAGTAGCAAGGGACTTTTAGGTCTTCCTTCTATGATCTCAAAAGGTGCTTTGCCCGTAGAAGTATGTACAGTATTATTGTAGGCATACTCTACTAGCGGTAAATACTTTTCCCATTGTGAGCGTTGATCTACTTCGGTAACATAAGTCTTGAGTAGATCGAGTATCATAAGATTGGCTATCTCACTTTGGCCATCCGTTTGTGGGTGATAGGCCGAAGAGAAATTCAATCTTGTTCCTAGATTTTCAAAGAGACCTTTCCAGAAATTACTGGTCATTCTAGGATCTCTATCCGACACGATGGATGTGGGTAATCCATGGTGTTTGAAAATCTGAGATATGAAGAGAGTTGCCATTTGATGTGCCTTAATAGTCTTTTTGACAGGAATAAAATGTGCTTGCTTGCTAAACCTGTCGACTATTGTCCATATTCCTGTATTCCCATGGATAGACTTGGGTAATCCAAAGATGAAATCCATGGATATACTCTCCCATGGTGAATTTGGAATAGGCAATGGCTGGAGTAATCCAGGTTGCTTCCCTCTATCATACTTGGTCTTTTGGCATACTACACATTTTGAAACATACTCTTGTATGTCCACTTTCATGGTAGGCCAATAGAAATACGTCTCTACTCCTCGGAGAGTAGGTTGAATACCTCTATGCCCTGCATATGGAGGAGCATGGGATTCATACATAACCTTCTCACGAAGGGAATGGGTAACACATAGCCTATTGCCGTGGAGAAGATAACCATCCTGCAAGGTGAATGGTTCCTCTTTCTTCCCCAAAGCAAGGGCTGACATTATGTCTCTAAAGTCAGGGTCAGTAGCATACTCATCTATCATAGAGGATAGATCATTGTGAGTAGCTATAGACACCGCATTAACTTTTGGTCGTCGTGAAAGTGCATCGGCAACTTGATTGTGCTTACCAGCTATGTGAGCAATATGGAAATTAAATTGCGAAAGAAAATTTGCCCACCTCATTTGTTTGTCGGAAAGCTTGGTTTGCGTCATGAAATACTTGAGACTTTGGTGGTCGGTTCGTAGGATAAATGGAGTCCCCAATAGGTAGTGCTTCCATGTGTCTAGGGCATGTAGAACAGCTAAAAGCTCTTTCTCATAAATGCCCAAGACTCGTTCATCACCATTGAGCCTTCGGCTCTCATATGCTATGGCATGCCCTTCTTGAAGCAAAACCGCTCCAAGGCAATCACCACAAGCATCACATTGGACCTCAAATGGCTTTGAGAGATCCGGAAGCACGAGGACTGGTTGGGAAGTAAGCTTCTCTTTGAGTTTTTCAAAAGCATTTTGCTCCTTAGCAGTCCATACAAACTTAACGTTCTTCTTGGTTAAGTCGTGTAGTGGTCCTGCTACTTGAGAGAATTTTGCTATGAAGCGTCTATAGTATGCACACATACCAATAAAGCTTCTTAGCTCATGTAGATTCCTTGGGTTAGGCCATGATTTTATTACCTCTAACTTTGATGGATCCATACGAATACCATCGTGAGAGATAATATGGCCTAGATATTGAATCTCTTGAAGGAAGAATTCACTTTTCTTTTGGTTGAGAAAAAGTTTGTTCTCCCTCAAGGCTTGAAAAATCACTTGGAGATGTTGCTTATGTTCCTCCAAAGACTTGGAGTAGATGATGATATCATCGAAGAACACTCCAGTGAATTTTCGATATGGTCTAAAAATTTTCTCCATCAAACGATTGAACGTAGCTGGTGCATTAGTCAAGCCAAAAGGCATGACTAGATATTCATAAAGACCAAATGTTGTGCGAAACGCGGTCTTTAAGATATCCTCATCCACTATCCTTATTTGATGATAGCCACTCTTAAGGTCAA
This sequence comes from Adiantum capillus-veneris, assembly GCF_014529385.1. Classification (NCBI taxonomy): domain Eukaryota; kingdom Viridiplantae; phylum Streptophyta; class Polypodiopsida; order Polypodiales; family Pteridaceae; genus Adiantum; species Adiantum capillus-veneris. The sequence continues at coordinate 142,711,448 of NC_140945.1, forward strand.
TCCTACTGAAGTAGGTAGAGCCTTGTAGCTTATCAAACAGATCTTCTACCCGAGGTACGGGAAATCTGTTTTTGATAGTGATATGGTTTAGTGCTCGATAGTCCACACACATACGGTATGTACCATCTTTCTTTTGCACTAAAAGGACTGGAGAACAAAAGGGAGAGGAACTAGGCCTCACCATCCCTTTGTCTACCAGCTCTTGTACTTGCCTCATGATCTCCTCTTGTTGAGCTTGTGAGACTCGATAAGGAGGTTTGTTAGGCGGTGAGCTTCCTGGAAGGAGCTCAATACGATGGTCATCATCCCCTCGTTTTGGAGGTAGGTCCATAGGGATATCATCGATGAATACATCTTGGAATCCTTTTAGAAAAGTAGACAAGTCTAACTCTTCTTGATTCCTATCATTTTCATTTGATGAAACATTATTAGCTTTTAGAGACTCTTTGACATAAATCATGTACGCAGAAACTGAGCTCTTCATTGATTTATCAAAAGAAAGAGGATTTACAAGTGGAATAGTGCGACCACGCTCATTAGCATCTATATACATGTTCTTTCCCCTGTAGGTGAAGTAAATTCTCCTTTCAGGGAACTTCATGTTGGCAGCCATGCGATCAAACCATGGTGCCCCTAGGATAACATCCTGATGTTGGAGGGGAGAGATGAAGAAGTCTTCTTTGTCGACATAGCTTTGGACATGAAGCCTCAACTTCCCAATCAAGGGAGTAACGGAGGCTTGTTGTCCCTTGAAAGCTGCATCAGCTGTTACTATATCTCCCATCTCAAAAGCTTGAATGCCCAACTTGGTGGCCAACTCTATTGATATGAAGTTGAGAGTAGAGCCAGGGTCAAACAAGATGAAGGCATCATGCTCTCTTACCTTTCCCCAAGCATAGGAGAGTGATGATCCTTTGCAATGAGCATCCTCTTTTGCAGCTTTGATGGTGGAAGCCCTAGGAGTCTCATTGCGAGTATTCTTCTTGGGGCAAGAATGATAGCCATGTCCTTGCTCCCCACACTTGAAACACTTATAGTCCTTGCGAAAAGCTTCAAGCTCTTCAGGAGAGAGTTTGTTTTTACCTTTGTAAACTCCCTTCTCCTTGGACCGATTGTTGTTGTTGTTGTTGGAAGTGCCTTGGGAATTATTTTGAGCATTGGATTTCCCCTTTGCATCATTTTTATCTTTGTTTTCCATGGGCTTGACATTACGTCTAGCCCCTTGATGGAAATTGATGTGTGAAGCAACCATGGTGTGGTGGATTACTTCGGTAATAGTACCGGGCCGTTGAGAGTTGATATATTCGGCCATCTCTTCAGGTAATCCCGCACAAAATTGTTGTCTTTGTCTATCTTTTGAAAGACAGTAGCTTTGAGATGTAAATCCCAAAACTCATCTACATACTTGTTGATAGACTCATGAGAGAGGAGCTTCAAGCCGCGCCATTCGGTAAGAACTTTATCTTTAGTATCGCTTGGAAGAAATTGCTTCATGATGGAAACTTGTAGAGTTTTCCATGTCTTTGGGGCTTCTCCATTGCCACGAAGGCTAGCCCACCATTGACGAGCTGATTTTTGGAAGTGCATAGCTACATGGCGTAGCTTGGAGGACTCTGTGAAGCCCTTGTCCCCAAAGGCCGCATCAAATTGCTGGATAAAGGCCAACACTTTGTCGGTAGCACCAAAGGTGCCATCGTAGGTGAGAAAAGAGATACTCTTTCCTCCCTCCTTGAACTTCTTTAGCTTTTGTGACCTTCGCCATGCAGGAAATGATTTGCGATGCCCTCCCCTCTTGTATTCTCTAGGAGAATAGCCATAACTTTCATCGGAAGAGAAGGAAGGTGAAGAAGAAGGAGAAGAGGGTGACCGCTTCCTAGCCCTTTTCTTCCTTTGTTTCCTCTCTTGCCTTTGAGAGTGATGAGGAGAAGGACTATGGGTTGCTCTTTTCCTCTTGGGAGGAGTAGGCGATCGTCTAGACCGCCTTCTTCGTGGAGCCACATCTTCAGAAGAACTTAGACTTTCATTGCTTTCTTTCTCTTTGGATTCCTCCTCTCGAATGGGAGAGAGTCTTCTTTTGGGGGTCTCTTCAAGAGGCCTCCTAAGCTCTCTCTCCTCTTGGAGAGGAAGGGAAATTCCATAGGCACGAAGTTGTTGAGTAACTTCGGCTTGCAAGGTAGGGTTGCCCATAGCTTGTTGCAACCTAGTCACAAGATAATTCACAAACATGGGAGCATCATCATTAGCACCTTCATGTGCAAAATCAAAGCTATCAATGTTCATTCTACTCTCTTGATTATTGTCAGCCATGTTAACAAAATTTTATGTATGTACTTAGTGTATGCTTTGGCAATTCAAAACCTTAGTTGCCACTCCTCTTAGCCTTTGAAAATCGGCTCTTAAGTATCTACACCCACGGCTCAAAGTGGTTAATTATAGAGAGTAGAGGAGTAGGTATAACATAGCAGAGTTGCCAAGGGCTAGCTCCTTTCGGACTTCTTATGGCTCAATAATGGTAAAGCCGTAGGCAAGTCTAAAAAAACTCCATTATTAAGTCCAAAGCTCCCGAGGTGGGCACCATCCCCCACATAGTGGGCTTAACAAAACCGGTATTAGATCCCAGTTCCACTTACTCTATTATAATTAACAACATCAACCATTTATAGGCTACTTAAGGACCTCTCTTCTTAAGCAAGAAAAGAGAAACCAAATGCTCTGATACCAATGTAATGGAATTTGCCTATTCAATTTGAGAATAGCGGAATTTGCCTATTCAATTTGAGAATAGCGGAATTTAATGAGAGTACTTTCAAGAAATGATTTTGTGAGCATAGCGGTAGACATAATTGAAGATAGCAACATAATCATAGCAATTAGTTAACTTGGCATAGACAATACTTTTGCAAGAGAGAGAGTGTAGAGAACATGACAACAATTGAGGACCGGATTTATGTGGATCCGGTCCCCCCTCCAATAGGCATTTGTATTATGATTTCTCCCATAAAGAGAGACTTGTTACAATACAGTCTTTGTGTTCCTTGTGACCTAGGTGATGCCATGAAGATGGAAGGCTTCATGCACCACAAACATAACATAAACTTGAAGAAAGCTTTAACTATCCCAAGCCTCAGTCCCAAGACCTCAAACACCTTCGAAGGTGGAGAGAGCTAGCAGGGAATGAGGGTAGGGAAGAGGAAGAAGAAACTTTTCGTAGGAGAAAGAATTAGTTCCTCACTTATCATACTCTTGTTGCTAGCATACATAATAGCATAGTAATGAAGAAGAAGGAGATGGAAAGCTTAAGCATTGAAGCATGGCTCTTGGTTGGATTTGCACTCCATAGCCAAGAGTGTTGGTGTAGGCTCTCAACCTCTACTTGCTTGGAGAGGGAGCTCTTGCACTTTGCATATCACACAATGAGAGTGCTTGTGAGTGTGTGTGGGTGAGTATACCCCCTAGGCACCCCCCTAGCTTGCTTGGGTCGACCCCCCCTTGTAGCTCATGCCTGAAGCTCATTGGACCCCTCCAGGCCTAGCCAATCACAAGCAGGAGCCATTACAAGCAACATGGGTAGCCTTGGGACAAGTGTCCCCCTTTCCCCTTTGAGAGAGAGAGGACTTGATAAATGCTAAAACAATTAGATAATTCATGTAATTTATCATTGGACCCCTTTGAAGCCTAGCCAATAGGCTTCAAGCAACACATGAAGGTAACATGGGTAGGGGCCTGACATGTGTCCTTGCTGCCTCTTCAAGATGGGCTTCCCTTGTGTGTGTGAGTGGGTGTTCTCTCTCTAGGCCCTAGGAAAAGGGCTCGCCCCCCCTCTTGTAGGAATGCTTTTGACTTTTAGGTGATCAAGCACCTTACTCACCAAGCATGACAAAGCACTTGAACTAGGGGGGTTCCCACAAGCATCTCAGGCAAGCTTCTCAAGGCACCTCAAGTACTTTAATCATGCAGCAAGTCAAGCACCTCAAGCATGGAGCCAGTCAAGCACCTCAAGCATCTTAATCAAGCACCTCAAGCATGAAAAACACCTCAAGCATGACAAGCACCTCAAGCAGGACAAGCACCTCGAGCTTGGGCCGGGTTCCCACCTCAAGCTCAGCCCTAGCTTACTTAAGGTCAAAAGGACTTTTACACACATTTATTGGAGGTCTTCAATGAAGCTAACCCTAAGGTCTTATGCTCCATTGGTTAGCCTTGCTCTTTGATAGACCATCTCCCTTTTGGGCCCCTTTACATTGGCCCCGTGTTGAGATAGATCTAAAAGCACATACCTATATCTTAACACTTGTTCCCGTTTATTCTCCCACATTAAGTGATCAATTTAATATGAGAAAATCATTTGGGTTAGTTAGATATTAGATTTTATGACAGTGCCACACCGCACTGTCAACTTCTATAGTTGCTGCACAAGCTGAAGGTTGCGTGCTAACAATACACAAGTAAAGTGTACCAACCTTTTCTCCCTTGGAAACCACCAAAGATCCCTTTGAGATCTTCCACCGTTTGTTTCCGAATGCAATGTTGTGACCTTCATCGTCCAATTGTCCTGTAGAGATCAAATTTTTGCGAAGAGAAGGAACATGCATAACATCTTTAAGCTTCCATTCATTTCCATTAGCAGTTTTGACAGAAACTGTACCTTTGCCGACAATCTCACAAGCTTCATCATCTCCCAAGTATACATACCCAAAATTACCTTTGGTGTAGTCTTGGAAATGTTGCTTGTGTGGTGTCGCATGGAATGAAGCCCCAGAATCTACTATCCAGGAATTAGACACATTGTCTAATGAGAGAATTAGAGAATCTTGCTCTACTTTACCTACCACATTGGCCTCTGATGTTGGCTTGTTGTCTTGAGACTCTGTCTCCTTCTTCTTCTTGGACCAACAATCCTTCTTGACGTGGCCCTTCTTGCCGCAGTTCCAACATTCAAGAACTGACTTTGTGCGTGACTTGCTCTGCCTTGAGCGATCACGGCCCTTTTGGTTTTTGAACCTCTCCTTAGGCCTTCCTCTTGTTTCCACTGACAGTGCAACACTTGATGATTCTCCTATGCTTCTCCTTCGTATTTCCTCGCTTAGGAGAACACCCACAACATCATCAAACTTAAGAGTATTTGTGCCAGAAATAGAATTACTTACAGCCATCACAAGGCTGTCCCAACTATTCGGTAGAGATGATAGTATAAGGACAGCTCGCACTTTGTCATCGAAATTGATTTTCACCGATCGAAGTTGACTTATATTTGTGTTAAAGTCATTTAGGTGTTCTGCAACTGAACCATTCTCTGCCATCTTTAGATTGAACAAGCGCTTCATAAGAAATACCTTATTGGATGCTGATGGTTTCTCGTAGAAGTCGTCAAGTGACTTCATCAAGTCCTCCGTGGTCTTCATCTCCGAAACATTGAAGGCCACCGTTGACGCCAAGCTTAACCGGATTGTTCCCAGTGCCTTTCGATCAAGGAGAATCCATGCTTCATCTGGCATTGTTGTGGGCTTCTTTGCAAGACCGCCTAGTGGCAAATAGAGGTCCTTCTGGTAGAGATAGTCTTCAATCTGCATCGTCCAATGTTGGTAGTTTTTGCCGTTGAACTTCTCAATCTTGAGCTTCCCTTCCTCCGCCATAACTCCCACTCAATTCAAGGAATCCTTTCCTTGAGATAATTTAACTACGAGAAAACCTTGCTCTGATACCAGTTGTTAGGAAATAAGATGTAGCTAAATAGATAATTGAGTAGATTACTTAATGGAGAGAGACAGATTTACATACACGAGATTATAGATTAGAGAGAGAGAGAGAGAGAGAGAGAGAGTACACACGATATACGTGGTTTACCCAATGTGGGCTACGTCCACGGGAAAGCAGCCACTCAATGGCTTTAGTACTTCAAAACAAGAAGTAGTTTACAAAGGGATTATACCCTTTTGGAGCTCCCACCTTGCTTTACTCTCACCACCTCACACCCACCTTGTTGCATCAACTTCACACTATATAATGTGTGTAGAAATGGCCTCCTTTTATAGGCCAAAAGGGCTGCCCTCTCTCATGAGAGGCAGCCATGTGTAGCCGTCCTTGTGTGAATAAGTCCAAATCGGACCCTCCAATCCACCCATGTGTGGCCGCCCTTCTGTAGACAAATCCGCTTTTGAATTCGGCGACCGCCCATTGAATTTGGCCAGCGGCCACCGGCCATTGACTTCTGACCACCGGCCACCAGCCATTGACTACCGGCCACCGGCCAACCGACCGGTCGATTTTCGACCACTTTCCGGCCACCGTCCGGCCATAATATTCCGGTGAAAAGGAATATTCCCCTAAAGTTGCCCCCTGAATTTTGGCTGTGAAAAATTTTGGTTTCTGACGAGTGATTTTTCTTCACGCATGATGGCTTCTCCTCATAATGGGGGCCTTACAAATGTGCGCTTTTACCACAGAAAATCACAAGGGGTAAATTAGGCTCCATACTTAACACACGTAATTGTGTCCCCAATCCTGGATGAGTTGTACTTGTCGCATGAAAGGTCTTCCCAAGATGATTTCATAATTGAGTTTCTTTTCAAAGTCCACTATTGCAATAATCAATCCTATAGGAATTAACTATCACTTATTCAAGCAGTCCTAAGGGTCTTTTGATGTGTCCATCAACCAATTGCAATTTCATTCGAGTTTGTCTAATGGCTGGTTGCCCCCATGATTCCCATATTGCTTTCGTGGCTATGGCAATGCCTGCCCCACTATCCAGTATTGCCATGATTTCTATAGCATTATATCTCACTGGAAGGGTTGTGTTTCCTTTTTCCCTTTCGTAGTATTCTCCAACTTTGTTCATTGGAACAAATTGAATCTCTTTGTTATCCAAATCGTGTTTCAATTTTCCCAAATTTTTTGCGATTAGCCCTGTTATTCCCACCTTCTCTAGAGTTTTCTGTAGAACATTCCATAAATATAGTCTAATTTTCAATAGTTCTCCTAAAGTAAGAGTGCATTGAATGGGTTTAGACATGATTGAATGGATGTTGTCTACCTCTAGGATCTGTTCTGCTTTTTTTACCTGAGTGGTTTTACACACTACAGATTCATCTTTGTTATCTCTCAAGTAAGAGGGTAGTCTTTTCAGAGTCATTGGTTTCGACATTCCTGAAGCTTCAAAGCCTCAATCCCCATACAGGGATTGTACATTCATGTTCATACCAGTAGGTAGATTTTCTAACCAAACTTCCTCTATAGGAGTTGACTTTAGAGTTAGGCTCTGATCATAAATCTCTCTCACTTTTTTCCATAAGTGTCCTGGCTAGTCTTCTTCTACAAACGGAATTCCATCTAAGGCATCTTCACTGTTAGGCACTATGAGTTCTGGCTCTTTTGTTTCAAGGTGGGGTTCTACCACCACTTCGGATTTCTCTTTACTGGTTCCTATCACAAGCTCCTCAGGTTTTACCATACTCTCGAGCTTGGGTTTTTGTTTTTCCAACATCTTCTGAGTAATTCTTATCAAATTTTGATAAGCTTCAAGCTTAGATGCTTCCATATTTGGAGAAGGATAGTTTTTCCATTTGTTTTCCATGTTTAGCCCTGCTTTAAGTCCCACTTGGTAAGCTTCTAAGACTGTATTAATTGGCTCAAAAACTTTGTCTACCAAAATTGATCCTCCAGATTTCACGGTGGTTTCCTTGATTTTGCTTCCAATTTCTTTCAGTTTTTCCTGGAATAGTTTCTTTGCTTTCTCCTTGATTTCAGCCCTTTGTTTTTGTTTTCTCATCTCATACCTTTTGCTTCTGCTTCTCTTGGTCTTTTGAGAGGAAATCTTATTCTCTGAATCATCACAGGAGTTATGTTTCTTTTTCTTAGCCTGGGCTCTCGTGATTACCTTGATCGGAACAATAGGTTCACTCTCAGATGAGCTGCTAGGTATTACTTGGACTATGTTCACTACTGTTTTACTCGTGTTTAAAGGATTTTTTGGACAATCTTCAGGGAAGTGTCCTCCCTTTTTGCAACACAGTTCCCAGTTCTTGGCTTAATCATGGGTCTTACCATTGGAGGTCTAACTATCTTGATTAGCTACATAGTACTTTGGTGCAAGCTCTGGTGTAGTATAAGTCACAAGTTCTTCCATTGGTGGTGGATGTGAATTATACCAATCTCCTTCTACCATTACTGTAGATGGGCTAAGCTGAGCATAAGGTGTAATAGGCACTAGTGCTTGTTTATCTATGATTCCCTCTAAATGCACATACTTTACAGGCATCGCATTGCATTATGTCCAAGATATGGAGATTGTTGACCCAACACGGGTTGAGGTCTTTCCATACCCATCGGTGGTCCTTGAGCTGGGGCCATATTCGGCTGATATCTGTACATGGGCTGTCCTTGTAGCCTCATAGGCATGTATTGAACATTCCCATCATACGTTGGTCGATAATAGCACTCATTTGTCTCATGGTTGGTCCATTTATCCTCGATTGGACACCATTCTGCGGCCTAATTGGTTGTCCCTGTTGAGGTATCCCTTGCCCTGGTCCCCTCACAGGTGCTTTTTGCATGTTATTCATTATGTCACTCATCCTTTTGAGCATGTCTTCTATGGTTGTAAGAGGTGCTGCAGTAGCAGTTTCCACTTGTGCTAGTTTGGTGGATGTTGTTTTCTCGCTTTGGTTATCCTTAGGGACATCTTCTTCATTGAAAATAATACAATTGTCTCCTAAGTCAATAGCATCTGACACACACTCTTCTAGGGTCATATGCTTCTTGCTATACAATATAGCATGAAGTTCTTTGTTTAGTAGTCCCTCTAGAAACAATGATACTAGTCTTTCTTCTGCAGGTATTTCTAGCTCTGGGCATCTTGCAATGTATTGCTTCATTCTAGTTGCACAATCCCTAGCAGACTCACCTTGTTTCTGTTTGAAGCTATAGATTTGAGCTACAATATTATGTTTGATCCCCATTTTAGAACACGCAGCCACAAATGCTTGAGCTAATATATTCAAGTCCATGATTGACCTTGGTGGAATGTTTCGGAACCATGTTAATGCTTTTCCTTCTAATGTCATTCCAAATCCCTTGAACTGAGTATGGAAATCAAATATGCGTTCTGCTCTTAGCACTTGCTTAAAGCTTGCTAAGTGGTCATATGGATCCCAGATCCACTGTATTTTTTGACCCATTTCGGAAAATTAGCTGGTCTGACACGTCTATTTGGTTCAACTCCCGGTCTCCTGGTAGTTGGTCTTGTTTCGAGTCCTTCAAACTAGTCTATTGAAAATAGTGACTCATGTAGCCCTGGAATGGCTTTAGTGTTACCTGGTTTTCTTCGTGATGAGGTAGTTTTTGGTTTCTTAAAATTACTCTTAAAAGATCTCTCATGGAGTTCATCTCTTGGGATAGTTTCTGGTCCTTGGCCTAATATCCAATCCCTTATGGAGTACCCTTGGTATTTGGTTTGTTCCACCTCCTTAGGAGTCATCATAACAAAGTTATTGTTATAACAATCCCTAAACAGGTAGGTTGGTAGATTTGCTGAACCCTTGTCCTTGATTTTGAAGATTTAGATAATCTTCATGGGTGTTAACTGTCCGGATTTGGCATGAGAAGTCCATAGAAGATCTTTGACATTTCTATCCTCCCAACAATAGACTTCGATCCTAGGATTATCCGTACTAAGACGTTTCAAAGGCTTCAAATCAACCTGATCGTATCCCTTGAATTCTAAAGTCAGTGGTCCTTCTTTTGCTGCCACATCTGGAATTATGGTATTTACTTCTAACGCCCATTTGTCTATCACATCAGGGTATATTTTTCCTTGTTTGTTTTCCCTGATTTCCTCTTCAAACTCTATGCCATGGTCATCAATGCGAATAGAATACTCTTCATTAGGATCCAGGTAAACCTGAGCTCCATGGAAATTAGTCTTATAAAAAGAGAGTATGTGCTTATATTGGGCTGTCGTTCCGGTTTTTGAATGAGTCGAATAGGAAGACATTTCAGATGTTGATTCTGAAAAAGTGTTGGAGACTTCTTCAAAGATAGTGTTCAAGTGATCTCCTTGGTTCACACTCTCTTTGGTGGATACTCTACTAGCGCTCTCTCCAAATATGCCTTCATTTGCTAGTATACGTACGACCAGATCTAAGGTTCATATAGACTTGTGAATCCTTGGATAGAGTACTTACCATCGAATTGACTTGTTATCAGTTTCTTCCACTTGACGTGATTGCAACTCCTGTCAAGCTTTCAATTCTTTGTCTGCAACCTGATTCTTGTATCAGTTTTAATCAAGTTAGCTATTCTTTCACAAAGAATGTACAATTTTTGCTAACTATTGTGATTGGTTCATGTGTATCTTGTCAAATTGAGCTAAGTGAGTCAGCAATTGAGACTTTTAGATTCTACTTTTGCAAAAAGCCAAAGGCTAATCTGCAACCTGGAGAAACTGAGTGAACAAGTACTAATTTGGATCCGATGAACCCAAAATTGCCCGGTGGCTTTGTATTATGTTGGTCTAACACTATACAAGCTCAAAAGTCAAAAAGTATGTCTCTATGTATTAGCAGTAAATAATCACGAATATTTACTTTTCTTAAATTTTTACACTTTTTAGCTTGATTTGCCAAGTATGCAACTTGTTAAGGTCTCTAGAAAAGTTTCACTAAACTTGAACAAAATTTGTTCAAGTTATCAACTGTTTCGTGTCCGCCGCAGACTCAATTTTCAAGGATCTGGCTTAAGTCTCACTTTTGTGATCCAAATTTCACCAAAATTGATTAGTGTGGTCTATTTGATATGCTTGACCTTGTGGTATACTCAAATGTGCAAAAATATATAGTTTTGTAGCAGATGTAAATAATCACGATTATTTACTCTTGCTATTTTTATGCAATTTTTTGCCACAACCTTGACACAGATTTGTTAAGAAGCTTAACTTAAGATCCCTAGACAAGTTTCATCAAGTTTGGATAGTTTTTGTTCAAATGGTCAACAATTTTGTGTCTGCAAACTGACTTTGCAAATTTGGCCACAATTTTCAATCCAATGATCCAAATCTTACCAAATTTGATTTGTGGGCTTATCATAACATGCTTAAATTAGTGGTATGCTGGGTTGGTCAAAAAAGTTGAAAAATGGGACAAAAGTAAATAATTGCGATTATTTACTACTAATTTTTTTTGTATCTTTTTGGTTAACTGAGCATGTACACTTGTTTATCACATCAATATAAGCCTATGAGTCAAGTTGCATTGAGTTTGAACAAAATTCTTCCAATTGACACTCAAGTTCTCGACAGTCAGTACAGAATTCAGTTTTTCCCAAGTTTTTGGTCAGTTTGGTGATCCAAATTCTATGGGCCTTTACAAAAGATGTTTGTACACATGGATAGAGTCTCTAGTATCAACCTTGGTCACTTTTGAGCTGAAAGTAAATAATCACGATTATTTACTTTTGGCCTAAAATGAGCATTTTTAAAACTTTTGCACTGGACAGTCTTTTCGTGAGCTATTTTAAGCCTCCGAGTCAAGTCAAAACTTAATTTGGCCTAAAATATCAAGAAAAAGTAAATAATCTGAGTTTTTGCAAACTCTTGAAATTTTACCTTGAAGGCATCCTTAAGCTTACCCACTGGTTCATACAACTTATTGAAGCATGCTCTCCAATCCGATTCAGTGGTTGCCAGCCTTCTGGTGCTATTTCTAGCCGTATACCTGAAATTCTACAACTTCACATAAACAACTCACAATTGATTCTTTTGGAGTGAGCAATGTTCTGAGATTCCACCTTGGATTCTACTTACGCTACTCCTAGGTTCTACTACAATGGGGTTGTGGAAAGTGTCCACAAACACTCGATTTCTTGTTTTTTATGGTTTTTTGAGCCTTGATCTTAAGACTTGTCTCGTCCATCAATCATTCTCAAAATCCTAATCTAATTCTACAATCCTAAAAGGTACTTAACAAGTACAACCTACTTTCAAGCTACCTCTACACAGCAAAAGACGACAATCTTAAGCTATGCGGTTTTAAAGAGAAAGTTTTGACTCTAGGGGATCCTAGAGATGTCCATTAGAAAGGGTCTTATATCATAGCCATCTTTGTCGCAAAGTGTGGTGTTGCTTATCTCATTTACACAGACATCAAGAGTCACCAGTATTTGATCCCATCCAAAGGGTTCAAACAACTCCTCTGGAAATGGCTTTGTAATGTAAGCTTAATCTTTTATTGAACGCTCTAGAATGCAATCTTCCTTTTTAAAACTCCCTTAGAAAGGGTCTTATATCATAGCCATCTTTGTCGCAAAGTGTGGTGTTGGTTATCTCATTTACATAGACATCAAGAGTCACCAGTATTTGATCCCATCCAAAGGGTTCAAACAACTCCTCTGGAACTGGCTTTGTAATGTAAGCTTAATCTTTTATTGAACGCTCTAGAATGCAATCTTCCTTTTTAAAACTCCCGCATTCTGATGCTTTGCACATCCAAATGTAAGCGTCCTTCACTAACCAAGCAGGTAATTGAGTTTTATCGTCCGTAGTTACAACAAAGTCTTCTATTGGAGTTTCATATGCATTTTTATGAGAGTTGGTCTTTCCCATTTCTCCCAAATTACTTTTGTAGTGATGGCTATTCCATCCCCACTATCGACTATTGCAACGGTGGTCACTTCCTCATATTCCAGAGATAAGGTGGTGTGTCTGTCTTCACCTTCACAATAATCACCTACCTTATTTACTGGTATAGGTTTCGCTTTTTCTTTCTTGGGATGGTTTGTTTTCTTGGTTTCTTCCACGTGTTTGTCTATTGGTTGGACTTTTATTCCCATCTTCTCCAAGTTTTTGTTCATTTGTATCCACAAGTATGGTTTGATTTTTAGCAACTTTGCGAGGGTGATTCTGCACCTTATAGGAGAAGACAATAAATCATGCAAGCTCTTTGTGTCCGTCCTGGAATGGAATTCCAATGTGATGGCACAAATCTTACTTTAGATTTTCTCTCATATTTTCCTACAAAGGACGGTAAATTTCTTACGGTTGCAAGTTTACTCTCTACAAAAACTTTTGTTCCTACATCTCCATACAATGATTGAATATCGCCCGGATAAATTTCATGGTCCAAGTTGATTACAGGGATTGGTGCTGACAATAATGTTGCACTTCCGTCTTTCCTATTTTTGATTGTTTTCCATAATGATTGTGGCCATGGTTCATCTACTTTAGGAATTGTCTACATCTCTAAGATTTTTCTTCATATGCTGTGTTTGCTGCCACCTTCATGGTCATAGCTTCGTCCTTGGTTGTTGTCTTGGGTTTGACTTTGCTGTCTAGATTTTGTGCAAAATTCATGAGCACATGACCTCTTCCACATCCGTCACAGAATCCTTGGAAAGCATACTTTTCACCCGCATTTGTTTCTTTTTGTGTTCCTGTGTTGTCTTCTCCAACTCCATGTTTTATAGGCTCAAGAAATTTTGGACCTTCAACCTGCATCAGGCCTTGAGCAATTTCTGCAAGTCTTTTGTACACCCCCAATATTTTGGTTTTATCTTCTAGCTACAGGTGGGTTAGAAGTATTTGTTCCAAAGCATTGCATCAACTGGCTCGTTGAGTCGTTTACCTTTCCCACCAAGACTGAACCACTTGAGTCAGTCTTTGACTCCTCCAATCGTTTGCATTTTTCTTACTTTCTTGCTTGTGTTTAAGTTGTTTTCTTATTTGGTGTAGTTTTGTTTCCAAAGCTGTTTTCTCCTTTAGTCTCTTTGCTTTCATTTTGTCCCTTTTGTCTCTCATGATTTTCTTTGAGTTCTAATTAATCCGTTTTCAATTTCAGTTTTTCTGTGAAAGTTTCAAATTGTCAACTATAGGTCAATTTTTACATGCTTCTTGATCTTGAGCTTGAGTTACCACTTTGATTGGAAATATTGTCCTTCATTCCAATCCACTTGTGCATGGTAAAATTCCTATGACATTGATAGTTGCTTCAGATTGTCAAGTTTCTTTGCACAGGTAATCTCTTCCATACCCGTCACAAAAGCCAAAATGTTTCCTTCGTTGACCTTTATGCAAACACTCTCGTGCCCAATGATCACCTCCGCATTCATAGCATGGGCCCTTTGATCAGGTTGCTAGTGGTGCTCCCGTTGGCTAGCCTACCTTAGGTGGATAGCCCATGGTCTTGTAGTTCTGGTTTGCTATGAACATGAGTGTATTTTTGCCCATTGTGAATTGATTTCTAGATGTCTGAGCCACATGCCAGGGTTCAGTTGATTCATCGGCACTAGCCCAAAATAGACTCTCATCAGGTGTATAATTTACTCCTCCATCTTCCTTTTGTGGCCTTCGATTGGCTCCTCATAATACATGGTTGGTGGCATCATTTTCTAAGTTAAGAGAGGTTCTATCGGTTGTGCATAATGCACAATTGCTCAATTATCATGAGGTGTTTCCCTAGTACCGGTCCCCTCCTTGTATTGTGTTGCTTGGCCCAATATGATACCTTGGAGGTGGTGGCAATCGTTTCATTGCCGGTGGTCCATACTACCTTTCCCTCACGTGGTTTTGATTATAGAAACACTCACTGGTGTCATGGTTAGTGTATTTCTGCTCTATGGCACTCCACTTCAACACTCTTGGAGAATTGACTACTTGTGGTTGTTGTTGCCTCATGTTATGATTTTGCCAGTAGGTTTGATTCACATTGCGAACCAATTCCTTCACCAAGTGATCCATGTTTTTATTGTCAGTAACCTTGTCGTACATTTTGCAATTGTTAGGTACAATGCTTCACTAGTGACTTGTTCAAATGTCATGCAAGCTTTAAATGCAAGTTCTTTTTTAGAGTTTCATTTTTCAAACCCTCAATAAAGAGAACCAATAATCGATTGTCCTATGGCAACTCTTGCATTGGACATCTTTTAAGTATTGTTTGAATTGTAGTAAAGCTTCTTTCACCTTTTTGTTCTCTTTCTGTTTGAAAGCATAGATCTAAGAGACAGTGCTATGCTTGATTCCCCTCGTAGAGAGTTCCTCCGCAAACTCTTGTAAGATTTGATCAATGTTCATGATATCTCTATTGTTTAGCGGCTGGAATTAAGTCACTGCCGTTCCCTCTAATGTTAACCCAAATCCCTTGCATTGTGTATGGAAATCCACTACTTGTTTATCTCTTAATACTTGCTTGAAGATGAAAACATGCACATATGGATCTCTTGATCTGCTGTACTTCTTTGACACGCATTTAGCCACTTGAGAAGGTTGCATTTTTTGATTTTCTACGACCATCCTCATCACTCTAGGTTCTCCACTGATAAAATCTTTCATTTCATAACCACTGACAGGTGTTCTGGAAGGGACTCATTCAAGCGCCCTTCCCTCAGGTCTTACATCCCGACTTTCAATCCTAAAATCCGATACCCTTGTACTAAATATTGTGTCTATGATGGCACTACCTTGATGTGTTGACATAGGAACTAGGGAATCCAAAGATCCCATAGGTCTCGGTACAGACAGATGCGGATGACTAAATGAGTCTTCCACATGACATTTCAAAGGACTCGCTTTTGTAGTTTCTGGTTTTGTTGTTTTTGAGACTATTGGTCTGAGTATGCTAGTGGTGACAGATGCGGTTGACTAAATGAGTCTTCCAGGTTCAAAGGACTCTTTCTCGTAGTTTTTGGTTTTTTTTTTTTTGAGACTATTGGTCTGAGTATGCTAGGGGTGACATAGTACTGATGGAGTGGGCCCCCAAAATGCGTATATCCCTCGAGCTCATTGTGGCTCACTACCAAATATTTCCGACCATACTTGTCTAGCATGATTATTTGCGTATCTCTCTCAATCTCAAATGTAAATACGTACAAGTATTTATGTTCAGTCAATTCTCTCACATTGGGCTCCTCGCACCTATAGTAGAGAATTTACTCCCTTTTGTCATACTTATATAAGCCCACATATGTGTTGTCGATGTTGACAAGTGTAGCCACATTTACTCATCTAAGCTTAGCATTTGGAATGTCGAGCTTTGGTGGCTTTTCCTCAGGCTCTTTGTCAGCTTTCTGCTTGGTTCCCATTTGTCCACAATAAAAGGATTAAGCACAACAATATACATGTTTCCCTCTTCATCAAAGTATCAATCACCACTATAATCTACAGGCATAGAGCTTAAGCTCACTAGGCCTCTTGTAAAATGATTAAGCACAAAAATATACATGTTTCCCTCTTCATCAAAGTATCAATCGCCCACTATAATCTACGGGCATACGAGCTTAAGCTCACTAGGCCTCTCGTCAATTTTTGCGCAGTAACAATCCAAACCATCTTAATAGATTTGAGTTCCTTGATCATTCTCGAACTAATATTGCAAGGCTTGGGGGGTTTACCTTTTAGACATGTAAGTTGCCACATAAGTTCAAATGAATGGGTTTTTAAAGTGCCAAAAATTTAAAATTTTAACAGGATTATATTAACAAAAGGGGGTTTTTAATTGATTTTAGATAAAAACCCATAAGTTTTTGAAGAAAAAGGGGTCATTTAATTACCTTAATAATGTAAGTAAAGGGGTTTTTCTAATACCCTTTGAACGCATGTTATATGAATAGTTTCTTAAAGGTGGACCCCCCCAAGGGTGCAGGTTGCAATGCTCTCGCTCCCATTTTGGTTTCTTCTTTAAAACTCACAGTTTTGGTTCCCTTAGTCATACATGTGTATGATCTCTCCAAAGAGGTATCAGACAGACTCTCCTCCAAGATTGGCTCTAAAGCACATGTGGTCCCCTGGTTGACACTACCTTTGGTTGAAATATGGCTTGATTGGTCTCTATTGCTAGGGCTTCTATTCTGATACAATTTGCCTGATCGCAAACACATCAAGAAAACTAAGCTTGCAAACCCTAATCGGTTACCTTTTTATGGTGCATTCAATCATTCGACTAAAGTCAACTCCCTGCAACTCTGATCCACAAAAGGGGGAGCTTCCCACTGCTTTTTGGGTCTTCTGCAAGGCATTGTGCCACCAATAATTACTTGATTAGCTCCTGAAATTGATAAGAAAGCTTTCAAAAAAGTCAAAAAATGCAAACTTGACCATAAAATGAAAAATGAGTATAACTTGATCAAAACAAGTCCAAACTTGACCAAACTTCAATAGTGCATGTAGGACAACTACAAGAACTAGGTCATGTGGTTCCAAACTGTGACCAAACTTCAATAGTGCATGTAGGACAACTACAAGAACTAGGTCATGTGGTTACAAGTTTGATTTGGCTTTGGGGGACATGGATCACGATCCATGTTGGAACACATATGGAGATTTTGATGCCACCATTTGGATTAAGCATGCTTAGGGGATGCTATGGTTCAAATCTTGTTGAATTTGAATCACTGGTTGAGGGTTTATGCCATTTTTTGGAAACGTTCTCAGACTTAGAGAAATTTGGCATTTTGGCTAGGGTGTTGGCCTTCAAACGCTTGAAACTTTAGGGTTACGCTATTCTTGGCATGTAAGACCTAATGCATGACATTGCTCTAGTAAACTCACATGGGGTCATGGATCACGATCCATGTTTGGCATCCTTTTTGGGTGAAACTTGGGTACCTGATCCTATAGCATATCATAACACATTGGTGAAGATATTTTCAAATTTGGACAAGTTTTTTCTCAACTTATGGCCCAATTTGGTCCAACTTTGCCATATTTGGTTTTGGTTGGCATCTTTGATCCTTGGTGGTGATCAATCTCTTTGTCCTATTAAGCATTTGATGGTTTGGAGTTGAAGAAGTACCCCAATACCAATTGTCTATTAAATTCATCCCAATTGGAGTATGTTTGGACCCTCTAGGCCCTCTGGCAAGTTTGGTCCACTTTTCAAGCATGATTTACACTATCTTGATCCTTGAGCTTACCATCTCTTTCAATACCATAACTTACCAAATTCACAAGCTTTTGGCTCCTGCACTTGGAAATCGCTAAAATTTGACAAATGATCCACTTCATGCACCCAAACATTGACACTTTGACTCATCTCACAGTCAATGACAACTACATAGAATTTGTAACCCGTTTTTGGAATTTCTGCTTCAAGGGGTCATGGATCACGATCCATGTTTAGACACCATTTTGGACCAAACTTTGGGGTTAGCTTCAATCTGGTGAGACTGAAATTCCAATTTTGCCTGATTTTTTATGAATTTAAGGTCTATTTCACCCCAAATTTGCAAGCCACATTCCCCAAGGAATGGACAAACTAATTGCACTGAATTCTTCCTGTTTTGGCATGTTGGGGGTCATGGATCGCGATCCATGTCCAACAACATTTTACATATGTAATTTCTACAGTGTGTAGGCACTTTCAAGAGCAATCTTTTGCACCATTTATATTTGCAAACTAAGGTGGGAGGTCATGGATCGCAATCCATGTTCCACCCCATTTGGAAATTGATGATGATATGTCCTGATCTGCCCAATAAGGGGAGTCTTTTGGTGAAAACATTTATTGAATCTGTTCAATTATCCTCCCAAATGACCTTGGACAATTTGCACAAATCCCTATTTTGCTTTGATTGATGCTTTTTTTTTGGTGCAAATGTTTTGTTGTTTTGAAAATCCACATAGGTTCTAGCACTGAAGAGGAGCATATCTATCAAATCATGTGAAGTATGAATGTCCTAAGTGACTGTTGTAGGCAAAAGTCAACAAGATCTCTCTCTCTCTCTCTCTCTCTCTCTCTCTCTCTCTCTCTCTCTCTCTCTCTCTCTCTCTCTCTCTCTCTCTCTTTCTCTCTCTCTGACTATGACTAACTGCAACTAAGGTCTAATTATCCCTTTTTGCCTATATGTGTATGGCTTACCCCGAGTGTAATGTGCATACTTACCTTACTTGCCCACATTTCCCATGTCATACCACCTATGGCTAAGATGGATTATCAATTGAACACCTGGTCGTTAATTGCCCTTGATTTTTCAAGTCTGGTTTGTTGCAAGTTGGTTCGAATTTTTTGACATGTGCCAAATCCTTCCATATTTGACATATTCAAAGCTCTTGCTTTGTAGATTTTTCATTTTCCTTTAGAACTTGAATCCAAATTTTTTGGCTCTGTTTATTATTATTTTTTATCATTAGTAGGTAAAAAAGAAAGAAAATTATTGAACTTTATTATTAATTGGCCATAAATTTTGCCAAAATTATTCCTCACACTCATATGTACATACTCTCATTATAGACGTCTCTCTCATCAAAATTTGTCCATGTGGCTCACTATTATGCTTGATAAGAGCAAAATTATGCTAAAAAGTCAAATAAAAAGAAAAAATTAAGTGATAGAAACACACTTTATATAATATACACATGGCTTTTCCTCATCTTGCAGCTTAAGATCTTGCAAAATGGTGCTTCAGCTATACTCCCCCCTTCCCATTTTGAGTCGCCTCGGACAAAGGTTTATGCAATGTGCCTGGGCGCGAACAACCTATCTATGCAATGCCGTGAAACATGGTCCTATCATGCTTATGGAAGAGATGCATTGGGTAACACTATGTTGTGCAAGAGCTAGGTACTTAACAGATTGTTCAGTGGTTTTTCTTGGCGAGGTGTCATCTAAACTGCATTTCCCAAACAAAAGTCTTTGAAGACGAACCGCCCGTTCTTTGACGGTTGGTTTAGTGAGTATGATTGGTCAATTGATGATTGGGCTTGGCTTGGCTTTGGGTACCCACTTGAAGATTGGTTTTGGAGAATTTAAGGATTTTTGGCAATTGGATGGTTTAGGTCACCATTGCTAGGATGGTTCTTTTGTTGTTGTGGACTTCTCCGACGTGAACTTGGGAATCCACTTGTACTTTGGTGAACTCGATGAAGCATTGAGTTTCTTTTTGGATGTTCTCCACCTTTTAGGATTTTTTGGAGTGGTTCTGGCTCCTTGGAAGCTTGGCATGTCTGAGTTTGAAAGTTGATTGGAAAGTACTGCTTTGGGTATCCATATCTGTTGTGGCTTGGTTTCCATGATGGCCTTCTTAACCCAAACTTGCGTAACCTTTCTCCACGGATGCTTGTAGTCCATTGCGATTGAATGGCTGGCTTTGGCTCATGTGACTCCGGTCCTCTTGATTGAGATTATACATTCCAAATGTGACATACAAGGTACCCTTGAGGTTATACCTTAGAGTGTCATCCTGCCATCTTGGAATGCTTTATAAGTACGCATCCAAGAATTTCCCAAGATGATTTCTTCATTGAGATCTGTATCTACCATGATGTGGAATTGATGCAGTTAGTGGTCAACATCCATGTTAATTAAGACATTGACTTGGCCCAAACTAACCATGGTTCCTCTGTTGGTTGCCCTAAGCTCAATCTTTGTGGGTTCTATCATGGATTTTGATAGTTTGAGGTATCTAGAATACTGCATGGCATCAATGTGTGCTCTAGTATTATCTACAAGTGCTCTTCTATTGTTCCATCGGCAAGTTGGACATTGATGCCTATATTCATACCTCCAAGCCTATTTTGCTCAATGTGTACTACTACAATAGGAGAAGATTGTGTCTCTGGTTGCCGAATTTGAGCGCTATTTTGTCGTTCTTTGTGCTTTTAAATCCGTAGTTTGGCTTCCTCCTTTGCTTGTTCCTGGATTGCTTGAGCTTTTTGCTTCCTTTCCTTTACTTTGTGAATCTTCTCCAATGTTTTCATAGTGAGAGGTTGATGATACTTCTTCAGTTTGCATCCATTGATCCAGTTAGGCATCTCCTCTTCCTTTAATTTTGCAAGTTGTATGGCACCACTTGGTGATATATCATTGATCATGAATAAGCCATTACCTCATTTTTCAGTTTCTTGGAGTGTTTCTTCAAGGTGTAGACTAATACATAGTCTCCCTTTTGAAACTCCTTGTTTATCATGTATTGGTCATGAAATGCTTTCATTTGTTGTTTTTGTGCATAGATGGATACAACCACCTGGAGTCGTGACTCATCTAAGCTAGAGAGTTAATCAAGTCTACCCAACAGCTCATGTCCAGTCCATCCTAATTCTTGTGCCACTCATAGTGTAGAAATTAGGAATTCCATAGGTATTATGGCATTTATTCCAAACACCAAATTGAAAGGTGTCGTATTTTGTGGTGTTTTGTATGCTACCCTATATGTCCATAAAGCTGAGTGCAATTTCTGATCCCAATTGGCTCTTGATTCGTTTATAATTTTTGTGATAACTCTGCATAGAATTTTGTTTGTGCTCTTGGCTTGCCCATTTGCTTGAGGGTGATATGGCACTAATTTTGAATGAAGCGCCATAAATTCTTGCAATAGATAGTCAACCATATCACTGATGAAATGAGTCCCCCGATCACTCACTATCTCGATTGGAAGCCCATATCCAGTTAAGATATTCTTGTATAAGGACTGTGTTGTTATTCTCGCATCAGTCTTTTGTGTTTACTTGGCTTTTACCCATTTTGTCTTTTTTTTAGTGGCCACTATGATGTATTGAGCATGTGTGCACGATGTCGGTGGTGAGATATGTTGAACAAAATCTATCCCCCATTTGGCAAAAGCCCTTGCACCCATCATTGGTCTTAATGGAATTTCTTCATGTCTCATCAATACATTTGTTTGTTACCAATCCTCACATTGTTTGACATATTGCTATGCATCCATGTAAAGAGTGGGCCACAATATTCCTTCAAGAAGTATCCCTTTTGCGGTTTTGTTGGCCAAAACGTGACCTCCTATTGATTTGGCATGTGCTTTTTCAAGAATCAATAAGTATTCATTCTTTGCGGCATAGATTGTCAATTTCTCTTTTTGATAAATGTTATTTCCAATGATTACGTAGTTTTTTGCATCTTTGGATGGAGCATAGTCTTGATCTAGTCATGTTTCTTAGCAAGATTGTCTGTTCTATGTAGTCAACTATTTACTTCCCCCACTTGGGAGCTTCTTTTATCCTCAACAGCATAGCATGTTAAATTGGCTTTTGAATTTCATAAGTATCACATGAGCTAACTTAGTCTCTGCATATGATACCAATGCAACCCAAGTCTCATCAAACTTTGATATATTTATGTTTTTGTATTGGAAACCTTGTCATTTTTTCATAAGCTTGTCTCAACTACAATTCTTTCTTGAATGGATCTATACATAGCCTTAATATTCCATCCTTTCTCTACGTATATAGTCATCCAGCTATAAGCACAAGCAAGCGTATATGCTCAATGATTGATGGATGCCTTTCAATCTATAGAGAACCAATCGTGAGAAATGGAATCACATGTTCGCTCCGCCTAGGTACCATCTAAATGTTGAAACAGTAAGAGTCTCGCAATTCAGCATCAACCCCAAGAGGTGCTTACCCATGCATCAAATGCGATAAATGGTCCACCTCTGATGAGTAGTCCCTTTCTTTACTACCATGAAATCAAACTCTAGCAATATAATGAACCATTGGACTATATGACCCGTATTGCATGGTTTGTTAACTAGGTACAATAGTGTCTGGTGATCCATAAAGAATACAAATTTGTTCGCGAGAAGGTAATGTCTAAAATTTTTGAGGACATAGATCATTCCCAATCCTTCTCTATCCATGTTCGTGTAATTTTTCTATGCACTATTGAGATGTCTACTGGAGTAACTACTATTAAGATGTCTACTAGAGTAACAGATTGGAACATCCATATTGTTCTCTCTAGGCTGTGCTAAGATGCTTCCAATCGTGTATGATGATGTATCTACGTAGACAGAAGATTTTGTTCCAATCAGGAAATTTCAAATTGGAGCAAAAACCAACCTCTGCTTCAATTGTTGAAATTCTTTTTCACATTCTTTATTCTACTCAAATTTCATGATAAGAGCATAGAGAGGTTTTGTAACAGCTACATACATGAAGATAAACCTTTGGTAGTATCAACAATGGCCCATAAAGGCTTGAACCTCTCTTACTTTGGTGAGTCTTGGAAGAGAAACAATCACTTGTATCTTCTCAAGATCTGTGGAAATGTCATTTTTAGACACAATGTGTCCCAAAATCTTACCTTGTCTTACCATGAAGGCATTTTTTTTTGGGTTTAGGCAAATGCAATAAGTTTTGCACTTCTCAAAGATCTTCTTCAAGTGTTTGACATGTTCGTCTCTTTGTAGAGAATGCACACACAAGTCATCCATATAAATCTCTAAGAATTGTCTTAGATATTTCTTGAATGCATGACTCATCACCCTCTGGAATGTGACAAGTGCATTGGTTAAACCAAATGGCATCACCCAATAAGCAAGTATGTCCCATTCTGTGGCAAAGGCCATTTTGTGTTGATTCTCGAGCTTTCTTGTGAGTTTGTTGTAGCCCAAAAAGCCATCAAGAAAGTTGTAAGCGTCCTTGTCCGTGAATCTCTCAATCACATGATCTGTGATAGGTAGGGGATATTTTTCTTTAATCGTGGCTACATTCACATGCTTGAGATTTATACACACTCACAATTTATTTTTCTTTTTGGGTACTACCACAATTGGCAACACCCACTCCATGTACTCTATGTCACAGATAAACTCCGCCTCTTGAAGCTTATCTATCTCTTCTTTGATTTTCTTGACATATGTTTCATTATAATTATAGGGACATTGTCTACGTGGCTTAGTGCGGCTCTTAAGGGGTATTGTATGTTGACATATGCTCAAATCAACTCCCTTAAGATCTTTGAACGACCAAGCAAACACATTTCTATATTGCTTGAGAGTAGCTATCAAAAAGCTGCTCTTCTTCTTCCATGAGATCCGTGTCTATGTAAGTGAGTCTTGGTTCTTCCCTTGATTCAACAAGGTCAATTCTCTTTGCGTTCTCAAGCCCATCATATGATATTTCCGGTTCTTTAGGTTCTCTCATTGGTTTCTCAATCACAATACGTCGGTCCTGAATGGTGTTCTTCTTGTAGTGAGAGGGTGCATTGAATTTTTCCATATTGAATTCCTCTCCACTTTCCATCTCAGTTGTCCAAACCTCTTTTAGCGTCTGTTTTAGCTTTTGGTATTCACTTTTTTGTTCCGTTTTGGACACTTTGGTTGATATTTTGGCTATGTGCTTGGGTTTCTTCTTGCTTTGTTTTTTTGGATTTGCTCGAAAAGTCGTAAGTTTTAATGGTTTTTTGGTGATTTTATCTCGGACACAGTCATCTCCTCCCACAAGTATGAGATACAGCGTTTTGGTTGAAATTATTAGCATTGGCTTCTTGATTTTTTCTTGGTGTTTTCTCATTTGTCTCATTTGATATCTCTTTTGTCTCCTTGACTTTTAGTTCAGAAACTCGTAGAAGATTGGCTCTTCTTGTTTTGGCATATTTTTATGTCTTCAAAATTGTTCCCTAAATCATCACTCAGTGAATCATGGAATTCTTTCCCATCATCACCACTAAGATCTCAAACAAAAACTTTGTCCACTAATTGTTTGAAATCGATTGTCTCATTGGTTTCTATTGTTTCCATCTCCTCTTTTGGTTCCAAGATAGCATTTACCATATGGAATGGAATTATGTTGTAACCATCTTTATGTTGTAACCATCTTTATGAAAAATGTTGTGGGGGTTATCTCGTACTTATCCTCTACTATTGATCACTCTAGGATACAATCTTCCCTTTTTCCACACTCCAACGCTCCACACATCCAAACATGTGCTCCCTCCATCAACCAAGCAGGGAACTGTGTTTTGAAATCCATATTTGCACTAAAATCTTCCAATGGGGTTCGACTTATGTCTATATAACTATGATACTTCGTGCTGACCCTGGTTGTGATACCCTTATGCTGTAAGTAGAGATAGTCATAGCCCCAATCTTGAACCATTTTGAGTCGACCCATAAATGGTCGTCCCAAAATAACCTCAAAGTTGTTGCATTTTCCAAATTTAACTACAGCAGAAGTACAATTGTACTCTATTCCACAAGAGGATACTATAATTTGTTCCCACATCCCTAAGGATCTCTCCACATATCCATCTCCTAGTTGCAACTTCATGCATGTGTTCTTGAGAGCTGGACTTCCCCACTTCTCCTAGCTTCCCTTTGTAGCAATGGATACTCTTGCTTCATTGTCAAGTATTGCTATTGCTTTTACTCCCTTGTACTCAAGTGGTAAGGTGGTGTTGCCTTCTTCTCCTTTGCAATAGTCACCGACCTTATTTACTGGCACATGCTTTGCTTTTGGTTTCTTTGGTTGAGTTGTTTCCATGGTTTTGTCTAGAAATCTATCCTGTGGAGGGATCTTAAACCCCATTTTTTCTAGGTTTTTGCTCATATATCTCCACAGATATGGTCTAATTTTAAGAAGCTTAGTGAGAGTTATAGTGCATCTTATAGGGGACGACATCAAATCATGTAGGCTTTTTGTGTGTCATCTTTGGAATTGGATTTCATTGAGATGGCGCAACCCTCACTTTGAATTTTGTCTCATGTTTCCCTACAAAGGAAGGTAAAGTCCTCAAAAGTTGTTGGTTTACTTTCTATAAATATTTCGTCCCTACATATCTATACAACAACTATATCTCCTCAAGAAAGATCTCATGGTCCATGTTTATCTCCAAAATTGGTGATCACAGCAATGTGGCACTATACTTGGTAGCATATGCTACATCCTCAGGTTCTCTAACATAAGTTTCTATAAGCTCCACGTAGTAAACTATTTGTGGCATCGTTGGTTGACTCATGAGTGTTGTTATCGACTGTGTGTATCAAATAATGGCTCAATTGTCTGGAGGTTTTTGGCCAACACAGGTTGAAATTTGCCTCCTCCTTGTGCTGTGTTATTGGGTCCAATCTGGTACTTCGAAGGTGGTGGCAATTTTTGCATAGTTGGAGGTCTATACTACCTTTTCCTCACATAGTTTTGATTGTAAAAGCACTCATTCATATTGTCATTGGTGCATTTCTGCTCAATGGCACACCACTTTAACACTCTTGGAGAATTTACTATTTGTGGTGGTTGTTGTGGTCTCAGATTGGGATTTTGTCTATACATTTGGTTCATTCTTCTGGTCACTTCTTTGACCACTTGATCCACGTTTTGTGTGACTATAGGAGTGCTACATTTGGTAGCTGACTCATTGGTTGTAGAAGAGGCAATATTGGTGTTGGTGTCTACATCCTTCGTTACCTCTCCATATGTCTTGCAGTTGTCAACTAGATACAACGCTTCTCTAGTGACTTGTTCAGATGTGGTGCATGCTTTTAAGTGCAGGTCCTTTTGAGAGTCTTGTTCCTCAAATCCTCTATGAAGAGAATTGATAGTCGATCATTCTCAATGTATTGTTTGAAGCAAAGAAAATCTTCTATCACCTTTTCGTTCTCCTTTTGATGAGAAGCATAGATTTTGGAAACTATGTTGTGCTTGATTCCTCTTTTGGAGAATTCCTTTGAAAACTCTCTTAGAAGCTGATCGATATTTAAGAAATCTTGACTATTCAATAACTAGAACCAAGTCAATGATGTTCCTTTCAAGGTCAAACCAAATCCTTCATACTGTGTATGGAACTTTGCAACTTGTTCTGCCCTTAAGACTTGCTTAAAGAGGGAAACATGCATTCTACCCTCGGTTCTAGTGTCACGAACCCTCATAGTGCAAATCATGTTTGGAGCCTCACAGTCTCGATGCATGGTCATTGGAAACCTTCTTGAACCCTTAAACTCAAGGATCCCATCGGTCTAGGTTCTAAAAAATGTGGTCGACTAAAAGAGTCTTCCACTTGTTCTCACTAGACTCACTCTAGTGGTTTTTGACCTCGTTTCAGAGACCGTTGGTCTATGAATTCTTGGGGTAACATAGTAGTGGTAAAGTGGTCCTCCAAAGTATGTATATCCCTTGAGCTCTTTGCAATCTATTGCAGAGTACCTCCAATCATACTTATCTAGCATGATTACCTAAGTATCTCTCCACTTCTGTTGGCGAATATGCTGCAAGCAGATGCTAGCATAGTGAGAACTAAACCAACCTACCAAAATTTTAGCCTAGGACGTAGCTCGAACCACAGGCACATGGAATCAAATAGATGTCTGTCAATCACCTACTTGACCTCTAAGACAATCGCTTCTCGAGGAAATCAAACCCATACATCCTATGTGCTTGTGACTGCAATACAACCTACGACACTCATGCTATTGAAATCAAGACTAAAAGTCCTCGAATCACCTAGAAACTCACAGGGGCTATTCTACTTACCTAGAGGTCATCACCCTATGGACTCTAATCCTATATCCTGCCCATAACCACATATGAAGACAAAAAATCTATTACATGTTACTAGTTCTCAACTTGTATGATCCTAATGTGTATCTCTACTTGCAGTAAACCCAATGATATGAAGAACTTGCAAAAAAGACACACGGTTTGCAAGATACCTCATTGAGAAGCTCATGGGAGCTTGCCGTGCGATAGAACCGAAACTTCACAAGCTTGGTGTTGGTTCGTAGCCCTCACTGTTGCTAACTCATTAGTGGTGTCGGCTTTGCAATTTTTGCTCCATTGCATGTGTAGCGAAGGGATAAGATCTCTCTCTCTCTCTCTCTCTCTCTCTCTCTCTCTCTCTCTCTCTCTCTCACTCACACACACACACACACACACACACACACTTTGTCACAGCAAGCTGACCATAGCTACACACACATCACACACACACACTGACTTGGTAAAACTGAGTTGCTACCCAGTGCTATACAACTGCTGAAGTTAGTGCTTTTTACCAATTATTGGGGCTACCCTATGGATACGACCCCCTAATTTTTCTCTTAAACTTACACTTTGGCCTCTTGAGTATTTTGGGCGGCTTTCAAATTATTAACTCTTCTTGGTTTCCATCAAACCGTCGCAGCTATCATACTGTACCGCGGCCCGGATCTCTTTGGGGATTGCCTCTGTTGCGGATTTTTACATTCACTCTGCCTCTAAACCAGGTAGCTATCACATTAAAGAGTGGATTAGATGATCCTCCTTGGTTCTCCAAAACCATATATAAAGAGGTGAGGGATCTTGTGCTCCCTCACTTAGACTTTGTTGTTGTTTTTTCTTGAGAAAAAGTGAGAGGAAGGAATGGTGCCGTTGATTCATCTCTTGAAAAACATGGTGCTGGACACCCGGTGCCTCACAGGTAGGACTGTTGTAAATCTGATGGCTTTGTTAAGTTGCAATACTAGTAGATGACATCGAATCTTTCATATGGTGATTATTTTGGTGTTTTGACTCTGATGAGGGAATATTATGGTTGAAATCCTGGTAAGTTGCTGGTTATCCATGGCATTTTCTGAGTAATAGAAGGAGGGTTATACTGCCATTCTGAGATGGCTGCAGTTGGTGATGTTACATTCAAAAAAAAGGGGGGGAGCTTTTAATTGGCCTAATCTAGCTGGTTATACACAGTCTCTACATTAATCTTTGGTATGATTGAATAATAGCAGGGTGTGGTTTTTTCATTTAACAAAGTTGAGCTGATTCAACTGACCCTTACAAATGGGGCCTTCTTCTTGTTGCTTGATACTGATCGCATACATTAACTCTAATTCTCTGATTACTACTGTGCTAGAATATAACATCTAACTTATCCTGGCTTAATACCTAGTGATGGTGCTGGTTATGCATAAACTCTCTGGTTAGTAGAATACTGCCATATTCTGATACTGGTCGTTTGGGATTCTTTTGAGAAACTGGATACTATCTGTTCACATTAATAAAGGATTTTTTTGTTGGCTTCTTGACTGGGATTGACTGTATAGTTATTAGAAAATGACATCAAATATTTCATGCATATGGGAATTATTCTGGCTTTTTTGACACTAATGGTGAGTATAAAGGTTGAATGCCTGGTGGGGATGCTGGATATGCATGTATTTTCTGATTACTGGAAGGTGAGTGGCTGGTTATGCTGCCATATTCTGATTGCTGCAATTGGTTATGTTACATTCACAAAAAAAGGGGGGGGGGGAGTTTATACTTGAGGTTCTGGCCTGGTCTAGCTGGTTCTACACAGACTACTACTTGCTTTGTCCTTGGAAATTTGATTGCAAAGGGGGATGCCATATTCTGATAGTTATAATTGTAGCTTTCATTGGATGTTTACCTATCTTGGCTTCTAGGAAACTATCATGAGTATACCACTGCTCACTAGCTCACATCACTGGCTGAGATAACTGATCCTTTCAGAGGGGACTCTCTTTCTTTCTTACATAGCATTGATTGCCTATACTCACCTTAGGTTTTTTTGCTTGACTTAAGAATGACATCAGTGAGTTAAGGGAGCAGCAAAAGGATACACTAGTTTTGGTTATACTAGTTATACTGCTTGTTTTCTAATGATTGCAGTTAGTGATGTTTACACACTAAAAAAAGGGGGGAGAGCTTATACTTGGCCTGGTCTAGCTGGTTAAAATTTACATCTTCGAGCTTAATCTAAGGAACATTGCAAAGTGGTATACTGGTCTTTTGCTGACATCTTCTAGTTCATTTTGGTTCACATCAGCATATGATGTTGTTTGGGATTATTTATCTGGTACTAATTGATCCTCTGCTACTATGCTAGAGTATAGCCGATACAAGTAAATTTCCGATACAAGTGTTGCTCGATATT
The DNA here is from genome assembly GCF_014529385.1 of Adiantum capillus-veneris. Taxonomy (NCBI): domain Eukaryota; kingdom Viridiplantae; phylum Streptophyta; class Polypodiopsida; order Polypodiales; family Pteridaceae; genus Adiantum; species Adiantum capillus-veneris. The sequence goes on from NC_140945.1 coordinate 142,741,027, forward strand.
TTAATTCTTGGTAGTTGCTCGAGCTTACTTTATGGTTGTTTTTGAGTGTTGAATACTGGATCCTACTTCGATCTACTGCTCTGTTTTTTGATTGGTTTATTTATTGATTTTTAATGGTTAGAAGGAGTAATTACCAAGATTGCTATAACATAACCTAATCTACAGATTCGACTGATGATACTAGATACATGAGTCTCTCTCTATGGATGCTGGCTATCTGCTGGCTTTGGCTGGCATGTGCTGGCAGTTTTGATGATCTCAACCTGAAGCAAATTTATAACGGATACCTTGTTTGGTTGTTGATTGCTCTGATTTATGGTAGAAATTAAAAACAAATGGAGTAACTCTAGCAGGAATATGTTGCTAAAAAATCCTTCGTACTTTATTATACAGGACAGTAGCTAGTCTAATAATTTTTAATTGTAACATGGATAACAACTGATAAATTCCTTGAAGCCTGCCATACGTAGCCAAGTATAACATATCTATTTTGTTGACTATAGGGATGCATGTGAGAATTATATCTTGGCTTAAAGAGGTTTAGCTTGCTGCAGTCTGACTTTGGAAGCATTTTTGATGATGCAATTGGGATAGCTCTTGATACCTTTTGTACAAATTCCTTTGGAATGATACTTCATTCTTACTATTTTAATTCCAAGACTGAATTATTTCTGTACTAATCTTTGCCTCGGCTTCTTTAGCCAATCGTCTTTTTGAACATCTTGTTCAATTGGTGTGTTATTTATATAATTTAGCAGCTACACACACACACACACAGTAAACTCAAAGATTGATTAATTCAAAAGTCTCTTTAGACTTATAAAAGTTTGGCTTGTATATATTCCTCATGAGAGGCACTTTCCCATCAAAAATAATCTGTCATATCTATCAAAATTACATATTACAAAAAATGGGTAATCCTTCTCCATCAGTCAACACTCCCCCCCTACGCGTCCATGCCATCCCTGACATGATTGGTCCATGTCTTTGTCTGGTCTTTAGTTTGTTTCTTTGCTCAATAAAACCTCGGTGGCTTAATTATCTTCAAGTATGATTCATATCCGATGTTTCTGATGCTTATCGTTGGTCCAAAAATCTTGTTATATGTGAAAAAATAGAATTCCTCTTCAAAGGCTTGTATGCAGAAGCTAGTTAAAAACATCAACCGATGGTAGAAGTGGTGTAGCACTTGTGGTGAGGGTTGAGTGGAGAGGTCGTAAGCCAATTTAAGGAGGGTGTTTCCCGTTGACAGTAGACGTGTGTAGCTTTGTGTGGCGCGAACACCTTGATGTAGGCTAGTAGTGTTTTGTAGATCTTCCTAAGCATCATGCATGTCAAATCAGGAGAGCCAATGAAGAGCTCAATGGAACCCATTATGGTTTTCACCATATAAGTCCCATTTACTTTCTCTCGTTCTTTGGGTGGTGGAATTTTCGGGTAATTCCGCCAGATTGGATGCTTCTCCAAAAGCCTTGAGTGGTCTTTCCAAGTTCTCATCCTCGGTACTGGGCAAAAAGAGACATCATCTCGTACCATCTTTGGTGCATCAACCAAACATACTAGGCATGTCAGGTACTTTGTGAGCTAGACTTTTCTCCACTTTGGTTTTGAGTCTACTATTCTCTTGGAGACTACTTGAACTATCATAATAATCAATATCTAATTCTCCTAAATGATTTTCTCATGTTAAACTGATCATTTAATATGGGGAAGTGCCAGGGGAGAAAAAGCTAGAATATTGGTTAAGCTAGCAGACCGGCCACAGTAAGGATCCAAAGGAGGGAAAATAGATCTTGCTTTGTGCTTCTTGCTCTCTCTATGAGATTTCTACTATTTGAATAGCTCTCTGTAGTTCTTTGATGAGGTTGTCATTCTCTTCTATCAGATTTTCCTCTCTCGTCTTGAGCATGCTATTTTCCTCCACCATATTAAGAGATCTTGTTCTAATTATGTCCAAAATTTGGTAGGCAACTCTCACATCTTCTTCATTTGCCAATACCATACTCTTTGTTGCTAGCATGGGCATTGGTCTAGCTAGGGGGACTTGGTGGCCCAGTAGAACTCCCGCTAGAGGAGGATTCCATGGGTTCTCTAGAGGCCTCCACCTTGGCACTGGTGGGATTGGTACTAACCTTGGTGAAGGTAGGTGCTATGGGGAGCCATGCCAACCGGAGTGAAGGTCCTTGTTGACAGGGGGAATTGGTCCATATAGATGCTTGCACTGCAGAATGGCTTGTGAAGACCTCTCTCACCTATTCAAGTAGTGTTCAATGATTTACGATCTTGCAAACAAGATTTGCATATGGGTCCAAAAGACTTGAGAAAATACTATTCTTCAAGAATGATCTCTTCTTGGGAGGGAAGACGTTCAAGAGCCATACACTGCTCATTGCTACACAGATTGTGAGGTATTGCTACTTTAAACACATTTGGAAGACAAGGAACTGTCGGATCTTTGAGAACTCCCTGGAAGTAGCTAAGTTCACGGTGATAGTCCAAGAAAGCAGGGTAACAATCATCAGCATTGCAAAGCAAAGGAACTCAGAGGAGTGGAACAGAACCCTGGGGGTCACAATCATGGACGTGCAAAGGTGAAAGTGTGGACTCATCTATGGTCATGGGGTGGCTCCCCCATCAATCGTTGTATCAGTAAATAGGATGATTAGGTCATCAGTAAATAAGATGATCTTTCAAGTCCTCAATACCCATTTGCAAACCTTAGTGGCCAGTGCACGTGAAGTAGGGCATTTGATGAATAGATGAAGGGGGTCTTCAAAGGTTGACGTGCAACCACAACAGGTGTCAGAGTCGAGCCCTCTATTGTGCACCTTAATCCCCGTGGGCAAGGCTCCCCAAAGCACCTTCCAGATAAATCCTTCATGTATTGAGGCCATTTAGTCTCCCAAATGGCCTTAACACTCTTTTTTCAACGCGCTTTTGACCAATTTTTCTTCGAAATTTTGGTGAGTAAGTTGAACCAATTAGCTTTGTATATCAGCACATTATAGGTGCTCTGGCTCTTGGGAAGCAAGAACACTTTGCATTTTGTCCAATGCCAGGCTCTCCAATCAATTTCTGATTCGTTGACAAGTGGAGTTGAGGATGACAACACTTTGAAGAGTCTACCAATTACAAGCCTTTTGTACATACCCAAGTTATGTTGCATGACCACAAGCTCCACATCCTTCCAACAAAATTCTGTCATCCCAAAGATGAGAAAGTTTAGAAATTCCTTTGTTGTTTACCAACTTCCCTCCAAAAGGGGTCTAAGGAACCCCTTCCAAGTTAGGAGATCTAGGGGGACCAATTGAGAAAGGAATCCCTAAAGTATCTGAAATTCTCCCCCCATTCCAGGGTTGAAACTGAGCTAGCATCCCTTGCAGCCTCCAAGCTTCAGGAATGTCCAAAAAGGTGCCAAAATCTTGTCCTCCCTGCATTGTGGCCTTCTTCCAAGTGCCCCCTTTCAAGGCAAGTTTTGCTTCATTTATCATATCCCAAGCCATAAGAGCCCATTCCTCTTTTTGGTCCATCAATGAGACAACCAGCTTGGCACACAAAGCTTTTTCATGCACCATGAGGTCAATTATCCCAATTCCGCCGTGATTCTTTAATCTCGCTACCCATTCTCATCTCCCCATTGGCAAGGGGTTGAGGTTTTTGTGTTGCTTTTCCACAAGAACCGTTTGATGGGCTTCAAAAATTCTTTCCAATTGGATTTTCTCAGTTTTAGCCAGTGGAGATACAAATGAAATGTATGGGATCATGAAAGCATTAATCCCTGTGACTCTGCTATGGAAGGGGAGGAATACAAACTTCCACCTTCTCATTTCGTTGTTTTTTTTTTGTCAAGAACCAGTCAAATTTTTGCAAATTTTGCTTATCCATAATGAACACCCCAAGTGGAGCACCTAGGTGCTTGCCCTTACCTATAACTTCTCCTAACCATTTTGTGGGGTCGAATCAGTAGCTTTGTGAGAGAGAATTGAGAGAGAAATCAATCTTGATTTCTCAATACTGCACATTGAGTCAGAAGCACAAGCAAATAGTTGAACAATCTCAAGGGCTCTTCTTAGCATTTTTGAGTTGGCTTTAAAAAAGATCAAAGAGTCGTCTGCAAACAACTTTGCTAGTAGTTGGTTTCATCCAGGAAGTGAAAGACCTTGAATTTCCCCTTTCCTTGCACTGTCCTCGAGTAGGGTGAGAGCCAATTGCAAAAAGCAACAAGGCAAGGGGCAACCTTGCTTGATCAAACGCTTGACTTCAAACGCTCCCACTATCTTGTTGTTGAAGAGAATCTCATAGTAACTTCCTTTCCCGAGTGTGCGAACAATCACACACATTTGTCCAAAGCCCAAAGCCCAAAGCCATTTCATTACAGCCTCAATGTAAGTTCTGTCATAGGCCTTGTCTAGGTCATGTTGGAGGAGGATACATTATTGCTTGGTAAAAGAAGCATACTCAATGCCAACCATGGCTACAAGGATGGTGTCATATATCGATTGTCCTTTGATGAATCCGTGTTGGTGTGGGGTGATAATTTTGTTCAAGGTTGAAGCCAGCCTTAACGCAACCACCTTAGCAATGATCTTGTATGCAACTATCATCATGGAGATAGGTTGCCAGTGTTTTAGAAACAAGAAAAAAACCAACTTGGGAATAGTTTTGATTAGTCCTCTTTGAAGGATGGCAGCCAATTGCCCCTCCGGAAGAGCCCTATTAGCTAGATGTGCTATTGGGATTTTGAGATCCTCCCAGAATTCTTTGAAGAATCTGGCAGTGAGTCCCTCTCACCCATGGGACTTTTCCTTCCCCATTGCCTGCAAGGCAGTCTTGATGGAGATTGGTCTCTTCAATGCTTTTGCTTTAGTAGGGAGTATATTACATTTGATCGTACCAAGCAGAAGGGCTCTGGACTCCTCAACCCCATGAGCGGAGACTTCTAACTGACCAATAATTTGACTGAGATGGTCAAGCATGAGCTTGGACATTGCATTGTGGTGTCTCTTAATTCGTTCCCCCTCTCGTCCCTGATTGTTGTGATAGAGTACCTTCTTCTTTTGACTTTGAGAGCTTTGAAGAACGAGTGTGGTTGGCGGGTTCAGGTTTGAGAGCAAGTAGTCGGGTCTTCTTCATCTTCTCAGCTTGAAAATCAGTGAGACACACTTTGGTCTCAAACCATCTTTTGTGCTCTTCCTCAAGAGCTCTTCCTTCTTGATTTCTTCTGCAGAGCTCCTCTACTTCTTCCTTTAGCTCCCTATCTTGAATGTGTTCTTAATGAAGTCTCAAGAATTCTACAACTGTGTACAATCTATCATGTCTTATGGGTCTTTATTGCCATAAATCTTCTTTCTTGCTATAGTGTGTACTTTCCCAGAGCAAAATTTGTGTTACAAGTTGATAGTTTAGTTTACTACATTAATATATTTGTGGTTGTTAAGTTCTCCCTTAACATATTCATGGAAAAATAATCTTATGTAAGCAAAGCATGTGAGAACCATTTGAAGATGATTTTTTAATTATTTTGGGCTCATCATTCACGGTCGGTGGGTTGCCAAGATGCAATGGGGTCCTCGTGGTTCGGAGTCGGAAATGTGAGGTTCCACTGTGACTTTACAGGGTGGTGATCTGACATAGTGGCTAAAGATAGGAGAAATTCAAAATAGCAACAAAAAAAAGTACTGTATGTGGAGTTTTAAAAAAATTTTAAACTCTTGAAGGGTGCAGTGCCTATGGTGGTGCCATGTGGCAGGTGAGAATAAATCCACATGCAAATAGGCAACCTAGAGGTGTAGAGTATATAACCTAAAGGGGTATCCCCCCATTGTCATCGAAGAGGAGTGAGAGGGAGATACTATGGAACACTATGGAAGCCCACTCTCCCACTTCACCCAAGTCATGTGTAGGTAGTGCTCTCATGCAGGGGTTGGTGGAGCGGCGGTTTTGTGGCAGCTTTGGCCATCGTCAATGTCACTGTCAGCATTGCCATTGGTAGTCATTGGTGGTGTGCCCGGTTGGAAAAGGTTCATACGCGGGGGGCAATAGCCACCCCCTTTTGGTGATGTACAAGAGGGAGTCCCCCCTAATAGTTCTCTAGAGGGTGGGGTCCCATGTAGTCCGAGAGAGAGAGAGAGAGAGAGAGAGAGAGAGAGAGAGAGAGAGAGAGAGAGAGAGAGAGAGAGAGAGAGAGAGAGAGAGAGAGAGAGAGAGAGAGAGAGAGAGATTGGAAAGTTGACACGAGGCATCACCACCCTCCCAAAGGATAAAATAACCATGCAAAGTTGCCAAAAGTGAACTTGGACTTGTGTCTGATGAGGGGAGGCTTACCAAAATTGTTGCACTACGTATGGGCTTTTAACCAAAGAGTGGAGCGAGAAGTCGATCAAGTGGCAAAGAAGTGTGTATGGTGTTTTTCTTTTAAGAATCAAGCTCCATAGCCTTTCCCTTTGTTGTCTCTCCCGCCTTCCCTTTCTCTTCTTATGCTACTCTTTGGTGTTGTGGTGCCGGCATGTGAGTGTGTGTGCCCCTCGGGCCATAGGTGGTGTACACACACACACACACACACACACACACACACACACACACACACACACACACAGAGAGAGAGAGAGAGAGAGAGAGAGAGAGAGAGAGAGAGAGAGGTTTTGTGTGCAACAATGGTATGTGAGATAGAAGCATCAAGGATTGTGTATGGGTGTTGATTTCAATAAGGGTGTGTGTGTTTGTGATGATGTATAATTGAGTGTGTGTTTGTTGGAAAGTGTGTCATTTTGAAGATCTTCTGAAAGGGTTGGGGTGTTGTGAATTCCCTGGGCTATAGAGAGGCATCTATTTGTGTGTTGGATATATTCCTCCTTCTCCCTCTCTAATGTGTGCTTGTAAATTTCCAAGGGATTGCTTACCTTTGAATTGTGGTGTTGTGGGAGTTCCTTTGATACGGTTGTCTTGAGCGGCGCTATTGGGAGACATTGCAATAGAGGTGTCCCTTGATCTTGTTTTCCCAACATCGTATGCAAAAAAGTTTGCAAATTATAGCATAGTCCGTTACATACAAAAACATTGTCTGTCACAAGTAAGGTGAAACAACCAATCGATTGCACAAAGAAGACAATTGCACGATACCGATAAGATGAAGCAAAAACACTCATTTTTTGATATCTAAAAGTGTAACCCATTCATTTTTTCACCCATTGGGGAAAAGGGAAAACATCAGGGAATACAAATAACTAGGTTATATGATGCAACTATAAATCATGTGAGGATAGCTCAAACTAGAATGGCTACAATAGAGGGTTCACCATTTATTTGGGGTTTTGAAATTTTTAAGCTATTATTAGGAAAAAATCTATATTATTCAACGCTTCTTTGAATGTGTTGCTCCATCTAGGTCATCGCTTGCTTGTAAATTAGTAAAAAAAAGATAGAATTTGTACATTGGAGGAGGATGCAACTATAAATCATGTGAGGATAGCTCAAACTAGAATGGCTACAATAGAGGGTTCACCATTTATTTGGGGTTTTGAAAATTTTAAGCTATTATTAGGAAAAAATTCTATATTATTCAATGCTTCTTTGAATGTGTTGCTCCATCTAGGTCATCACTTGCTTGTAAATTAGTAAAAAAAAGATAGCATTTGTACATTGGAGGAGCATAATGATGTGTGTGTGCACACGGGCGCGCGTGTGTGTGTGTGTCAGAACTGTGAAAGGTAGTGCCCCACTATGAGAAGCCTTTTAGTAATGACTAGTGTGTGTGAGTGTGAAGAAGAAGAGAGAGAGAGAGAGACTCCGGGGGGGGGGGGGGGGGGAGAGGTTTGAGCTTTGAGAGGGAGAGAAACTTGCCATAGCTGCGATGGTGGGATTAAAGGAAGAGCAAGGCAAGTTGCAAAAAATGCGGCATACCTTGCTTTGTTTCGTCTTTAAGAGCGCTAGTTATTACCATGCCTACTACCACAAATATCAGGTGTAATATAATGGCCTATGAACTTTGAGAGTAGCGGAATTAGGAAAATTAGAGAAAGAATTTTTGTGAGATTACTTTTTGAGCATAGAGGGTGAACTTACTTGATGGTAGCAACATAAACATAGTACTTAGTTAACTTGGCATGAACAATACTTTTGCAAGAGAGAGAGAGAGTTTAGACAACATGACAACACTTGAGGACCGGATTTATGTGGAGTGGCGGTCCCCCCCTCCAATAGGCATTTGTATTATAGATTCTCCTATCAAGAGAGACTTGGTATAATAAAATCTTTGTGTTCCTTGTGACCTAGATAATGCAATGAATATGGAAAGCTTCATGCATCACGAGCATAACATAAACTTCACAAAAAGAATTAACTATCCCAAGCCTTAGTACCAAGGCCTCAAACACCTTCGAAGGTGGAGAGAGCTAGTGGGGAATGAGAGTAGGGAAGAGGAAGAAGAAACATTCCATAGGAGAAAGAAGTAGTTCCTCACTTATCATCACTCTTCTTGCTAGCATACATAATAGCATAGTAATGAAGATGGAGAAGATGGAAAGCTTAAGCATTGAAGCATGGCCCTTGGTTGGATTTGCATTTCATAGACAAGAGTGTTGGTGTAGGCTCTCAACTTCCCTACTAGCTTGGAGAAGGAGATGGAGCTCTTGCACTTTTGGACTTCACACAATGAGAGTGTGTGTGAGTGTGTGTGGGAGTGTGTGTGGGAGAGTATACCCCCCAATCTAGCCCCCTTCTTGCTTTGGTCGAGATCATGAAAGAAGCTTATTGGACCCCTGCAAGCCTTTCCAATCACATGCAAAATGTATAACAAGAAACAAGGGTAGCCTTGGGACAAGTGTCCCCCTTTCCCCTTTGAGAGAGAGGACTTGATAAATGAAAAAACAATTAATCAAATTGACTAATTTATCATTGGACCCCTTGAGAGGCCAACCAATAGCCTTTAGACACACCATGAGGGCAACCTAGGTAGGGGATTGACATGTGTCCTTGTTGCCTCGTGAGGCTTGGGCTTTCCTTGTGTGTGTGTGTGAGAGTGTTGCCACTTGAGGCTTGGGCTTTCCTTGTGTGTGTTTGTGTGTGTGTGAGTGTTCTCTCTCATCCCCCTAGTTTTAGGGCTCACCCCCTCTTGAGTAGGGATTGCATTTGACTTTTTGATCACCTTACTCTCAGGCACCTTAGTCAGCAAGCATGACAAAGCACCTCAATCTTGGGTAGTGTTCCCACAAGCAACTCAAGCTCCGTAGTTAGCAAGCACCACATGCACCTGAATCATCTTAGTCAGCAAGCACGACAAGTACCTCAAGCAACTTAGTCAGCAAAAACGACAAGCACCTCAAACTTGGGCCGGGTTCCCACCTCAAGCTCAGCCCTAGCTTACCTAAGGTCAAAGGACTTTTAACACTAACATTTGGAGGTCTTTAATGAAGCTAACCCTAAGGTCTTTCAAGCTCCATTGGCTAGCCTTGCTCTTTGATAGATCATCTCTCATTTGGACCCCTTTACCATTGGCTCTATGTCGAGATAGACCCGTAAGGCACATGTCTATATTTTAACCCTTGTTCCTGTCTATTCTCCAACATTAAATGATCAATTTAATATGAGAAAATTATTAGATATTAGATTTTACGACATTACCTCTCTCTTGAAATCATAGTCGTCCTCCACTATGAGGTAGAAGAGATAAAGCCTTATTGTTGACGGTGGCTAGGTCAATAACACGACATAACTGAACAAAGCCTTACTTTTTGAGAGTTATGAAATGCTGTGGATTATGGTTATAAACATCATTTGTAATAAGTAGGTAGTCTAGTAGCAGAAGCCGGGGTGCAATGGCACTTCCAGATTGTAAATACCCCTCAAACTCTATTTTTGGTTAACCTAAGGTGACCTTAGTATATAAGGTACCTAGGTCATTTTTGTAAATTTTTTTTATCATAATCATAAGTTTTAAGCTGTTGTCGACGGTGTGTGAGAGAGGAAGAGAGAGAGTGTGAACTTCACCTTGACGCTACTCCCCGCTCGTTCATCACATTGTAGATCCGACTGCACCATTGTTGTAGCCTCGGCAAGAGCTACACATCGACGCCACAAGCATTCCTCACGAAACAGAGCATACACGCTCATGCATCTACGAGCTACTTGTGGCCGTAAGTATATCAAACGATGTCTGTTTTTTGCTTGCAAGTAGTCCTTAGAATCTTGTTGACATAAACTACACATAGGTACTCATAGATTTCAATTTCAGGCACTTTCGTAATTCTGCTCTGTCTTCATATACGTTTTTTGCAGATGGGTTTTGAGCTAGGATTTTGAGTGTAGAGGCTTAGGGACATGTGTATCCTAGTGAGGGGATGGTGTTCCTTGAGTTTCATATGATTCTGTTATGATTTAGTGAGTTTCCTTCCGTTTGTGTGTATGTGAGTTAGGTGGTGTAGTTGAGAGCAGTTAGATTCTAGGTTGTGCTTTAGTTGGCCTTCCAGAGTGTTGTATGTGTAGGATGGTCTCAGCCTGACAAGCTAAAGAGATTTCCTCCGTGTGCCTATCGTGTCATCTATGTCCTCGATCGACATTATGTTGATCTAGGTTGTGTTGCATGCACTTTATGGGTGGTGCGATTTGGACCCACAACATTGGCGTCGCTATCGGGGACACAAGGACTTAGGTAGGTAGCTTTAGTTTTGATTAAAGAAATCTTTTTTCTTAAGTGGATCCGGAAGAGGTTATTCTGAGATCAAGTGGATAGCCAGGAAGTGTGTGTCTTACCGAGGGTCTGCGAGACTAGGTAGATTTAGTTAGGATTAGTAGATTAGACTAGTTGTTGGTGGTTGAGTGGTTTGTGAGGTGATAAAAGCGTTTGCTAGTCCATTTGTGGCATTGAAGTGTTTTTCTACTCATAGATGCAAAACCCCATATGATTTGTAGGAGTAGCTTTAGGTAAGTACTCTTATTTTGATCTAGAGCTATTCATCATTGATTTATTTGCTAAAGTGCTTGTTTGCATTTGAAATCACGAAAAAGAATGCTTTTGAGGGAAAAATGCAATAAAATAATTCTGTTGATGTTTTTGCACTACAGATTGACGTTGAGCATATAAGAAAGCATGTTCAAGGGGTCTGTGAACAAAAACTGTAATTCTGTAAACTTAGACTTTATACGCGTATAAAGTCTCAAGGGGCATCTATGGACCAAATCTAAAAAATCTGACTACCCCAGTGTGTTCAGAAGGTATCATTTGACCTAAGAACACCTTGAGTGGGAAATTTTTGCATAGATTTGGGAACCAAAAGCCAAAAGATAGAGTGGTTGTAACTGAAAAAGCAAAAACTTGTGTTTGTGAGCACTTTTGAGCTTTAAATATTGTTGTAAACACATGTACATGTTGCTAATGATAAGGGGAACTTAGAATAGAAACAGATCTGAAATCTGAGACAGTAGACTTTATACGCATATAAAGTCTCCAGCACTTCATGAGATAAAATTTTGAAAATTTGACTGCACCAGTGTGTTCAAAAGGGGGGTTTTACCCTAAGTATACATTGAAACTAGAGTTTTGAACAACTCTTGATACCCAAAAGGCAAAAGGCGGAGTCTCTAAAATGGGAAAAAGGAAAACTTGTGATTTTGAGCACTTTTTTGCATGAAAATTGCTAGAAGTGCTTGAAAACCAGTGCTGGACACTTGGGGATGCCTATGATTGAGTTCTATCCAAAACTCATCAGCAGACATCATACGCGTATGAAGTCGCAAGGGTGATTCTGGCAAGAATTTTGAACTTTCGACATTATACCCATGTTTTCCATGTTGTGTTGAGAACACCCACCAAGTTTCATGTCATTTGGACTTATAGATTGAGAGTCAAGGGGATATTACTCTTTTAGAGGATTTCCTTGTATAATTGATGATTTTATGCAATTTTGATATCCAAAAATTATTGTGAGTACATATTCTTGTTCTACACACTAAGGGGCACCTCTCGTAGAAACAAAACAAAAATCTGAGCAAAAAACTTTATATGCGTATGAAGTCTTAGAGGCCATATCTAAGGTCAAAAGTTACAATTGAGTGCACCCTTGTGATCCACAGCATTTAGGGAGCATATAGGCAAAATTTCATCAAATTTGGATCACATTTGGGCTTGCAAAGACCAAAAGATGCATGTAGGCAAGTAAATGCTTGTATTGGCCATAACTTGCACAAAAATTGGTCAAATTCAGTTCTAAAACTTGCTGTGAGTTGCCAGTATAGAGAGGAACCTGTGCAGTGAAACTCACTTCATTATGACAAGTTAGACTTTATACATGTATGAAGTCTAAAGGGCACTTTTAGAGACCAAAATTGAAATTTGAGCATACCAGGGTGTTAAGCACCACAAGAAGAGCTCACATACCAAATTTTGTCAAAATCTGAGCTCATAGACTTTATACGTGTATGATGTCTCAAGTGTCAAGATAAATGTCAATGCACAAACAGAGCAAACCAGTGTGGGTAGAGGGCATCAAGGAGAGCTCACATACCAAATTTTAACAAATTTTGCGCAAAAAGACATCATACGCATATAATGTCTAGCCCTAATTTGGAGGTGAAAAATGACATTGAGCTTCTAGAAGTGTTAAGTACTATAAAAGTAAGCCTAGTGACCAAGTTTCAACAAATTTGGGTCACATTTGGTCATGATACAAGAAAAAATCCTTGGTCCTGAAGTTGTTTTGAGTTCCGTTTCAAGTGCAATTCACCAAAACTGCTCTAACTTTTGATAGACAACTCCAAATTGAGTCAAGTGTAGCCAAGAAGAAAGCTTGTGGACAATAGGACACTCCTAGAGCTGAATTTTCCCAGGTTTCCTAAATCCAAACTTTTAGGGTACCCAGAACCAATATCTAGAGACCAAAAGAGTCAAAAATTCTTGACGTATGAGAGACCTGATCAAGGGCAAAAAGGGCCAAAGCTGCTTATTAAGGACTATCTTGAGAGTAAAGAGTGGGCCTGGCATTAAGAAAGCTAAGATCATCAAGATCATCAAGATCATCAAGATATGCCGAGGAGAGGTATGTACAACCTATTCCAGGAGCACCTACTCCACCTAGATATGCTATGGGAAATGTGACAGGTCTAGTAGGAGGTTCAAGGCCACATCCTATCCTAGGACAACAACCTTTGTTGTCAGGTGCTAGAATGCCTATAGACATGAGATACATGCCAATGATGGAAGTATTTAACAAACAAGCACTAGTACCAGCTACAATGTATCATAACAACCAAAGTGGGTGCTTCCCTTCAAAGAGACAGAAGATGAGAGAAACACATGGAGTGGTGAGACCAGTACAACCTCCACCTCTTACATTTTGACCTGAAGGAAGAAGATGCGAGATGGACGAAAGGACATTGTGGTTCATTGCTAATAGAGGCTTAGCAAGGTCAAAGCTTGTTTATAGCCAAGAGGAATTGCAAGAAGAAGCTTCCCAACCAGAGGCAGATTTTCACAAAGGCCATGACAACCACTTGGTCAAACAATGTCCTCAGATGGAGATCACTCAAGTGAATGCCTATTGAAAGGGCAAGGGGACTGGAACCTAGGATCCTCCTCCCTACTGCCCCTTATATAGGCCTAGCTCCTAGCTCTTGCCCTAAGAGAATCCCTAGTCCACACTGGTCCAGTCCAGGCCCTTGGCCTAGGTCCCTGACCCCCTAGGTTGGGCCTTGCCCCGTAGGACCCTTGTCCTGGCATTACTCCTCGAAAACTAGAGTGAAAAGAATAAGTTTTCACAAAAGTTGTAAAGCAATAGACTTGACTGTAGACTAGTCAAACCATCTTAAAACCGTACCATAAGAATCATATCAAGAGTTGTAATATGCATATGCTATTTAGCATATCCTAAATGTATGCTCTTAGCACCTCTGAATGGTGTTGCCACCTATATTTTATGCTCGTAGCAAGTTTATGCTCTTAGCATGTCTATTGTCCTTTCTTAAGTTGCAGAATATAAACCTTTGTTTATAACATGCTCATAACTTAAGTTACAGGAATGATTGATGAATTACTCCTTCCATTTTAAAGAGAGGTTTCATTCTTGAAACAACTGGAGATGTAGTCTCATTACCAGTGTTCAAGGTTGAGAACCTGACCGATACATGAAGAGACTACCTAGTCGCAACATGCGTTAACTGATAGTAAGTAAACTCCAAGAAGAGCAATAAATGCTTATTAATTGGATTTCTTGGTGCTAATGTACGCACTTTGCATATCCTTTTAGCCCAAGGTTACACTTTGTAATTTGCCAATCCCCTTGGATACTGACAGTACTGAGGTGTGTTTCCCCGCGGTTTACAGACAGTCTTCCCAGACGACTGGTAAACGGGGAATCACAATAGCGTATAACATTGTTGAGGAATCAACAATGTCCGGAATACGTGGTTAACTTGAAAAATCCACAAACACCCAAACCGAGCCATGACCTCTTTTGGTGATTAGTAGACCCAAAAGGAATCTCATAGAGATAGTGCACATAGAGTGCAAAATGCTCCATAAGCAATAACTTGAGGAATATGCAGGCCGTTCTAAATCAGCCTTTGCTAAACACTAGGGCCCATAACACCTAGTGTGCATGCATCTAGAAAAAAACAAATCCGAACATGTATATCCATGGTGAATGTGATGCGCCTAGCACACATTAAAAAGGAATGTAAATAGTTCTGAAAAGAAAGTAAATACTTTAGTTGCAATCTCTTGCAAGCCTTGCTAAAATGTCTGAATCACAATAGAAGGTGAAACATTGATCACTACTTGGTACAGAGAATGAAACTTTTTCATTAACAACTTATAGCCTTGCTATATGTATAAACAACTATCTGTAATGTTGTTTAGCAATACTTGTAGTTGAACAAGTCATTCTAAGTATCATAATTTCTGGCCACTGAAATTGCTCCTGATACGTCGTGCTAAAAAATGGTCGAGAAAATAGATTTGACCAGCACATAGGGACTTTGTCGTGACACATATTTGAAATAGGGGGCGCCAATGTCAGCCCAGAGACTCATATTCGCCACATGTGGAATATGTCTCAACTAAGGATGTCTGAAAAAAGAACATCCTTCAAGTACAAGATGTACTTGTGTGTGGAGGTAACTCTAAACACTCTGCGACAAGAGTGAGAGGGACCCTCATTCATTTCTCCACACTGGCTAAACCAAACTCCTTGAGTTCCTAGACCATCCATGTGACAACATGTGCCAAATCGAATCCTACAAGTGGATTCATAACAACATAATGTACTTTGGACACTACGGCCCAAAATACTTGTTTCGACATGCCCTTGGCATGGCCCTGGGAATTGAACTGAAAGGTCAGTTACCCGTATTCAAATGCACAAGAGTACATTTCCCCCAGTGAAAAAACCAAGCAACATTGCACTAGAAACCATGGGTTTTGCCTTTGCAATCCAAACCCATTGGGTAGAATCTACGTAGTGAAACCCCTTGGTAAGACCCTTTGTAGAAACTGCTCAACTAGCAGGTAATGGTAACCAACCTAGTTAACCGTGTACAGAATGATGAGCATCAACTTGAAAAGTTGAATTTTTCCGCTACCGCGTGGTAGATTACGGAATTCTTTCCTTGAAAGTATAATGGCAAAGATCAAAATGTGATCCTCCATGACCGTGGGATGATTTAAGAAGCACCCGCGGGATTTTATCCCAAAACTGGGATGTCATAGACACTCGTAGTACTATAGAGAGAGCAAGAAATCCACACATGGGAGATGCCTAGCTCATATCAACAGCCATGCTATGTCAATTGTTTGCTGCCTCTAAACTCCATGGTATAGATCAACTGCTGCTGATATAAGTGCAAGAGTATCAAAAACTCAACTTGAGCATCGCACTAGAAACATATAGTGCGAAAATGACACCCTAATCCTCTGAAATGACAAGACTCTTGCTCGTCCATTAACGTTGATATATTCGATGTGTACTCCCCTGGGCAGATATGTTCGATCATAAGAACAATCACCCAGGGAATGCCAATAGTTGGGTCCTACCCAAAAGCTGACAATGGCTCTTAGCCATCCTGTGTGGCTCCTATCTCTTATGACAATTAGTGTTCAATCGATAAACTGGTGAAAACTAATGTAAATGGCATCTTGACCAATTTCTCTAGCTGAGAGTTAGAGCACCTTGGCTCATGTTGATTCCCAAACAAAACATGTATCAAAAGCTTCTTAGAAGATTTTCATTATTCCCTTAAAGAGAGAGAGAAAGAGAACAAGAGCATACTGGTCCGGGGAACTTTTCTTAAGGTTTTAGAGTGTATAGCCCAGCTATGTGCTCTTACACATATTATGCCTAAGTTGCAGCTTATCGTATAAGCATTCCACAGTTTTCTGGTATGACTCATTATGACCCACCTACCATACAGGGGTTGTGATTGTATGAGGATGACTTAGCCTTGGCACTTTGCCCGTCCGTCCACCCTTAGTCCGTCCTTGACAAAGTTGCGAGTGTGATAGCGGAAGCGTAATCTTTGAAGCGGTGGAATTTATGCCACCTGGTTAGCATGCCTTGCAGACAGATTTTGAAGCCCTTGGCGAGAGTGATGGCCTCAAACGTGAGAACCAAAACCATAAGTGCCTTGCACCGTTTAGACTGGTAGGAATTCTGTGAACTGATATTCCCATTTGGCTAGTTGTCCAAACTTGTGTGTCACTGCCCGTGATGCCAAGTCATTGGGCAGTACCTTGGCACAACGGAGAAGCCTTGTTTCACATAAAATTGCCAAAGCACTTTGCTTTGCACAATGACAGTAATTGCCAAAATAAAGTGTAAACATAGAAAGCAAGAAAAACTTAAACTCGGCTAACCTGGTCGTTGTTGCTGCAACCAGTTGTCATGAAATTTGGAAGGAAAAACTCATTCCAAAACGGCTCATAGCCGTATCTGCACAGATGTCCTCGTATGTCCTATACACCCGTTGGTACATAAGAAATAACCTGCAGTAGGAAATAACCTGCAAACACATTGCCTATCTCTTCGTAATTTTGTATGGTCATACCATATGCCAAATGTGGGGAGTCACAATGCATATTATTTTGGATGGCCTTATTGCCAACAAACGCTATTGGCGACATATGTCATAGCAAAATAAAGTCGACCGTATGGACCATTCACAAAAAATAGACCTTGTCCATTTGTAGATCTGCTGGAAAGAACGGAATTATGTGTGCAAAGTATGTGCATCTTGTACATACTTAAAGTCTTATGAAGGATATCCGTGATCAACCGTATACCATAGTGATCAAACACATACTCAATAAACAAATATCAAGTGCGTACCTCATTAAGTACACCTGATAAACAAAGCTTGTCGCTGAAAGAATCAAATGAGTTGCCAGCAAGAAGAAAACCAAGAAATGATTTTTTGGATACTGATGTTTGGTTCGATAGACATGGCCGATAGTGGTTTCAACTTCACCACGTCGGATTGCCTGCTGCTTAAAATCAAAGAAGAATGGACCTTGCCAATCATCGATGCCTTATAAGGCACAAGCCATGCCTGAGTTGCCTTTAGTACGAGACAATTGTGCATCGAGAAATCCGTGTAGAGGTTATCTCGATCAAAGCCGTGCTCCCCCGGGGCGGTCACTTTTTAGAATGTGTATGATATCACGTGAGTTAACTGGAGAGGATTATTAAAAGACCAAAATGTATACAAATGTATACATACAGAGGGGGGTGGGGGTTTTTTAAATAGGCTCACAGTGTAAGTATAATATGTATATTGGGGTGTTATTAATTACCTCTTGAACGCACGTGATATAGGGGTCTTTTGATAAGTGACTGCCTCAGGCGTGCTCCTTGGTCGAAAGCATGGTAATGACTACCAAAATTGGACGTAATGTGTGGACTTTGGTCATACTGGATCCGTAGATAATCTCTCAGGACACCACGGTCGAGATCAACATAATACATAGTCTTGCAATACAAATGTATACATAAAGTGATGAAAATTGCAAGAACTTAAAATTGCGAACCTGATAGAAATTGCATATGTCCTTGTAGGCACCATGCAGACGAGTTGCATATGGCTTGGGCAACACGTCGGAGCTTTGCCTTGATGACCTATCAAATTTTCCCTTTAACTTCTTCATACTAAAAACGACTACCTACCTAGGGTGCCGAGGGTATCAGATATTGTCGTATGCGCCCGATGGGGACCCGGGCATGCCCTTTGCATGAGAAGGCACGCTTGCCGAAAAACCCTATGGGTGGCCGCCCTTAGTTGGGGTACCATTGATTAGGGCACTTTGGAAAAAAAACAAACAATAAAAAAAAATTATACCGCTGTGTAGCGATGGCGGCAGTAGAGCCGCGCGAGGAAGAATTGCCATCGCCAGGGCTCTCTGCCATGAACCGGGGCTTGGCCCTGTGTCGAAAAAGATGTACCTCTTTCTTGCGCTCCCATCGAATCCGCCTGCGAGTGGTTTGGTGGAGCGGCCTTACCCACGGGACATGCAGTCAAGCGCTCCCGAGTACCCTTCGTAAGCGGGCCTGCACACGGTGGTCTCCTCCCCGGTTGCTCCTCCCTCCAAGGGAACTTGCCCATGATCCATATCCATGGAACTTCGGGGGAGAGAGAGAGAGAGAGAGAGAGAGAGAGAGAGAGAGAGAGAGAGAGAGAGAGAGAGAGAGAGAGAGAGAGAGAGAGAGAGAGAGAGAGAGAGAGAGAGAGAGAGACATGCAATCACCTGCAAACAACACGCCCTTCTCCTTCCCTCCTCCATGGATTTCCTCTCCCCTAGCTCTGATACCAGTGAAAGGGTAAGGGGACTGGAACCTAGGATCCTCCTCCCTACCGTCCCTTATATAGTCCTAGCTCCTAGCTCTTGCCCTAAGCGGATCCCCAGTCCACATTGGTCCAGTCCAGGCCCTTGGCCTAGGTCCCTGACTTCCTAGGTTGGGCCTTGCCCCATAGGACCCTTGTCCTGACACCTATTGTCTTGACTGTGGCTGATTGTGGCATCACTCAGTTAATCTCACCAACTGTCCAAAAAACCCAAACCGAGTCATCAAGACAACGAATGTCTCAGAATTGTTCAGCTACCTAGTAGCTCAAAAAATGAAAACATTGTACCAGTTCAAGTAGTTACGAGAGTGCAAGCTCAAAAGGGAGTTGTTGAGAACCCTGAGACAGAGAAAACAGAAAGTGACGCGAGTCTATCTAGAGACGGGTGAGCCAAAGACCGAGGCACCTTGTCAAAAAACCAAGAGAAAATGGAATAGATGGAAAGCTAGAAAGGCTAGGATGAGAGCACGTAGGGAACGAGAGCAGAAATCCATAACTGAGAAGATTACCCAAGCTGAAGAGAAGATAATCCAACATGAGGAAAGGGTTGCATCTTCACTTGCGGAGACATCTCAACCTCCAACAGAACCATCAATGAAAAGTGAGCCAAAAAGTGCTAGTTCGGGAGGATTAGTGTTGGTCGAGAAGGTTAATGAGCATTTAGACGACCTCCTAAAAGATTATGAAACACGGCTCCTAAACTGCGAGCTTCATCTTCATCACCTTGTGGATGCTTTGACTTGTCCTCGCTGAGGTTCTTTAATCTATCTTGAATCAGCTGCTTCAATTGATCTTTTTTGAAAGATTGATTCTCTATGATAATGTCATTGACACCCTTGACTTCAAGCAACTGTGTCTTGAACCTATCTTTTGTGCTCTACGACAAGATCTGCTTCTTTTCCGGAGATCTCCTTGGGGATTCTTGCTTCCGTTCCCTTGCTGTCACTATCTGAACTTTGCTTTTGGCTTGTAACTTCTTCTTTTCCATGTAGAGCTTTGCTGGGCAATCTTTCACTAAATGACCAATGGCACATTGGTTGCAATATGTTGCTATCTCAACATGTGCACCCTTTGGACGAGGCAGCTCTCCATAATACTGCTGATAATGGTTTTCTGTGGTATCTAGATACATATATGACCTCTTCTTCGCATGCATGAACCTGTAGATTACAACTGACTTAGGTGTATCCACTGGCTTTGTCTCTTTATCCTCCATCGTTTTGTCCTTGAGAAGTTGAAAATAGCTTCCATTATTGCTTGCATACAAGATCAAATCACTATCCATGCTTTCTAGCAGTCGTAATGCTAATTCTTCCATTAGCATATGGTCTTTGACGTGGGTCTTCTGCATAGCCTTAGGGCTATGTTTTCGAGTTGATTTTGGCGAGGTTTGCACCGAGGGTGAAGATCAAACCGAATCTTTGTTTTCCGTTTCCCTAGATGGTGCTTTTGGACGGGGTCCAAGTATGTGACTTACAGGTTGCCCACAAATACTAAACTCATCCATATTTTTCACATCGGCTATTTCATAGTGCCTACCGTATTTGTCGACCACAATGACATCTTGACCTGACCTTCTACATTTGGAATTGTGAATTTCCGGTGGTCTTTCCTCCGGCTCGGCATCTTCCAATGCTTCTTGAAATCCACTTGGGCTCCTGAAAAGGACACTGCTTCTTGTAAAACTGGACTTCTTAATCCCACTCTTGAAGATATAGGGTCTCTTTGTTAAGTTTGAACTCTCCCCATCCGAGAGGGTTCCATATCTGATAATGGCATCTGTTTAATGCCTGATGATATGACTTGTTGTGCTCTGTTAAGTAGCTCTTAAGACCAAGCTAGTTATTTTTGAAGTTGTGCTATCTTCATAGCTGGTACCTCCGACGTAATCCCTGTTTGTGCAATTTGGTATGTTTGTGCTTTGTCTTGTGCTGGTGCGGTGCACGAGACTTGTGCCGTGTCTTTCCATGTGGTGTCTTGTGTTGTGCCTTGTTGTGTGTCATGTGGTGTGTCACTCATTTGTGTAGTGACAGTTGTAGGTGTCAATTCTTCCAGGTGCGTAGTTAGAGGTAAACCCATGACGAGATGGTATACATTACCACCTTTAGACATGTAGTCTTCTCCTCTTGAGACAAACGCTTCTGCTGCAAAATAATGATTCTTTTCTACAGGAACTTCATGACTTGTGACAGCCCTGTAGTATCGACCATCTTCGTCTCCATAGAGGGTACCAATTTTCCATTTTCCATCTTGTGCTTTGTACAGAAAACTACTTGGAGGATATGTGTAGATATCTGTAAGTTGATCTTTGTACAACATTTCTATCTCATTGTTGATGTATTTTCCGTGCCTGATGTAAATTGATCCCAGACAATCTTCCATGAAATCTAGATGTGGGTGTAGTACATTCTTCGCTGTTTCAACTTCCACATATTGAGATGTCAGAGTTTCCTCTGTATCTTTCTTTGTCTTGATGTACAAATTCCGATTGACATCCTCATAGCATGGCAGTCCTTTGTAGTGGCCAATCAGATAGATCCAAATTTTCTCTCTTGTAATTTCTGTGGATGTACTTGAAGGTTCATCTTGGCTGGTCTGATTCCTTTGAGACACCATTGCTTTTGTCTTGACTCCCTTGTTGTACCTCTTCAGTGATAGCTCTAATTGCTTGCCTCAATGCTAATAAAAATTATTAGCGCCCTTGTGTTAGTCTTTTTCGCTTGAGGTCCTTCAGCTTTTGTGCACGCCTTAATCTCTGAGTTTTCTGAATTGGGATTTGATTGCACTGCTTGAACTTCTTAGCTCCCTTGCTTGCCAAGGCTGATACTGACTTGTCTGGCTGCTTGCTTTGCCTAAAGCTTTTTAGCAGGCCTCGATCTATTGGAAGCACTGTGATAAGTTATGCAACTTACCACTATATTGTAACGACTGCTCTCTTCGTAGCAATTCTTGAGTCGAGCTAACCTGTGTTCACTTTAGCACATAATCTGCAAAATTCTATTTAGCTAGCAAACTTTTTCACAATGAATGCAAAAATTCCCAATGTGCCTTTGACGGCCACAATTGTTCTGTGATCTTGGAAGTGACTTTCAAGTTCGCTTTTAGCTGAACTAAACTTAAGCTAGCACAAGAGAATTATGCAAGTTGCAGTGATTTGCTAGAAAAAATCTTGTGTTAAAGTTCTCCAAAACTTGCGACTGTTGTTGCAAAATCAAGAGTCCTTGTGTATGGTCTTACTGCTACCAGATTTGTGTATGGAAGCTCAAATTTTACACTAGGCCGTAGTTAAATTTTACACCTTCACGCGGGTGACCAATGGTTTTTCCAAAAGATAATTTCAATCTGCTAACTTAGCAGTCTTTAATGGTCAAGTAGAAGGCCTAGAGACCAAATCTGGTTTCAAATTTCAGCTTCCCGATGATGAAAATATCAAATGCACTCGTGTCCGCTCTAGGTCGATTTGAGCGGTCTGTTCCAGAGCATGGGTTGACTCTAGCCGATGACCTCGCTTATGGCTCACTAGCCCCTATCCTAGGGAAAAGTCAAAACTATGTTAAAAACCGTGATCGTTTTCTCACAATTCTTTCGAACTGTCGGTTTTAGACACTCTTGACTTCCGGATGCATTTTGAGGCCTTCAACGACGATTTTTTTCAAAGTTGACCTAAACGGTTGCCAAAGTCATACATTTAGTTCAAGTTTTGCTCTAAGATCTGTAGTGACTCTCTCAGGCTACGTTTTGATATAAAAACTTTTCCAATCCAATATTGTTTGTGAAAGTTATGGCCAAAATAGTGAAATGCAGTTTAGAATGGTCAAAATAAGTCCAAATTCAATTTTAAAAGAAAATTTGGGATCTTTGTGACACTGTAAACACCCCTGTATGGTCAAAATTACAGTTGGACCCTAAAACTGGCCTGGAGTTCTTTTTGCTCAGAATTGAATAAAATTTGGCCTAGAGACTCCCCTTGGTGTGTTGAACTCAGAGGCATCCTCACGTTTTGTTTCTGACACCTCTAGGCTGGTCAAATGCTCAAGAATCTGTTTCAGAAGCTAGATACTCTATCAGCTGATTTTTCAAGTCAAATGAGCTCCAAATTGGACCAAAATTGACTGGCACGCTTATAAGATGGTATGAAACACTTTGGTATTGTCAAATGTTGGTCTAGGGTCCAAAATCATGCAGGGGACATCCTACGGGTAGGATGTCTTTTTGCTCAGAATTGGCCCAAATTTGAACCTAAGACTCTCCTTCTGTCCGACAACCCAATGGTATGCTCAGATTTGGGTTTGGATGCCAAAAGCTCCCAAAGCTGGCTATTCTTGCCTTTGTCTGGTACAAAACGCAAAAATCCGCTTAATCTTCAATTTTACTCATCCAACTGAGATGAAACTTGTCACATACACTCAATACAACATTTAGAACATGCATATGATGTCAACTTATGGTTTGGTCTCAAAATCACCCCTTGTACACAATTTGGGTAGGATGTCTGGCAATTCTTGTCTTTTGCCTTTAATCTATCAAAATAAGGTCAAATTCCTGGTTTGAGAGTGTAAATAGGGTAAAACCTACCTTCTAAACACTCTGGTGACCTCAGAATTGCAAAATTATGCCCAGATCACTTTGTAGACATCGTACGGGTAGCATGTCTACTGCCTATTTTTTTAGATTGAAGTGCTCCTGATGGTTCCTTATGGTCACAGCAAGTGCTAGTAAGCTCCACAAATGAAAAAAATGTGCAAAAATCACTCACTTCAAGCACTTTATGAATTTTCCGCTTTCTGACTTTGCCTTTTGACTTTTGGACATCAAAAACATGGGAAAACACTCAAGTCAACATGTTCCTAGGGTAAAACCAAAAAGGACACATTAAAAATCAAAACAAAAGAATATTTTAATGCTTTCGAATAAACATGATTGCAAAGGATGGTAAAGGGGGATAACCCGATAAAATATAGTAGAAAATAGTTCGAATAATTTGCAAATTTGAAAATTTCTAATAGTATTTCCAGTTTGTATTTGTATGAGGAAACTTGCCGCTTAGACAAAAAGACTTTCTCGAAGACTGCATCATAAGATCAAAATCCTATGAATATTTTGTTTAATGTTTTGATCTCTAAAGTCATTTTCAAGCATGCAGACAAAGTAAATGCTGCCTTGGAGAATACCTTTCTATTCCAAAGTTTTAGCTTTCTATTCACAAGACTTTTGAATTCCTTAAGGACACATGTCTCTCAAAGAAGGTGTAAGGAAACAATTGAAGGGACAACAAAGTTATTTTACAAAGACCCTTACCATGTGGCGGTCATCCACAAAGAATCCAATGGCCTCGATGTTGCAACAACCAACCCTATGGCCTTTCACAGGCAAAAATTGTATCCTCTTAAGGTTTTGATTTTCAAGCCACAACCTCAGAAGGCAAGGAATGAAGAGAAGTAGAAGACCCAACGGCAGATAACAATGACCTGTATGCCTAGCATTTTTTTAGTTTTCTCTATTTTCTCTACGATGTGCCCTTGAAGTGGTGTTTCACCTATAAATTCTTTTCATGTTGTTACATATGATTGGCAACCTTTATTTCTGTAACCCATGATTTTTTCAATGTAGCCAATGATTGGATATTCTCAATTTCACCAATTCATTTTATATGAAATCTTATTATTCTATTCTAACCTACTGGGAATGGAGGTGCAATTATGAAACTACATTACTGGAGATATAACAATAGCATGGGTGAAAAAGAGGTTGTCCGGATAGGCCACATCCCGTGCTCAAGCTCTAGCTCATCAAGATACTATAGTCGTTCAAATTTCAGGAAATACTATGAAAATTTGACATAATAGATGCGTGTACAATGGGGAATTGGTTCCATAACTTTTTCCTTTCAGTATTCACTTGAACTATGTGCAAGCTACACATGAGGCCATTAAAATCTCCAGTCTTTAGAAATGTTGTAATATGATTTGTGCACCTTCCTCCCTTCTCTTATAAGGGGTTTTTGTTGTGCAAAACTGAGTATTATATTGAGATAATCCAATAATTACATCACAACCCAGGACATCCAACATACCACATCATCCTATCAACAACAACAAGCTATTTTAAAATGCCAAAAAAACCAAGGGTAATAGTGTAGGAACTGAAAAGCCTCATGAAAATGGAAAATGAAAAGACATTTTAGTCCCTATATAAGTAGATCTTGTAGAACCATTCACACAACTTCTTTAGATTTCTATTAGAACTTTTTTCCTTAATGTTCCTTAGAGTTTCTTTGCACTAAGCTACATGTATCCATGTATTAAATTTCTTCTTTTTATGAAGCGGCCATTCAAAATAATTTTGGAAGAAATCCTAACAAAAGGAAGAGCATAAAAAAGATAGCATGACGAGTGAATCAGAGTGATGGCACAAAAAGGAGATACCTACAACATCACATGCATGTAGAATCACCTTGCTCCACCCACCTACCTCAATTCCCACATGTGTTATTCCACGTACCTAAGTTTCCACATGCGCTATCCCACCTACCTAAATTTTCACATGTTAGAGATATCTAGGATCTTGAGTGCTTATCTCAACTTGGAAATAAATCACATATGGCATCCTCTTTTGTATATGGTTGATTTTCCACTCAGGAAGTGCAATCTAGTCCCATTGCTCCATTCTTATCTTGCACTCTCTTGTTATTGGTATTAGCATATTAATTAGCATTAGCATCAGTCGCATTCAATTAATCTCTAAGTTCTCACATGCTATTCGAGCAATAGAACTCAGTATTAGTTTTTTAATTATAGCTAAGAGCCTTCCATCCTCTCTATCCCATGCTTGAAGCCTCCTTCTCCATCTTTTCAAGGAACCTGTAACCTCAAAAGATGGCCAAGTCAGCTTCCTCATCTTCTGCATCCACCTACAAGTCCCACTACATTATTGAGAAACTTAATGACACTAACTACCAAGTTGGAAGATTCAGATGGAGCTTTACCTCATGCAACTGCAACTCTGGGACGTCACGTCAAGAGTTGAAGAGCAACCTGACCACCCCCATTAGGAAGAGAATGGGGTGTACGAGGGCCTCTTTATTTGCCATGAGCTTATGGAGGTGATTAACATTCTGACGAATAGGTATACACCATGTGTGCAAGAATGGTGGGTGTGTAAGAGATGTGTAAGAGTGGTCAAAGGATCCACTTTTCCCCCCAAAAAGGAAGTGGATAATTTTATGATTTTTGGCCTTCCATAATTCCCACATACGATCTCCGATTTGAGTGGAGATCATAGATCTACAATCTACACGTTGAGCTCTTTCCATAGATATGCTACATGATATGGTTTTATCCTCTAGATTTTAAAATCCATTTTGGGGGGAAACTTTGAATTTAAATAAACTAGCCGTTTTGCCTGTTTGAATTCAAAAGTTTTCCTTTGATTACTTTCTCAATACAAAAGGTTTGACTTCCTTAAAATGCCAAATACAGAGGCCCTCTTAGACCCCATTCTCTTCCTAATGCAAATACAAAGATTCAACAAGCATCATTGACACCTACAACGCTTGACATAATAGAAACAATAGTGCCAAGATGGAGCCCATTCTCCATTGCCAAGGTCAGCAAGTTCAAATGGTAAAGAAGCAAACTATTGCTAGTGCCATGTGAAAGTTCTTCAAGAAGAACTATGGGCACAAGTGACCTTGTCTACAAAGTTTCCTTGATCAAGAAACTCGTAAACACTACCATGTATGTTTTTGGAGACATGGAAAATACTTCTGGATGAAGTACTTATCTCAGGATTGCCATCCTTGAAGAACTACAAAGCATACTCTTATTGGCTGCCCTACTTGCATCATGGAGAGCTTTTATCACTACGCAAGCCACCACGACTAACTTGCAGCTATAGAATCTTGTAGCCAAGATCCATCAGGAGGAAACACTTCGCAACCAATGTAGTAGCTTGCAAAAGTCTATAGTGCTTGTCATTATGACAAGAAACTCACACCCTTACAATGACAAGAAGCCTCAGTATTCGGACCCTCCTAGACAACATAATAATTTTGGAAAAAATTCATAGTATCAAAGTTGCCACAGTCACCAAAATTCAAAGCAATGTGCCAATCTCATCGCTTTGAACACCTCACGAAGGATTTTTGGCAACCATGCAATCAAGGTAATTGTCCTATCTCTCACCCTAATTTATATCCCTCTTATCCTCAAGGGGAAACAAGCCATGGTCATCCATCTCCTTAAGTTTATGGTTAAGCTCATTATGATGACATATCTACTTATGATAGCCATCTTATCCTTTGCAACTATATGCCTCCACTATAGCTACTTCATATCCCAGTATCTGGCTACTTGATATGGGTGCCACCCATCATATGACATATCATCTGCATTGGCTATCCAATATCACTTATCTAGAACACCCTCTAGAAGTATTTCTCGATGATAACAACATCCAGCTCACCAAAGCCTATGGGGATGCTATCACTAACCTACCTAATGGCCTACACACTATTATTTCTCACGTATGTTATATCCCCTGGCCTCAAGGAAAACCTCATCTCTATCAACGAGCTAATCAACAATGGTAGCATCATCAAGTTTATGTGAGAAGGCTAGCACATTTTGGCACAAGACAAAGATAACACACTCAAATAGCATTACAAAGTAGGACATACTTTACAATACATTTTTCATCAACTCACTCATTTCTAGCTTGCACTATCTTCCTAAGCACCTCACTCACATCACACTTTGTGAGGGCTACATTTTTGCTAAAGCACCTCAACTCCCATTCCCCACGTCATCATCATGAGCCACTATACCTCTTGACCTCATCCACTGTGATGTTTGTGACCCATTGCTTATCGACTCACTTATTGGAAATAAGCTAAGTTTTATTATACGTTAAACGTTAAACGTATTATACACACTTAATGCCCGTATAATACTTTAGGGATTATAAAATTGTTGTATTATACGATGACACGTCACTGAATTTGGCTCTCTGTATTATTTCCTTGTATGTACTTAGATCGAAGATTTTTCGATCGAAGAAACCAGTATATATAGACAAGGACGGGAGCTCTCTCAAGAACATTTCACACAACCAAACATTGAGCTACCTGATAAAAGTAATCATTTTCTCTCTAAAGATAAAATATTTATTTTTTAAAAAATATTTATTTAAAATTAATTTAAATTTAAATTTTATGATTTATAGCTTTTTGTTTTTAATTTTTGAATTGAATACTTTTGAATAAAAATAAAAATAAGAACTTGCTCTTTTTGTGTTGGATTTTTTTCACACTTAAAAGAGAAGAAAATTAGGTCAGAAACCATCTATCATTGTGTTGGAGTATATACTCACACTTGAAGATGGGTGAGTATTGTAAATAGTGATTATTTACTTTTGTGCTAGAGTAAAAGTGTTTACTTGCGGTGGAGATAATCAGTTGTTTCATTGAGATTAAATTTTAGGAATTAAGAATTTCTCTTAGTCTTTGTGTTAGAGTGATATACTCACACATGACAAAATGTTGACGAAGTTTCTAATTGAGGGTTTTTATATCATACTTGATGCTTATCTTGTATGGTTAGAAATGCTTCAACTACAATAATGTTATCACCTTGTTGTGTTAGAGCAGCTACTCACACTTTTGTGTATATTTTTTTAGAGTAGTTGCTCACACTTTCAGGAATAATTTTTTTTTTAGAGAAAAAGATCCTTCTATTAGTTAATGAAACCACCTATAGGGCTACAACCACCTCTACGAGAGAGGGCTAAAACAAGCATGATGGGGAGACTCTCCCAATGAAAAAACATCAAATGTACAAAGAGGCCAAATCAAGAGATAGGAGGAGGAAAAAGCCACACAGGTGGTCGGTAGTGCCATCTGAGTACACCCTGGACCATGGTGTAAAAAGGCATAGGACGCCAGAGTCAAAGGAAAGCCTCTCTGCGCTCCCACATGCGGTCGGAGCTGCCTTGTAGTCTCTTGAGCTGCCCTATAGTCTCTCAAGCTGTCCTCTGAGAGTGTGGATCAGCTCTAACCAAAGATCTCGAACATTCTCTGCTGGTGGCACAGGAGGAGCCTCAAAGATGCGGAAGAAACGGGCCCGCCAGATGAACCAGAGTGTCAGGTCACTGATGAGCTCCCAACACTCCTCTCTCTCACCGCACCACTTCTGTGGAGTAAGCTCTGTGGTGGCAGGCTGGAGTGTAGGTCGCCCCCCCTACGTCACTCCTGTTGGTGAAAGATAGCTCAAACTGAAGTGCCGGGCCCGTGAGGATGGACCAAGCAGCTGCTCCCCAAGTGTACTGTTGAGCCATGGAAAGAGCAGGCATCAATAAAAGAACATGAAGCCACACTTGCTCTGATAAAGGACAGTCCCAAAGACAGTGACGCTGACTCGCCACAAGATGGTCACAAGTTGCACATGTGACCGAGAGACCACTATGCACTAGCAAGCTCCCAACTGGTGTAGCTCTGTGTGCGACCAACCACTAAAACAAGGTGACTCGCCTCGGCTGTCTGGAGTCCCTCAACCTCTCCCAAAAGGCTGTCAAGAACTCAACTGTGAAACCCTCCTCCTACCAATGAGGTGCTGCAGCGTGGCGAGCCTCTCTCTGTGCTGCCAGTATGTGATGTCCTAGTTGAACAGTGTACTGAAAGAAAGGGACACCTAGGTGGTCCGCAGAAGAAAAAGGGTCCCTCCAAAGCCACTCTCCAGGATCCACTGTACTCATGCCAGTGGACAACGCTCCCAAGCCCATAGTCTCCAGTGTCCAGTCTCAAGAGCTGTTGGGTTAGGATCGATGACACAAGTCCTCCCACAAATTCCCACCACTCGGATCCTCTAAAAACAGCACTCTGCCACCTGCGGGGCCTCTACTGCAACTCGGTGTAAGCGTCCCTCACCTTGTAACTCAAAAAAAAGGGAGGGAACAATCTCTGAGCAGGCACGGACTAAGATGAGAACCTCAAGTCGTGTGAAGGCTCCCATCCACCTGGATGCTACTGGCTCAAGAGATGTGAGCCACTTAGCTGGAACTACCTCTGAGATGTCCTGGCACATGTTCTACACCCCTCTCATGCCCTGTAGCTCGAAACCCTGCAACTCCTCTGACAAGCATGAAAACTCTAACCAGTCACCTAAAGAGCGTACTGGACCCACTGCCATGGGACCCAAGGAAACATGAGGCCGACTATCAACCAAGTGGCCTCTCTGAGTGCTAACCGTGGGGTTCCAAACAAGGGGCTGTCGTAGGCACTCCTCCGTGCAAGTAGGTTGTCGTTGCTCCAGGCCTCGCCACAAATGCTCCCAAGATCGAAGCAAACTCACAGTGAAGCGGTCCTCCAGTCTCCTCAAACCAACTTTACGCATCTCTGTGAAGGTCCATCTGGTCGAAAGTCGCCAGGGGCCTCCAACCTGAGGCACCCTAGCACGAAATCGCTATAGCAAGAACTCCTTCCAGGGATCCTCACTTGGAAGAAGTCCTCTGACTATGAACTTCCCATGAAGGGCTCTACTCTGCTGTGCTGGGTCAATGATCCGAAGCCCTCCCTGTGAACAAGGAAGAGTGATGACCTGCCAAGCCACTTTGGCTCGGGCATCTGAGTGTCACGTCCTGACCAAAGTAATTTCCTGATCAACCCTTCTATCTTGCTGATACAAGAACTTGAGAAGATCACGTCCTGACCAAAGGAAGTTCCTGATCAGCCTCTCTACCTGGATGATACAAGAATTCGAGAAGATCCAACAAGAAGTGATGTACCACATAGTCGCCAACAACACCTGGTTGGCCACTACTACTCTGCGAGCCAAAGAAATTCGTGATGAGCTCCAGTGTAACAACTTCCTTCTAATAGACAGGCGGAGGGGAGCAATTCTCCGCTCGGGAGACAAGTCCAGACCAACCTGACATCCCAAGTACCGAACTACAGTCCCCGGGGGAATCCACCTGAAACCCTCACCTGGCATCCAATCGGGCACAGGAGCACTACCAATCGAGAAAGCCACTGTCTTTCTCCAATGGATCAGTGCACTAGATGCACAACATAAGGTCTCAAGAGCCTGCTCACACCTGTGGAGGTTGGCCTCCTCCCCATCCAAGTACAAGGCTGAGTCGTCAGCGAACTCAGTGTCCAGTAGATCATCTCCCCGAATAGGAAGTGCTAAGCCCCGCAAACCAACCTGCTGCGACACCAAAAACTGGCTCATTGCCTTAGCATAGAACAGAAAGAGGAAGGGGGCAAGAGGGCAGCCTTGTCTGACCGAACGTGTGAGCATGAAACGATCGCCTCTATCTCCTAGCAAAAGTACCTGACTATGTGCTAGTCTGTACAAAGCTGGCACCCCTATGATCCAAGCATCTGAGAAGCCCATCCTGCGTAGAGTGCCCTCCAGAAAGTCCCAGTCAACTCTGTCATAGGCCTTCTCAAAATTGAGAAGAAGAATCACCAGATCCTCACCACGGAGCCTTGCTAGGGCAGAAGCCTCCCAAAAAGTAAAGATGTTGTCAAGGATACTATGCTCCTTGACAAAACCAATTTAGGTCCCATGTATAAGGCTCTCTAGAAGTGGTTGGATCCTCAAACTCAGAGCCAAGACCCTCTCAGGGATGCGTAGCATCGTGCTCCCCCACCGTTGCCTATCTGTCACTGTGAGGATCACTGGTGCATGGTCCGAGAAGGAAGTCCCTACCAGGATGCCAATTGTCCCACCCAAGTCATAGAAAAAGTCACTAGTGTAGAAGCAATCTATCCGCGATAGATTCACTCCTCCCACTCTGTGGTCCAAATGAGAGAAGGCCAGCAGGCTGTCTGTGGGCCTCACAAAGCTAGAGTGCTGCCACACATCCGAAACTCTCAGAGTCATACAAAACCTCTCCCAAGTTGCCATCTCAACTCCCTGCACAGTAGTGTGGCTGCCACCAATCCTGTTAGAAGGGTCCTCCAACATGTTGAAGTCACCCCGAATGCACCACTGCTCTGCTTGCGGCAGAGACTCAACAATCTGTGGCCAAAACTCTGCTCGTGCACTTGTCACATTGGACGTATATATGCTCAGGAAGCCCACAAGGCAACCTTGAACTTGGATCGTGATCCATTGAGCCCTGCCTGGCACAATAATTTCTCTGCCCACAATGGCATGCTGTAGAGACTCCGCAATAGTCATACATACCCCACCCTGGATGCCTCCAGGTCCAAAAGCAGCTGACCAAAAAGTCTCACAGAGACCACACAAAATCTGACCACAACGCCGAATGAGGATCTCACAAAGATGATGCTCCTGCAGCGTAAGAATGTCAATCTCACCACCCACAAGGCATCTACGTAGCTCCTGACACAGCCGACCCCTCTGTCGTTGAAACTGGGGCCCTCCTAATCCCTGCACATTTCATGAGATGATCCTCATGGAGTCGTGAGAGAAAACAGATGCTGCAACATCAGCCAACCTCGCTATGTTTGAGGCAGGTTTGGATGGGGAGTAATCCACATCTGAACGACCTCTAGACAAGCGCGCAAGAAGTGACTATCCCGCCCAGGCCCAAGCCGAGCGTGTAGCCTGAAGGGCTACATACTCTATCCAAGAATCCTCATGCACAAAAACATAACATGGAGGGCACTAAGTGTTTGCAAACAAGTGCACCACAATGTGCCTGCAACCCACTGCATTTGGAGGTGTCACATTGAACTTGGAAAGAGGCCAAAGTGTCTACACCAGATCTGGCACTGCTAAGTCCCCTGTGTGATGTAAGAACTCAATAGCCTGGGTCTAGAGCCAGTCCACGACTGTGTGTTGGGTCCACTCCATGGTATCCCTACCACACAACGAAAAGGAGAAACCCACCGCTCTGTCCAGGGCCTCACTGCCTCTAGCTGCAAGAAAGAGGACGTGGACTCAAAAGCTGGCCTCCTCCAATTCGGAAGAGGAATCACCCAGAAACCAAGTGAAGCTGTAAGCGAAGAAATCCCAACGTCTAGGAATGTCAAAGCTGGTCAGACTTCTGGGGATCACTGCAAAGGGAGAAGTGAGCACCAAAAAAGGCGGCCTCAGGTGGGGGCTGTCGAAGTACCAGCCTGTGTATCCTGTGTACTTGGCTGCATGGCATCCTCGGCCTTAGGCGACTGCGCATGCGCTGTGGGTCGAGGTCTCCTGCAAGGACAGGCCTTTGCCATATGGACCATATGTCTGCAAATGAAACACTGGTTTGGGAGACTCGAATACTCCACACTCTATCTGATCCATCCCCCACTTACCCTAGGTAGCAGTACCACCTTGGGGAGGGAGTGTGTGTCACGAACAAGAACCCGCACAGTAGGTAGACCTATGGCCTTGGCCACAACTAAAGCTACTATGCATGGAGACTCCAAAACTGTCCTGAACATGGAACCAATTCTGGGTAGGAGGGGATGGTACTCTCGCCTCAGGCCTGGGAAGCAAACCGAAATCGGCAAGTCTGCCTCCTCCTTGAGAACATCTGTAGTAGGGTCAAAACCATGATGCGAACGTCGGAAGTATGTTCGAGCTACTCTAATGCCGAGCGGGCTCATTGAAATCACCTTGGTCGCCATATTTGCAGACTCAAACTTGACCTAGTAGTACCCTCTCCCGAGGATCTGGACATATGTGATCTTGCCACATCGGAGAAAAGACGGGCCTGTAGTAAATCCCGAACTTCGCCCCAACTGGGCCGAGTGCCAATGATTTTATAGATAACCAAAGTGGCTCGCAAGCACTCCACTTCGACCATCAAGCTCGCTTGCTCTTCTAGCAAAAGAGCAAGTCGAAGGGTCGGCTCCGTGGTGTCGGGCGAGGGGGCTTTTGTGGAGTCCCTCTGAGGTGGAGCACAGGCCGCCATTCTGTGTCTGCTGCTGAAAGGATATGGTGGTTGGCATCGAGGCGAGTGCCGACAAGCTAAAAAAAAAACAGCCTGCACGCATGTAGAAGGCGAAAAAAGGGGGAAATAGGGGGCGGGGGGGAGTAAGCGGGCTGTGGCCAGGGGGTGGTCAGGTGTAGCGACGGCGAGTGAGGCACGAGGGCTAGCTGTACCAACGCAGGCAGCACGCTGGAGGGCTGGACAACGGTGGGTAGGGTAGCGCACAGGGAAATACGCAGCGCGAGGGAGGAGGGGGGAGGCGGGAGCGATGGCGAGGGAGTTGCGCGCGCAGGGGGGGCGTGACAAGCAGCAAGCTACCCATTGAGTCTTCACATGTTTCTGGCACTTCAGACCACACTTTCAAGAAGATATGCAATGATCAATACAAATTTTTTTTACCAATGTGATTTGTAAGAAATCATGATAATGTAGCTACAACTTAAAATTGATTGTTGGTAACCAAATGACCATCGCATTGAGTTAGAGTATTATGCTCGCACTTCGAGATGATCCGATGCGACAAAATATTGTTTAGGGTACAATTCTTATCACTTATAGGTGTAAAGTATTCAAAATTTATTCCAAATGCCTAAACAATGAATTATATTCTCTTTTTGGATATGTGCATACAATGCAGATTGTTGTTGGATACGATTGACTATGTACTTTCAATTTTTTGGCATAATCAATTAGTAAATTGTATATTTCATGTGTGATTAATAAAAATGGTTAATTTACAAATTTGTGCATCATGGTTCGTGGTCATGAGTGGACGTACGTGCATGAAATAGTACTAGGACGAACTGCATCTCGATTGAAGTGCAAGTCTTGTCACCATGTGCTCAGTGGCAATGCTATGAGGATCAAAGAGCATTTGTTCAAAGTGCCAGGCAATGTTGGCCTTGTCCCTTGCCTCCACGAGACATATATGAAAGATTTCTGGATTATGTACGAAAAGTAAAGGTTGTCTTTGAGGGCAAAAATAAAGAGGTAAGCAAAAGTGATCGTAATGTGGGAAGAGCAGATTTAATGGATGAAGAAGAACCTATTACAAATGAGGAGAGAAATCTGATGGAGACTGATAATAAAGAGCATAATTCCTTCAATCCTTGTTTCTAGAGGGGAGTGTATGATACACCATCCTTCGACGTAGGTTCATCTAGTAATGCATCTAATTCAAAGAGAAATTGTACCGATGGTATTGAAAGAGGGTTATCTACGGATGAAACACTCCATCAAGATTTTGATAAAAAGTGGTTATACATGCTGCATTTGAACTGGACGCAAGCATTTCTTGCTTGTGGTATTCCATTCAATGTAGTGTGGAATCGTATCTTCAAAGAATCATTTATAGGCACTGCCAAAAAAGGATTTGTGATGTTAGATTGTAATAAAATGTGCACAGAGTATGTTGACAAAGTCGAATATGAGGTAGAAAGCATGCTCAAACATGGAGTGTTGGAATATGTTTCAACTTTTGGATGTACTATAGCTTTGGATGGATAGACCAGTTGTAAAAAAAAACCTTTAATCAATGTGATGTTGATTTGTCCCCGAGGGTCAGTATTTTTAGAAGCCATTGACACGTCCTAGAAGGAAAAAACGAGTCCCTTCCTTTCAAAGATCTATGAACATGCTATATCAAAAGCTAGAGGACCAAAGAATGTGACAGCCATTCTCACTGACAATGTTGCAAATTACAAAGGTGCAGGTCTTGTAATTCAAGCAAAGTACTCGAAAGTAACATAGGTACTATGCGGTGCACATACTCTCAATCTGCTTCGAAATGATATTGGCAAACTTGACAAAATAAATACTACTTTGTTGGAATCAAACACAATAGTAAAGTTCATTAGAGAGCATCAATTTTCATATGCCCTGTTTAGAACTGTCGCCTAACAAGGCATTACAAATCTTTTGTGAGACTCGGTTTTCTACTACATATTATGTATTTTCAACACTGAAAGATATTTGACATGCACTGGTGAAGATAGTTGCCGATAGGCAATGGGATGCATGTCTTATCAAATATCCCAGTTACCAAGCTACAACATTAAGGGTTCATCAACTCGTCAATTCTCTAGTGTTCTGGAGAAATGTGGAAAAAGTTGTCAATGTTACTAAACCCTTTGTGGACATGTTGCGCTTAGTGGATAAAGATTCTTTTGTCTTTGGAAAGGTATATTGGTATATGTCAAAAGCCATTGAAAAGCTCAAAGACTTTCAAGGATATATTGGTAGAGATAAAACATTTTTAGTTTCATATGCAGAATATCGATGGGCGTAAATGCACACGTCGTTACACAGTGCATCATTCGCTTTAAATCAATCCAAAATTTTAGCTTCATGAACAATCCTCCAATTCAAAAATGATTTGTGGTTTTAAAGCAGTGTGCATGGAACTCTTAGGGTCGGATGAGAGAAAAGATGCATTTCATCAACGCGTTGACTATGCTAATAGGGTTGGTATGTTTGGTGATCCTTGGGACATTGACGCCATAAAAAACGTTAGCACACCTATGTGGTGGAAAGAATATGGTGGAGAAAAGATACAATTGTAATACATAGCTATCATAGTATTATTGATTGCTGCTTCAAGTGGTAGCTACAAGAGAAACTGGTATGTATTTGACTTCTTACACACTAAGAAGAGAAATATATTAAAACCAAAACAAGCTAAGGCTCTCGTATATGTGTTTTGTAATATCAGCTTGTTGCATGCTCCAACCAACATTGTGATGAGAGCAATTGAACATAAAAAGAAAACCCATGAGGTAGTTGTTGTTGAGGTGAAAAGTGATGGAGAGTCAGAGTGGGAGTTGGCTTTAGAATTTTCAGACATGGAAGAAGTTGATGAAATGATTCCAGTGTTTGATTGTGACAACATTGTTTGAAAACACCTTTGGTACAATGAACTTGTAATCAACTTGATTTTGTTGGCCATATCTTATGATCTCTCTCTTTTTGCCATGTCACTTTGTGTCGTATGATTGTCAATCACTTTTATTTTATATTTATTGTATAAAATTTATAACCACGAGCGATGAAAAAGAAGCAAAGCGTTTAATATCAAAATAGATTACAAAAAGTTGGCTTCAAGGATTA
Source organism: Adiantum capillus-veneris (assembly GCF_014529385.1). Lineage (NCBI taxonomy): Eukaryota > Viridiplantae > Streptophyta > Polypodiopsida > Polypodiales > Pteridaceae > Adiantum > Adiantum capillus-veneris. The sequence continues at coordinate 142,777,837 of NC_140945.1, forward strand.
CAACAATAGAATGTATAGCTTTTACAACTCAGCATGCTGAGTGAGATTTGCCAAAATCTCATTCAAGAGAAATTCATGAGAGCTAAGAGATGCAGAGTTGGTCGGTGTAGCCAAAAATGCGTCGAGATTTCCTATGGCAGCTCTAACATCATCTTTTGCAAGGGAACCAAATTTCTCATTGTACTTTGCAAGCTTTCTTTGAGATAGTGCAAGCTCTCTTCTAGTGGCATCGAGTTGTGTCTCAAGCTCTAACACCTTCAACCTCAAGCTTGTAGGAGTTTCACCTTGGCTTGCTAGGTCAACTCACTGGCTTGTCATCTCCACAATGATTTCATTCTCCTCTGGTAGAAGAACAACATGATGCTTTTGTGATGCTAGGGTCTTTGCTCATTCTACACTAAAATCTTGTCGACAATACGGCCAAGCACAACGCATGCGTTAGGAGGTTTATCATCCCAGTTGATGTTGGTATACATTCAATGTCCACCTCTCTTAGTTTTTCCACCACAATATATGCTACACAGTTTGTAAGGCCCCCATATGAGGAGAAGTCAATGGTGCATATATATTTGGTGGATTCCAGCTTTGCATGCTGATGAGATCTCTATTTGTGATCATGGATGGTATGGAGAAAATTCAAGGCCAACTTTGGGGGCACCCCCGAGACGTTTTATTCATCGAAATATTCCTTTATTTGGAATATCTTGCCCGGCGGCGGAAAGACAATTTGAAAACGATCGTCCGGTGGTTAGTGGCCGGTTGCCCGTGATTTTTGGCCGACAATCAATGGCCGGTGGTCTTTGACCGGTGGCCGGATTTCCTTGGGAGTTCTAGGTAGACTTGTCTACCCAAAAGCGGCTACGCATGGGTGCTTGGTAGAGTCCTACTTGAACTTGGTTACACAAGGATGGCCACACACACATGGACGCATGGCAGAGTTCTACTTGGACTCGGCTATCTAAGGGCGGCTACACAATTGTGTTACATCTATATAAGGAGGCCTTCTCATGAGTAATACGGTAGAATGGTGCAGTACACTTGACTCACACAACACCCATCCTTGTTGAAGGATTGTTAGTCCCTTGTATTCCTACTTGCTCTAGTTTTCTAAATTGCCATCTAAGATCTACCTTGAGAGCGCATGGGTGGATGAAGCCATCACTTTGTAATAGTGTGCTAGTCTAAAGTTTTTGATTTTGCAAGTCTAATCTACTTTGCATCGAATCTCTCTCTACTCTCCTTGCTACTAGATCCTTATTGTATTGCTCATTTCTTACAGTTGACTCTCTTGCCCAATATGTAATGTTCATAGCACTGTTGAATGAAGTATATGGAAATTTGGTTATTATTGGAAATATCTCGTTGTTACCAAATAAATCGTTGGAGAAGAACTCAAGCTAAGCCCACATGTTGCAAGTTAGAGAGCTTTATTGGTGGATTTCCCTTTGTATCACCACTTGTTTTGAAAAGTGTATTTTGAACAAAGTGATTTGGACATAAGTCTTTGCATTGTTTGCAACTCAAGGGCTCTCCCTCTAGGTTTGATTCATCCTCTTGAATGCTGGCAATAACTGATAAGTCTGATTGTCCGCATCGAATTTGCTCCACACTGATAACTTGTTGTCCCTCATCGTAATCAAGGTCTTCAGCCATATCTACAAACAAAATACCAAAATTCAATAACCATATTTCCAATGCAAATCTTTTGCAAATTGAAATTGACAAATCAATACATAGACAATGACACAAATGTGACCGAAACCAATTTCAATGAAATAATGATGTTTTGAACTTAAAAACATTAAATTGCTACTTGAATTGTGATGTGATACTTAAATTAACATTGAATTAACAATAAATTGACAATTTTAACCCCAAAAAAAGTTGTTTGTATACATCCATCGTTTGGTCAAAGACCAGAACAATATGCCAACTCTATGGGCTCCATTGATACAAAGGGATAAATTGAAAGCTGAAGGTTGATTTTGGGGATTTTTATCTTTGCCTAAATCAGGAGTTCTATATATTTTTTTTACAAAGGTTCTTTGCTCTGGATCACTTGGCTATGGCATGCAATAAAGTGTGCATTTCAAAACTTACCATAGAGAATATACATCCATGGATTTAGAAAAAGGAGGAGGATTGGTGGAGATACACTTGGGGGTAGCCCAAGGGTAGTTTTGAAGGTGATTGTTTCAACATTCCAAAGACAAATCTGCTAGCTTTGGAAATGTCTTCGTTTTTGGGAATAAGCTAGAAGTGCCCCAATGTGTAATGCCCCAATATCCCCAATATGCACCTTTGTCAATAAAATGCAAGATAACGTTTCAAGAGTGAAGGTCGTTGTGCAAAAAAACATGGTGATGCAAGAACTTTAATGTCTATAGTAGAGCATTGACAATGTGCAAGATATTGTCTTGGAAGCACTCTATACTACCAGCTGTCTGTAAAAACTCTTTGATGGAAAGCTTGCTTCCATTCAAGTGACATGCTTGTATCCACTTCTCCACATGGCTATCATTCCAACATCTGAAGATAAGCATTGTTCGTGGGGAGTGACGCATGATGTCAAGTGGCAGGATTATACCTCGGTATTGATATTTAAAGTGGTGGCTTCTTCCATGGCTTGTTGTGATAGCAGTTGGCTCGTGTGGCTGAATCTTGAATACTTTAGCTGCATACACAAGGTATGAGAAGGCAGGATGCAATACATAAACTTGCTTGATATATGCCCATCTGCCTTCTCCGAGTTGGGGAGCTTTCAAGTGGAAAAAATGTTGATCCTGTAGAAGGTGCAATACTAGCGAATCATCACCTTGGGCTACTACTTCTGCATTGACCGGCTAAGCGAGAGTAGTTTCTATCTCAGTATATAAGACCTAGGAGACTGAGATTCTGGATCCACCACCCTACCACCCTATATATAGGTTGGCTCCTAGCCCTAACCATAATACGGATCCCCAATCCACATTGGTCTAGTCCAAGCCCTTGGATCAGGTCCCAGACCCCCTAGGTCAAGCCTTGCTCCTTAGGATCCTTGTCCTAACATTACTCCCCCCTTGGAGAAGCATTTTCTTCCTTCAAAATAAGAGTGGTGATACCCTAATGTTTTCCACTGTGGAATCCTTCATGGATCTAGATGTTCGTTTGATCGGAACACGGTTCAACAGGAGGTTCAATTAAACCAAGAGTAACATCTTGATTTTTCACATTTTTGTCCATTTGTAACCATCATGTTTTATCGTCTTCTAACTTAAATAGTTTGTAGACTCCATTTAGAACACATATGAGCATGCTAAATGAGTTATCAAAACAAAGATGTACCCAAAAGAGTACCTCTTTTGACTTTCCATGAAAGTAACTAGCTGACGTAACTTATCAGCAAAATGTAAGTCCTTGACTTGTTCTCAATTTCATCATTAAACAACCCCACCATAACTAGTGTTCAAGGTTGAGAACCTAAATTATACATGAAGACACTAAACCTAGTCGCAAACATGCTTTAACTTATGGTAAGCAAACTCCAACTAAAGCAATACATGACTTCTAATTGAATTGCTTGGTGCTAACGTACACACTTCACATATCCTTTAGCAGAAGATTACACTTTGTAATCTGTCTATCCTCTATGGATAACTAACAGTACTGAGATATGTTTCCCCACGGTTTACAAACAATCTTCCCAAATGACCGGTAAATGGGGATCACAATGTCTTACAACATTGTTGAGGAACCAACAACATCGTGAATAACCATCTTGGTTAACTTGAAAGATCCACAAGCACCCAAACCAAGCCATGACCTCTATTGGTGATTGGTAGATCCAAAGGTAATCTCATAGAGATACTGCACGTGGAGTGCATGCTTCATAAGAAACTACTGTGATGAATATGCATGCCGCTCCAAATTAGTCTCTGCTAAACACTAGGACCCATAACACTTAGATTGCATGCATTTAGCAAAAACGGATCCGAACCTGCATATCCATGATCATACTTGCCAATACTTATGGCGAATGTGATGCTCCTAGCACACATGAAAGAGAATATGAAAAGAAACTAAATACTTTCTAATGCAATCATTTACAAGCGAAACATTAATCACTTCTAGGTACAAACAATGAAACCTTTTCATTAACAACTTGTAGCCTTGCTATATCCATAAACAACCATCCATTAATGTTGTTTAGCAGCATTTGTACCTTAACAAGTCGTTCTAAGTATTCGAAAATTTTTGGCCACCGAAATTGTTCCTGATATGTCGTGCTAAAAATGTTCTAGAAAATGGATTTGACCAACACCTAGGGACTTTTTTGTGACACATAATTGAAATAGTGGGCGCCAGTGTTAGTCCCAAAGACTCATATTCTCCACATGTGAAATATGCCTCATGTAAGGATGTCTTTAAAAAAACATCCTTCAAGTAGAAGATGTACTTGTGTGTGGAGGTAACTGCAAACACTCCACGGTGTGAGTGAGAAGGACCCTCATTATCCTTACTCCACACTAGCCAAACCAAACTTCTTGAATTCCTAGACCATGTTGTATCCCATGTGACAACATGTGCCAAACTAAGACCTACAAGTGGGTCCATAATTGCGTAATGCAAAAATCTATTTTGGACACTACAACCCAAGTTTCGTGGCTCTTACATGACCTTTGTCCTCTCACTGGAGGTTGAACATAATGTTCACTTATTCGTAGTGAAAGGCACTTGCCCAAATTTCCCACCTGCAAAGGCCTAGGAACACTAATTAAAAATTATTGAAATGCAATTAGGATTGTGCCTGTAACCTTAGGTGTTGCCTTCGCAATCCAAACCCCTTGGTTAAAATTGACATTGTCAAACCCCTTGGTTAAACTTTGTAGGAAAACTGCTCAACTAGCCGCCGACCCTTGGCCTGTGTCCGTTACTCCCCTTGCGTTTGCCCTTGGTATTACATTACTTTCGAAGTTAAATTTGTCTACTAGCCCTTGGAAGTTTGTGGACTTATTTCCTTGAAAGTGGAAGTATGAAGGTTCCAAGAATTGACCATCAACACTTAATAAGTGATTTGTAATTCATGAGCTAGGTCTTTCCCCAAAACTGTACTAATATAGACACTCTTAGTGCCATAGATAAAATAGGAGATCCACTAAAGTTGGAATCGTATTCACAACTAGATCTTTTTCGGACCCAAAAATCCATAATCTTTGGTTTTTGTGAACAGTCGTACTGTCTGAAATGCTGGCTTCATTGATACACCATGGTAGAGATAATCCCTTACGAGTTTAAGACATTCAAAAACTCAATGTAATCTTCACACTCAAAGTGTGTAGTGCTAAAATAATGCCCAAAAGATTGCTAATGGAAAGACTCTTGCTTGTCCATTAGAATCGATGGGTACTGAACTCAATAGAATTGTTCGATCTTGAAAGAAATCAATGATGGATTACAAACAGATGGCTCTTAGCCATTCCAAAATAGGTGGCAATAGATGGCTCTTAGCCCTTCCTGTTACCGTATTGACATAGAAAGATTTCAATAAAATCATGCCTAGTTTCACGTTTCTCGTAGAGAGAGAGAGACAGAGAGAGAGAGAGAGAGAAGAGAGAGAATTTTGGGCTAAGGAAACCACTTATTCTAATGCGTTGTATGCCCCTTGCATATGCTCCAGTGCAGACCATGTCTGTGTCATAGATTATCTTATAAGCATACAATAGTGTACGTGTACAACGCTCTTGTAGAGAGAGGTACCATAATTCATAGCTAGACTCACCTAGCGTATATGTGGTCATAATTGTACCAAAGTGACTTAGGTACGGCACTTTTCTTGTGAATACACATTATAAAAAATGTTTTAAAACATCCATAAGTGAGCTCGTCCTTGACAGAGTAGCTAGTTTTATAGCGAAAGCGTACATAATGATGGGATGTCGTATATTGTACTAGCACCATGCATACATATGAAAAAAATAGAATAATAAGCCCTTGGATTCAATGATAGTCTCAACCATGTCAATCCCTGGTATACGTGCCTTACACAATTACAGTGGCATGGCTACAGCATAGTGTGTCGTTGCATAAACAGAGCTTATATCCACGTAGTGCCAAAGATGTGTGCCACTGTCATTTATCAAAAGTCAATTGATAATATCTTGGCACCTAAGAGAAGCCTTGCTTCACATGAAGTCTGATCAAGCACTTTGCTTTGCACAGAGGCTTCTTACGGAGTCTGCCCAAGCACTTTGATTTACACAGCAGAAGATCTTTTCCAAAGTGAAAAGTAACGCATAAACAAAAACAACATAACTTGAAATTTACTAACCTTGTCGCTGGTAATTTGCTCGAATCCAAATCATAGCCATATGTACTGTTTGAGTGAGCTAGCATATGTATCATATACACCCTCATGTGATTTAAAAATCGGCACACATCTTGGCAAGTTTTTCTATTAGCATATTCCAAACTTTGGAAACCTCTATGCCAAATTTTGAAAGGAAGCCTTGCTTCACATAAGTACTCATGCAATTTTGGTGCTCATAGCTAATACATACTCTTGCCAATTTACAATGGCATAACAAAAGAAAGTCGACCTTGTCGAGCATTCACAAATAATCGACCTTGTCGAATTGTGAAATGTATTTGAAAAATACTTGCAAGAGATGTACCTTGTATCTGCTTGGTGTGATGATTGTTATTCTAAGGATTTGTAGACGGAGCCTTTCTGTTCTTGGAATTGTAGTTAATGGTCGGCCTTGCCAAGTATCCGTGCCTCCTTGAACAAGGCTAGAAATAGATTGTGCCGATCTCCATGAGATTCTAAAGCACTACCATTCCTAACCTTTGACAGGCAGGGGAAGAAGCCATGCTTTTACATGAGATCATTTCTCACACTCAAGCCTTGATTGAATGTGAGTGGTTGTTGCACACCGTGTGTTCAAAAACAAAAATATCACACTTTAGGTAATGCTCACAAGCCTTACTTGTGCCTTGAGTGTTGAAATTACACAAGCATGGAAAAGAAAATAAAATTCACAGTAGCATACATACCTTTTTACGTACTCGTGCCAACTAGCCTTGCCATCGTAATAATAAACCTATAGTTTGTCAAGAGATGTCCTACTTCCTGATGTCAAAGGCCTTGATCAATTCGCATCTATAGAAATATGTACTATGCTTGAAACAAAAATGAAGTACCTCATAGAGAGTTCCACTTCTGGAAGCGTAGAAGGTTGTCTCCCTTGTTTTCTATCAAGGCTTCCAAAATTGTCGACTCTAATTGAGGCCGTAATTCTACCTCAAACACATTGAAGATTTTACTTTGGTCATCGGCGTAATGTATCTTTCCATGTTGGCTTATAGCCTTGCCAAATACATTGAAGCTTTTACTTTGGCCGTTGGTGCAATGCACCTTGCCATGTTGTCTTGGAGCCTTACCGACTTGCCCATTGAAGCTCAAACCTTGCTATTAATTTTCCATAGCAATGCAATTTTTTGCATATGAGCTTTAGAAAAACAGTACATCCTGCATGCAGATGGTGTACCAAGGCATGGATGGTCCTTGCATGTCATCGAATAGACGGCACTTGTCCATGATTTACTCCAACTATGGGATAAACCACTTGTGTGGGGAGGGTGCCCAAGTTGGGGCGCCCACTGGTGTGTAATGGGAAAGTTGAGAAAAGAAACAAAAGCAACCCCTTCTTGCTGCAGCAATGGCGATCGCTTTCTGATGACCAAAGCGTATCTAGAATCCACCCCCTTGCTCAAATGACAACACTTCAAAAATGTGTTTGGCATCTCTTGCCGTTGCGCATTGCCAAGCCTAAGCATGGGCAAAATGCTACAGGTCGACCCTGATCTCGTGTCTTACACAAGGGTGCATATCTGCCACATGTCATCGAGACTCCTCTGTCGAGCCCCCTCTAGGAATCATGAGACCATATCCACGACCTTCCCCCACGATTTCTCCACGGCTTCTCCCTTGACAACTATAATCCCACCATGAAGATTCGAGAGGGAGAGCATGCAACCATGCATGTTCATCTTCCCCTTGTCCATGATTCCTTCCCTCCCCTAAGCTATGACACCAATATAAGACCTAGGAGATTGAGATGCCAGATCCACCGCCCGACCACCCATATATAGGCTATCTCCTAGCCCTAGCCATAATACAGATCCCCTAGTCCACATTGGTCCAGTCCAAGCCCTTGTCTCAGGTCCCTGACCCCCTAGGTCAAGCTTTGGTCCTTAGGATCCTTGTCCTGACACAGTAGGATCAGCCACTCTTGGTCTTTTGCTAGGGCCTTATAGCTTGATATTTCCTTTCATTTCTACATGCAATTGATGAACCAATTGCATTCTTTCGTGTATTGAAGGGAGAGAGTGGACTTTAGGGTTTTGCAGAGCATCAAAAGCAGCCAAGACTTGGCCCAAAACGTGCTTGACAAGCCCCCATAATTGACCGCCATTGAAAATTGGAATATCAAATGATATTGTCGAGAATGATTGCTGTAAGCACTCAAAGAAATGTTTTATTAATGTGTTGAAAAAACCATTGAAGCTAGAAGGCTCTGCAGTTTCAAAACATCGACACAACTACTTCTCTTCCAACAGTGTAGGTAGCGAACAATAGCTTCAGTGACGGTTTTTTGATGTGCTCGTGATACCTTCTTCTCTGGCATGACTAGTAAAATAAACAATGATATATTAACACCAAGAGAATAATTCAAATTTCAAACATATTGAAATATGAAAATGTTTAATATCAAGACTTAGAAGAGTTAACGTAAACAATTTGTTGAAACAAATAAAATATATACAATGTTTAATGATTATGATTTTGGAATAAGATTTTGTTTCAATAATTGAAGAAATGTACATTCAATTTAGAAAATAGATGCCTAAATGTTAATCTTATGAAAAACTAGTCCAACTGTTTGAGGTAAAAACTCTAACACAAGTGTGGACACTACTAAGCACAGATCAGTGTAAGTTTACGTCACACAAAAGAAGTCTATTAGACTACAAAAAGCGTATGATACAGACTAATATCCAGCTTTGAAGTGTGAGTGTTCTCATACACAACACGAAGTGACAAACCCCTACCCCATCTATGAAGTGCAAGGAAGGAACCTCTACACAGCACGAGTGGAATTCTACACTCTCTATGGCTCTCTCTGGAGTGTGACCAATTGGTCTACACAACCACGAGACAAAGCTCTAATGTCCTATCTATTCCAATAGTGTGACCCTTAGGGTTCTATACCAATCCCCAACCTTCTCACTCACGGTCAAGCTTAAAGCATTACTCTTATGCAGGTCATTGTGTTCTCCTAGGGAATCGCATATTTGTTCAAATACTTTGATATGATTTCTCACATCCCCATCCCCATTAAATTTTTGTGTGAGCTTGGCTATTTGTACTGCCTTACTTCTAGGCTCTCTATCAGGCGTGTTACGTATATTTTCAGCAATAGATATACCAATAGCTAGAGCAAATGTTGCCAAGTCACCAAGTGAGCAGGTATAGTGGGGACAGCCGCTCTTGGGATTGCATGTGGAATGGGAGTTAGCATTGGGTTAGGCATACGGGTGATCCTCGGGTCCCAAGCTGGGTACGATGTTGTACTATGTGGCGGCCCAAAGTTCATATGTGTTGCCCTGGGCATAACAGACATGGGATGTGACATGCTAATGCTAGCTGGTATGGTCTCATTGAAATAAGGGCTTGGATGTTGTCGTCGTGGAGCATAAGTTATTGAAACAATGGGAGGGGTAGGAGCTACATGATCATGATGTCCATGATGCATGCATGTCAATTGCTGCAGATTCACATGTGTGGTATTTTGACAGTGGTGCTACAAAGCGCATTACCTCACATCGTGATTTTTTCACCTCTCTTGAGTCTGTTCCTCATGGGAATTCAGTCACTTGTGCCAACAATGCCTCTTATCCGGTTCAAGGAGTTAGAAAGATTGTGCTTACTGTTGCAAATGGCAGTTCTTTCACACTTGTTGATGCACTTTATGTACCTGGGATCAAGAAGAACCTTTTGTCTGTATCTGCACTTGCTAGACTTGGTCTTGTAGTCAAATTTGTGGATGACAAATGTGCGGTTCATGATCTCAGTTTTGGTGATGAAATTGTTGCATCTAGAATTTTATGCCATGGGCTGTATAAGCTCATTTTATATGAAAATTGTGGGCTGAATTTTGCAAATGCAGTTGTCGATTCAAGCACACATACAATATGTGTCGTCTTTCTTTTGCACTAATAGCACAGGTGAGAAAAATGGAGATGAGCTAGGCCTAAATGTGCCCTTCTCAACTAACTCATGCACTTGCCGCATAATCTCCTCTTGTTGAGCTTGAGAAACTCTATAAGGAGGTTTATTAGGCGGTGAACTTCTTGGAAGAATTTCAATTGCATGGTCATCATTGCCTCCTTTAGGAGGTAGCTCACAAGGGATGTCGTCAATAAAGACATCTTGAAACCCCTTGAGAAAATTGGATAACTCTAATTCCTTGTGATTGTTTATATTTTCTTTTGCTAAAGCATTACATTCATTTTGAGAATCTTTAACAAAAATCATGTACATGGAAATAGAGTTTTTATTGACTTATTGAAAGCTTGTGTATGTACAATGGGTGTGCTGTTACCCATTTGCTTAGCATCTATGTACATATCTTTTTCCTTGAACCTAAAGTAGATTCTCCTTTCAGGGAATTTAACATTGGCAGTCATGCGATCAAACCATGGTGCCCCTAGGATTACATCCTCGTGCTTGAAAGGAGAGATAAAGAAGTCCTCTTTTTCCACATATCTTTGGGCATGCAGCCTCAATTTCCCGATCAAGGGAGTGACTGAAGCTTCTTGCCCCTTGAAAGCACCATCTGTGGGTAGGACATCTCCCATCTTGTAAGCTTGTATGCCTAGCTTGGTGGCCAACTCTGTGGATATGAAATAGTGACTAGAACCAAGGTCAAAAAGAATAGAAGCATCGTGTTCTCTTACCTTTCCCCAAGCATGGCATAGAGGAGATCCTTTGTGGTGAGTTTCCTCCTCTTGGATTTCAACCAAGGTAGATCTCGGAGGCTGATGGTGGGTGTTCTTTTGGGGACAAGCACGATACACATTCCCTTGCTCACCGCACTTGAAACAACGGTTATCCTTGCGATAATGCTCAAGCTCTTCAGGAGAGAGTTTATTTTTTCCTTTGTAAACTCCCTTATCTTTAGCTTTGTTGGAATTTACCTTAGGAGACATTTGGACATTGTCCTTCCCCTTAGGCTCATTGGAACCCTTGTTTTCTGTGGGCTTAGAATTTCTTTTAGCACCTGTTTGGAAATTGATTTGAGAAGCCACCATAGTATGGTGTATAACCGCCAATATGGTGCGTGGCCTTTGGGAGTTGAAATACTCCACCATTTCTTCAGTTAAACCTGCACAAAATTGTTGCTTTTTCTCTCCAAAATCCATCCTTTTGAAGACAGTGGCTTTGAGATGTAAGTCCCAAAACCTATCTACATATTTGTGAATGGATTCGTAGGGAGAGAGCTTCAAGCTTCGCCATTTGGTGAGTACTTTGTCTTTGGCATCGGTAGCCAAAACCTCCTTCATAATGGAAGCTCTTAAAGCTTTCCATATTTGTGGAGCTTCACCATTTGCCCGTAGGCTAGACCACCATTGCCTGGAGGACTTTTGAAAGTGCATAGCCACATGGTGTAGCTTAGAGGACTCGGTGAAGCCCTCATCTCCAAACGCCGCATCGAATTGTTCGATAAAGGCCAATACTTTGTCCGTAGCACCAAAGGTGCCATCGTAGGTAAGGAAAGAGATGCTCTTCCCTCCCTCTTTGAACTCCTTGAGCTTGGACGACCTCTTCCATGTGGCATAGGATTTCCTATGGCCTCTTTTTTTTTATGGTTCAAAAGTTGCACCATCACTTTCTTCAAAAGATGAAGAATTTGAGGAAGACGGAGAAGAGGGTGACCTCTTTCTTGCCTTGATCTTCTTTGTCTGCACCATCACTTTCATAAGAGGAAGAGGATGAAGAAGATGGAGAAGAAGGTGTCCTCTTTCTCGCTTTTTTCTTCTCTTGCTTTTTCTCATCCCTCTTTGAACTATGGTGTGGAGAAGTGTGTGATGGTCTTCTCCATTTTGGAGATGATGGAGAGTGTTTAGCCCGCCGTTGGTACAGCCAAAGTGTATCGACTATAGAAGGTGCCATGGGTAGATATGTGCAGGCTAGTAGAAGCATGGCAAAAGGCTGGAGTAGCTAGGAAGATCATGGGCTGACAGGTAGCAGTGGAGGTGTATGACTGATGTGGTTTATAGGCCAAGGAAGGCTCCATGAGGAGCTAATTTGGTTAGAAGGTGAAGGAGATGCAAGATGCAGTCTTTGGGTCCAGGAATGAAGAGATTGAAGTGCTGAACGAGCAGGTTCAAACGGATCATCAAATCGAGCTACGGAGCCCGAGTTATTGAAGGTTGAAGGTTCAATGTGTTGCAGATTCTTGCCGGACAAGGCATCTAGGAACAGGTGGTCCAAGTGGAAGTCAAGGTACAGGTATGTAGTGCCCAATTTATGGAGCCTACCGGTCTTTTCAGATTGCACATAGAAGCCATGGATTGTATTTTATGGCCAATTGAAGTTTTTCCGGGGGCTAGGTTGGTGCCCGCCTGACCACTTGGGGAGTGTGCCATCTGGCGTCTTTTGAGCCTCGATAAGGTTCTACAGCAGGGTGTGCATCATATGAAGATAGCATGAATTGATTTCATGTCAGACGGAGCCCGGAGCGGAAAGATATGGAAGCCAGAAGATTGGGTGCCTTTGTTCGAAGTTGATTGCAGATGATTGATCGGTTTTTACGGCCTCGGTTTAGGGGCTTGAGAAATTGTGAGGAGCAGCTTGAGCCGGGGGTGTCCAAGTAGACATGATGAATTATTGGCGGGTTTTTGCGGCTTGGAAATCTGACCCTGGACTGGGATCATGCAGGTTGGTGAAGTGTGGGGAAAAAAATGGGGTTTTGTAAAGTTTGTTTAGAGGGCATGGAGGCCATTTGAGCCTGGAGCTGCCACATGGCTTCTATAAAACCCACATGCGCGGTCCGCGCATGAGAGTGGGTGGTACTTAACCCAAACCAGTGAGTCCATTGAAAGCATGTGAAGCGTGAGCTCGTGAGCTTGGTTCCTTGGCGACGGCGGCCCGTGGGCGCTACGTGTGTGGTCCGTCGGTTGTGTTGCCGTGTAGGCGGCGGCTTTTGGAGAATGAGGGCGCTGGCGCCAACAGTGGCGTGATGCCAGTGGATGGCAGCTTGGAAATGTGATGATGTGGTAGCCTCATAAGGCCCTATGCCCGCTGGGCCCAAACTATTTTGAATGCAAAATGCCCCCCCCCAATCCAATAGCAACATCGCTATTGCTCATGGAGGGGAGGGGTCCCGTAAGAGATAGAGAGGGAGAGATAGCATGAGCTCGAGACCATGTCAAGGGGAGGGTCGCACAGCCATTGGGGGACAGCTAGCAAGAGCAAGAGAGAGTTCGAAAGCTTCAAGGAGCTGGCCAAGAGGCCTATCCCGCCCATGGGAGATAAGAAGGAGTTCAAACACCTAAAAAGGTAAGTGAAAGGAGCAAGGAGACAACGACCAAGTCGGGTAGCAAAATTAAGTAAACAAAGAGCAAAGACGTGTGCACCATGCAGATACCAAAATAATAGAGTATGCCACGTGGTGGCAATGCAAAAAAAATTCTAAAAGAAGCCTCAGTTAATTGTACGAGATTGCTAGCTCCTTGTTTTTTTCCTTTTTAGCCTTAGCCAAGCATTATAAAAGGAGGTAGACGTTCATTTTTGGAGGTCTTTTGACCAAGAGGGCTTTTTTGCCAGAGAGAGTTATTGGAGGTTTCCAAGCCTGTGTATTGCAAGCTTTCCATTGGAGATGCATACTTGATTGTATTATCTCCCTATGCAATACTACCAAACCTTTGCCCCTACTTTGTGTGTTACTTCTCCCCATCCCCCTCCTTTTCTCTCGCTCTTTGTGTACTTGCCAATGCATGCAGAGGGTTTGCCTCAGCTTGAAGGGTGTTACCAAGAGGGTAGAATTGGGGTGTCATGTGAGTCAGAAAGGGTGAGTTGAGCAGTGTGGGTGCGTTTGAGCGGTAAGGTGTTCTTTTCAAGGTATGAGACATTTGTTTTGTATGCTAAAGTGGAGTTGTTAGTGAAAATTAGCCAATTTGAAGGTGTTATTAGAGAGGTTAGGGGTGCTGTGAAATCCTTGAGCTATAGAGAGGCAAACATTTTGTGTGCTGGGTGTGTTCCCTATTCCCCCTCTCCATCTTCTTGTGCCCCCATTGAGGAGCTGTCTAATGCTCCAATTTGCGGTTGAAAGTGGTTTTTTTGGGTCGACAAAGCGGTTGGCTAATGGTCGAGGTGTTTGATGGTCGAGTTTGAAGCTAACAGAGATGGTGCAGCCAAGTTTTAGCCCCATATTTATGGGCATTGAAGATCCCGAGGATTGGTTAGCAGATTTTGAGTTATGGCTGTTGTCGATGCGTATATCGACGAATGCAAAAAGGTTGCAGATGGTGCCGCTGTTGATGCAAGGACGAGCCAAGGTGTGGTTCGATGGTTTACAGAGCAGTGATTGAGAATGTTGGCAAAGATTGCAAAGTCAGTTTTTGGAGCGGTTTCGAGAAGTGGTTACGGCAAAAGAAGTTGGTACAAGGCTGAAGGCGATACGCCAAGATGTAAGTAAATATTTCTCCATTTTCATTGGGCAATTTGAAGCTAGTTGGAAGCAGTTAGAGGTTGCTACTGGGGTCAAAAGCAACCAGTATTTGAAGCTGTCAAAGTTGATGGAGTGCTTACATCCAAGGATTAGAAAAAAGGTCGAAGATGGTGCAGATACATACAAAGACATGGTCTATCTGGCAAAGATAAAGAGCAAAAAGGTAAAGCGGAAGCTGGAGCTGGGCATGCTAAAGCCAACAGTTTATGTGCCCGTTGCAGAGGTAGCAAAGTGCTCTTTGGTTCAACCAAGGGCGGTTCCAAGTGCTCGAAGTGCCAAGCCTGTTGAGGTAAGGCCTACTGTTGGTTATATTCCTTGGAGGTTTCCAATATGTGAAGTGCATGTGCCGAGGGTGGACGAGCTTGTCAACAAGGAGAAGCTCCATGTTGAGGTGAACAAAGAGGCAAAAATGGTAGCAGATGTGGAGGTTCCGGTGTGGGTTGAAAAGGTAAAGCCTGTTCTTATGCAAAGTTTGCATGAAAAGATAGCAGCATGCAATCAGGTTGCAGATACGGAGGGTTCATAAGCTGATGAAGAAAGTGAGCGAAATCAGGATGATAGTCAAGCTTTTGTGGAGCAGCAACAAGTGGATGAAGGTGTAGATACGAAATTGGGTTATGATGCCGGTGATGATGAAGATACAAGCTCGCATAGCTGGGAGACAAGTGAGGAGAATAGTGCAGATGAGTCGACATCCTATGACAGGGAGATAGAGTCTGAAGAACCTGGGCTTGTAAAGGTAAAGTTGCCCTCTTATGTGTTTGATTATATGGTAATAGCCCATATGCAAGAAGATCAGGGAACAAAGAAAGCCCAGATGCTTGATGAAGACCAAGTGGTGCGGTTTAGGCCTACAAATGATGGAACGCAAGTAAAGGTAGTGTGTGGAGCCATACTAATGGCCATGCTGGTGAAAGTAGCGGTGGTATGTGCCATGGTGGTGCAACAGGTGCAGCATTTTGCCAGGAGAGATAGAGCGGCCATGTCTATGGAGGAAGACAAAGATGGTGCAATAGAGAACAAGTTTCTCTCTTCCCAGGAAGAGCATGATGCAGCGGTAGAAGAGGTGCTTAAAGAACAGGTGATTGAAGAGCAAGAGGTGTTGATCGACCATGAAGGGCCGATTGACGAGGAAGGGCTCGATGATGTTGGAATTGAGTGTGTGGCCAAAGAGGAGGTTGTGATGCCAAAGATGGAGGAGATTCTAATGCAGCACACATGTCCAATGGTGGAGAAAGCAGAATCCCAATTAGTGACTTTGCTTCCATTAAAGGTATGTAAGCTATGGTTGATGGATAGGGTGGTAGATGCAGCTATGCGATGGTTGGATCACCAAGTGCAGGGTTCTAGGGTGAAGTCCTCCACTTTATTTGGTTGGGAGGGAGGGTCAGACATGTGTTGGAGCTTGGTGTCAGGTAGGCTAGGGCCAGCCTACACACATGATGGTCTAGGTGCTGCGGTACAGTACTATGGTGAGCAGTTACAGATAGGTGAAAGATATCAAAGTTAGGTGTTTGATCCAGGCAAAAGCTCTATGATGCAGGGGGTGGGGCAACCCATTTGAAGGTTTGACAGTAGGCAGAATAAAAATGTGTACATATGGTTTTGGTTTTCTCATAGTGTTTGCCAGGTTTTGCAGTTAAAAGTGGAATAAAGCTCTTATGTGGTTAAGCATAAATTTTCAACTAGGGGGTGGGCAATGATGGTACAGTCAAAGTATGTCGACCATAGAAGGTGGCATGGGTAGATATGTGCAGGCTAGCAGAAGCATGACAAAAGGCTGGAGTAGCTAGGAAGATCATGGACTGACAAGTAGCAACGGAGGTGTATGACTGATACAGTTTATAGGCCAAGGAAGGCTCCATGAGGGGCTAATTTGCATAGCAGGTGAAGGAGATGCAAGATGCAGTCTTTGGGTCCAAGAATGAAGAGATTGAAGTGCTAAAGGAGCACGTCCAAACGGGTCATCAAACCGAGCTACGGAGCCCGAGTTATTGAAGGTTGAAGGTTCAATGTGTTGCAGATTCTTGCCGGACAGGGCAGCTGGGAACAAGTGGTCCAAGTGGAAGTCAAGGTACAGGTGTGTAGTGCCAAATTTAGGGAGCCCACCCATCTTTTCAGATTGCAGATAGGAGCCACGGATTGTATTTTATGGCCAGTTGAAGTTTTCTCGGGGACTAGGTTGGTGCCCACTTGACCACTTGGGGGAGTGTGCCATATGGCGTCTTTTGAGCCTCGACAAGGTTCTACAGCAGGGTGTGCATCATATGGAGCTAGCAAGAATTGATTGCACGTCAGACGGAGCCCGGAGCGGAAAGATATGGAAGCCGAAAGATTGGGTGTCTTTGTTCGAAGTTGATTGTGTAGATGATTTGATCGATTTTTACGACCTCAGTTTGGGGGCTGGAGAAATTGTGAGTAGCAGCTTGAGCCGGGGGTGTCCCAGTAGACATGATGAATTATTGGCGGGTTTTTGCGGCTTATAAATATGACCCTGGATTGGGATCCTGCAGGTTGGTGAAGTGTGGGGAAAAAAATGGGGTTTTGTAAAGTTTGTTTAGAGGGCATGGAGGCCATTTGAGCCTGGAGATTCCACATGGCTTCTATAACACCCACATGCACAGTCCACGTATGAGAGTGGGGGGTACTTAACCAAAACCAATGAACCCATTGGAAGGATGTGAAGCGTGAGCTCGTGAGCTAGGTTCCTTGGCAATGGCGGCCCGTGGACGCTACGTGTGTGGTCCGCCGGTGGCGTTGCCGTGTAGGCGGCGGCTTTTGGAGAGTGAGGGCGGTGGCACCCTGCACCAGTGGATGGTGGCTCAAAAAGGTGATGACATGGCAGCCTCATAAGGCCCTGTGCCCGCACCCGCTGGGCGCAAACTATTTTGAAGGCTAAATGCCCCCCCCCCCCCCCCCCCCCCCAATAGCAACATTGCTATTGCTCATGGAGGGGAGGGGTCCTGCAAGAGATAGATAGAGAGAGAGAGAGAGAGAGAGAGAGAGAGAGAGAGAGAGAGAGAGAGAGAGAGAGAGAGAGAGAGAGAGATAGCATGAGCCCAAGACCATGTCAAGGGGAGGGTTGCACAGCCAGTGGACAACTAGCAAGAGAGAGAGAGCTCAAAAGCTTCAAGGAGCTCGCCAAGAGGCCTATCATCTCCCATGGGAGATAAGAAGGAGTTCAAACGCCTAAAAGGGTAAGTGGAAGGAGCAAGGAGACAACGGCCAAATCGGGTGGCAAAATTGAGCAGACAAAGAGCAAAGAATTGTGCACCATGCAGATACCAAAATAATAGACTATGCCAAGTGGTGGCAATGGAAAAACATTTCTAAAAGAAGCCTCAATTAATTGTACGAGATTGCTAGCTCCTTGTTTTTTTCCTTTTTAGCCTTAGCCAAGCATTATAAAAGGAGATAGACGTTCACTTTTGGAGGTTTTTTGACCAAGAGGGCTTTTTTTCAGAGAGAGTTATTGGAGGTTTCCAAGCTTGTGTACTGCAAGCTTGCCATTAGAGCTGCATACTTGATTGTAATATCTCCCTATGCAATACTACCAAACCTTTGCCCCTACTTCATGTGTTGCTTCTTCCCATCCGCCTCCATTTCTCTTGCTCGTTGTGTACTTGCCAGTGCTTGCAGAGGGTTTGTTGCACCTTGAAGGGTGTTACCAAGAGGTAGAATTGGGGTGTCATGTGAGTTGGAAAGGGTGAGTTGAGTAGTGTGGGTGCGTTTGAGCGGTAAGGTGTTCTTTGCAAGGTATGAGACAATTGTTTTGTATGCTAAAGTGGAGTTGTTAGTGCAAATTATCCAATTTGAAGGTGTTATTAGAGAGGTTAGGGATGTTGTGGAATCCCTGGGCTATAGAGAGGCAAACATTTTGTGTGCTGGGTGTGTTCCCTATTCCGCCTCTCCACTGTCTTCATGGAGCCATCTCCGCCTAGGTGGCAGGAGACTCACTTGTTTCTCGTTCCTTCGGTGGGGGCTCTTCAGTTCACCTTTGAGAAGGAGATGTGTCATCAGGAAGAAAATTTTCAAGCCCTTCATATGGATCCTCTTATTCTTCCCGAATTGGAGAGAGGCCTCTTTTGGAAGTCTCGCAAGGAGTCTTCCTAGGTACTCTCTTGTCATGGTGAGGAGCTTGGAGAATCCCATGAGCACGAAGCTGCCATTGCACTTCACTTTGAAGGGATGGATTTCCCATGGCTTATTGAAGCCTAGAAACAAGATAGTTAACAAGCATAAGGGCATCATTAGTAGCCTGCTCATTAGCAAAATCAAAATAATCAACATTAATTTCACTCTCTTTACTATTGTCATCCATTCTAGCAACTTTTAGGTGTAAACTTTTTAGGTGTACTTTGGCACTTCAAGCCCTAGTTGCTACTCCTCTTTACCCCTTTAGAAAAAGCACTCAAGGAATAGAAGAGAGGGTCGTTCAACACCAAAACAACACCGACTCCTGTCAAGCTTCTAATAGCTCAATAGTGGTTTAGCCATAGGCAAGCATCGTAGGACTCCACTATTAAGACCATAACTCTCAACGGTGATGCCCCATTATCTGCACGAAGGCAGGCGCACTGCAAGGTTGAAAAATCTCTATTCTACTTAAATGCAATTAATAATACCAACCATTTATAGCTAGCTTGAGGACCTCCCTTCTTGAGCAAGAAAAGAGAAACCTTGTGCTCTGATACCAATGTAACATTTAATGGCCTAGTAACTTGTGTGTAGCGGAAAATAGCATGAACATAGTGAGCATTTCATTAGAATAGATTCCTAATGAGAATAACAAGAGTGCTTGGGTGGAGAGAGCAACAAAAAGCATAACACCTAGTTAGATAGCATGAACAATACCTCAAAGGAGAGAGAAATTAAGCTATTGACAACAGTTGAGGACCGGATTTACATGGATCTGGTCCCCCCTCCAAAAGGCTTTGTATTATGGTTTCTCCCATCAAGAGAGACATTTTACAATACAATCCTTTGTGTTCCTTCAATACTAGCTAGTGCAATGAAGATGGAAGCTTCAAGCACTAAGCAAAATACTTATAAAACACAACATTAATTCCCTCACGGTCTCAGACCCAAGACCTCACACACCTTCGATGATGGTGAGAGCTAGCGGGGTATGAGAGTAGATTGAGAGGAAGAAGGAGTAGTCTTACGAGAAAGATATACATCTCCTCACATAATCACTTATATTAGCATATCTTAGCTTAGTAATTAGCATGGTAGAGGAGATGAGCATGCATTGAAGCTTGGCTCTTGGTTGGATTTGCATCACAGATCCAAGAGTTGTTGGTGTAGGCCTACCTTCTCACAAGCTTGGAGTAGGTGAGAAGCTTTCCATTAAAGCTTGAGAAGGAGAGAGAGAGAGAGTCTTCTTACTCCACACATGGACTAGTGTGAGTGTGTATGCAATAATGCCTTGAAAAAATCACCCCCCCCCCCCCCCCTCTCTCTCTTGGTCGACCCCTCTTGATATTTGCTCATGCTCACACCCTATTAGACCTCTCCAGGCTTAGCCAATGGAGTTTCAAGAGCATAAGTGATAGCCTTCTGACATGTGTCCCCCTTTACCCTTTTGTGAGAGATTTAGGTAATTAATTAATGCAACTAAACTCTCATTGGACCCCTTTGTCTCTTGGCCAATAGGAATCAGGCAAGCCATTGGGCTATTGAATGCTCATTGGACCCCTTGGTAGATTGTCCCATAGTCTTCTAGAGAACTTAATTCCTAATGGTTCTTCTACTAAGTGTTTTTAAATTAATTAAACTAGATTTACTCTAGCCTAATTCTCATTGGTCCACCTCCATGGCCATCCAATAGGATTTGAGTACACCTTGTGGGCATCCGGGCTAGGGAGTTGACATGTGTCCCTCATTCCCGTTGTGTATAGGAGCTTGTGAGTGTCTGTGTGTGTGTGTGTGCGTGTGTTTCTCTCTCATCTCCTACTTCCAGGGCTTGCCCCCTCCTATGTAGGATTCTTTGAAGACTTTTTGAGCACACACAAAGCATCCAATTTTCCTAGTGTTTGACCTTTGGACATAACTTTTGAATTTTGGAACCTTAGCATTTTGGAAGTCTTAATGGGATGAACCTTAGGGTATTTAAAGCCCATTGTTTCACATTGCTCTTTTGCAGATGGGCCCCCCTTTGGATCCCTACTGTGGCTGGTCTACCAGCTTAACCAATATTCTAGCTTTTTCTCCCCTGGCACTTCCCCATATTAAATGATCAGTTTAACATGAGAAAATCATTTAGGAGAATTAGATATTAGTTATTATGACACTACCGAAGCTTTTTAGTCTATTACTCCATATGAAGAATGGCATGATAGAAAGCCTTCTATTAAGCACATGCGTGTTTTTGGATGTTTGGCATATGCTTTGGTGCCACAAACACATCACAAAAAATTGGATGATAAGGCTGTCAAATGTATTTTTGTTGGTTATAGTGTTAAAATCAAAGGTTACAGGTTGTATCATCCACAAACAAAGCGTATTCTGGTTTCACGGGATGTTGTGTTTGTGGAAGATTCTGTTTAGCCCTTGCTGTCATGTACTAGAGACAGTAATGTAAGCTCACAGGACATTTATTACACTGTTGCCTCTTTTCAATGGTGGAAATACAAATGTAAATTCCAATGAGGCAAATGTACAGCCTATGGGGGTTTCTAAAAATGTTACGGATCAGCCTATTACATGATGTACTTGATGAGGAAAGGGTTGAAAATGAGCACGCTAGAGGTATGCCTAAATGGTTGGTGCATACTTTGTGTGACACTAAATTGGATGCACCTTTGTCTAGTCGTACTCGTTCTGGTTCTCGTCATGCCTCTTATGCATTAGATTGTTAGGCTTTGGCTATGTCTAGCTTACATGATGTTGAGGAACCTCTATCTTTTGATGAAGCACAGAATTTAGAAAATTGGATGGCTACCATGCAATGAGAATATGATGCACTTATAGAAAATGACACATGGACTTTATGTGATTTGCCTCCTGGCAAAAAGGCCATTGGTACAAAGTGGGTTTACAAGTTGAAATGAAAGCCAGATGGTGAGTTTGATCGCCATAAGGCTCGACTTGTTGCAAAAGGCTATGCGCAGCAGAAAGACATAGATTATGAAGAAACTTTTGATCCCACTTGTCGTATGACTACTATTTGTTTTCTATGAGCATTGGCAGCTCATTTTGGTCGGGATGTACATCAATCAGACATTGTTACTTATTTCTTGAATGGTGACATTTTTTAGGAAGTCTATGTAACGCAGCCTCGTGATTTTGTCAAGAAAGGACAAGAGGACCAAGTGTGCAGATGTAAGAAGGCTTTGTATGGGGTTGAAGAAATCTCCTCCTGCTTGGTATGAGAATGATGACACTCATTTGGTCAAACGAGGCTTTTGTAACACTCCAACAGAAAGCACATTGTATGTAAAGCGTGAGGGTGATGTACTTCTCATTGTGGTTCTTTATGTAGATGATTTGCTGATCACTGGACCAAATGAGAGACATATTGCTAAATTTAAGGCTGATTTGAATGCTACTTTCAAGATGAAAGATTTGGGGTTGCTGCATCATTACTGGGGTATACAATTTAAGCAGTGTGATGGTGGTATTGCCTTGTGTCAAAAAAGTTACATAGAGACAATGTTATGTAAGTTTGGACTTGAGGATTCCAAACCTATTGCCACTCCCATGAAAACAGGTTTGAAGTTGAGTCTACATGATGTTGGTGATCCTGCTGACGTTACTCTTTACCAAACTGTTGTTGGTTGCCTCATTTATGTATGCAACACGAGGTCGGATATTCAGATTGCAGTCTCACAGGTCAGTAGATTTATGCATAGCCTAGGGTTGGCAGGCTGTCAAGAGGATTTTTCGCTACCTTGGTGGCACTTTACATCTTGTCTTGTTTTATCCTAAGAGGGGATCATTGCTGCCAGAATTACATGCTTTTTCGGACTTAGATTGGGCTGGTTGTTTTGACACGCGAGTGTCCACAAGTGGTCTTTGTTTCATGCTCGGCAATTCATGTATATCATGGTTGAGCAAGAAGCAACCTACTATGGCCACATCTAGTTGAGAGGTTGAGTGCAGGGTAGTCTCCACAACTACGGTTGAGTGTGTATGGGTGAGATGCTTTATGGATGATTTTGGTGTTGGACAGGACACTGCAAACACTATCTACACTGACAGTCAGAGCGCAATGGTAGTTGCGAGGAACCCAGTTTTTCATGCTTGCACAAAGCACATTAAGATGCATAACCACCATGTCAGGGAGAGGCTCTCAACAAGAGAGATCAGCTTGGCTTATGTGCCAGCACAAGACAACCTTGTAGATCTTTTCACAAAGGCATTGTCTCGTGAGAAGCTGAAAGCTTTCCGCAAAGCTTTGGGCTTACTCCCCTTTGTGGAATGATCATGTTTTCAAGGCATGGGACTTCCTTTACTCATGTGCCAGCTCTCGTTCACCGCATCACTCCAGGGGGGACTTATTATCATATACATGTGTAGTGATGTGTGTGAACACACTTAGGACCGTCAAGGCATTTTTTCTCTCTTTAGGAGGTTTTTTTCCCCGTGCATCGTATATACGCCCATTCATTCTAGGGCCATCTATATTTTGATTCCACACTAAGTAATACACTCTTTGTTGTGTGCCTTGAGCTTCCTTCGTCTTCTCCAAGCTGTGTGCGTTTCCCTGCAACCCTAATCCCAACAACAACTGCACCTTCTTGTAGCTTTGTCTAAGCTACCTACAACTAATATAACTAATTAACACTAATTAGCACTACACACACAATACCTAACATAGCACATTTCACACTGATAGAATAATTAAGTTGCTCACTGTCTGCTGCTCACTATTGTCTACAGAACTACAGTAACTAACATACCTGTTAAAACCTGCACCTTACAAATCTTACCAGACCTACTAAAACCTGCACATTGCAGCCACTAACAAATCTAACACATCTTTTTTTTTTTTTGGAAATGACAGAAGTGAATGGCTTCATGAGGTAGCATTGATTGCTCCTTAAGCTTAGTGCAAGGCAGTCCCCAGCAGCAGCACCAAAGATGTGCACTTTTACCGCATGTGTCGCAGGCTGGGAACTTTCCAAACATTGTGTGTGAGCCTTGGAAGGTTGCAAGCACACAACTAGACTATTCTAGTAATCTCAAAGGGGCAATGGTGTGTCACTCATAGCTCAATGCTTGCCGTCGTAAAGGATGTCGTGCGCGAAGAAGAAGGAGTCACTGCCGCCGATGCCACCACAATGCTAAATCTCTCTCTCTCTCTCTCTCTCTCTCTCTCTCTCTCTCTCTCTCTCTCTCTCTCTCTCTCTCTCTCTCTCTCTCTCTCTCTCTCTCTCTCTCTCTCTCTCTCTCTCTCTCTATCTCTATCTATCTCTCTCAAGCATACACACACACACACACACACACTCGTGAGCACACGATGGAGAAGAAGGTAGAGGTAGAGAAAGAGAACTTCTTTAGCATGCACCTCAAAGAATGAGGATTTTAGGTCAAAATGGACCTTTTATATGAATCTGACCCATTCACACATGGGCGTCCATAATGGCCGGTCATTACAAAAATCATGTAAAATTGGGATAAGTGGTGCGGCTCTCATCGGCAATCACCTATGCACCTATAGTACTGATAAGCCTGGTCCATGACTCAAATAAGTGATAAGGCATCCATCAATGGTGATAGGGTGTCCGCAAGTGGTTAATAAATTCTTTTAAAAGATGAGAGCTTATCTTAATGTAATTGAGCTTAGAGGAGGAGGATGAGGGTAATTATATAACTGCGATAGTAGATTGGCTGCCCCCACAGAAAAGAGTGAATAGATTAGCAAAAACATTGAAGGGAAGCTTCAATTCTTTTCTTAATTCAGAGATCCAAAAACCCTCTTGGAAGACAAGAGCAGCAACAACATATTCCGGGTCAGTGGAAGAGCTTGCAATAGAAGATTTCCATTTGGTTTTCTAGGAGATAGGACCACCAGCCAAAGTGAGCACATAGCTCTCCATAGAAAAATAGCTAGGGTATTCTTTAGCCCAATTGGCATCAACATATCCTGAAAATGGTCCTAGAGAATTCATAATAGTAAGTGAGGGCGTAGTGTTGGGTGGTGCGTAGGTAGCGAAGAGTGTGCTTGACAGATTTCTTGTGCATTTTGCAAGGCCCATGCGAGCTAGAGGTGGCTTGGTCCTAGTTGGTCCTAGTCTACATTCAAGTTGTGCTACAATGGCCAAGTAGCAAAAGTAGAGCTTTGGGGCTCGACTTCGTCGACGTCTGAATGCTTGGCGAGGTTTTGTGGGAATCGCGAGAAAAAGATAGTGATGGAGAAGGTGATAGGGGCTTACAAGGTGGATCCAGGGGTGAAGGGGTGGTGCTTTTATGTACCGTTTGAAGTGTACATGCAATGTTGGACTTGCTGCAAAGCAAAAATGAGGATTGTCAAAGTGAAGAAGCCGGGGTGCGACGAGGCAAGGATATAATTGTGGGTGAGTGCGATGAGCAAGGGCGGTGAATAAGAGGCGGTGATGAGAGTGGGGCAACAAGTGTCTAGGTCTTGATAGAATTAGAACCATCCGGGGTAGATGGTGTTGGTGATGGTGTCAACCAAAAGGAGATGGGTGCAAGAGGTGGTGTGCGAGTGTAGCCAATTGGCTGTGCATGAGAATGAGGGGCATGAGGAGGTGGATGGGCAATGAAGGGAAGCCTTAAGATGGAAGGAGAGCCACCAAGTGAACCAATAATTGAAGACCCTCCCAAAATTGAAAACCAAGAAGAGGTTCTAGATTGATGAGAAGAGTGGACTGATGACAATGGTGATGAAAATGTAGTGTGAAATGGTGGAGAAGATTTACCTGAAATGATAAATGCTTCATCAAAGATGATGGTGCAGATAAAGATAAACTTGTGATGGTCTGGAATGTAGAGGCAACAAGCCTTGATGCCAAAGCAATCACCATAGCTACAAAAGTGGTGCATTGAGCACACGGTGATAGTTTCGATAGTGGTTGCATCACAAGCGGGTACACAATGCTTCCAAAGATGAGAAGGTGGTCAAGATGAGGTGGATGACATTGCCAGAGGGTTTAGGGCATACTAGTAGGATTGCGGATGGACATGACACGATTTCAAATATAGCAAGAAGTGGCAGTAGCTTCTTTCCAATAGGCGTCTGGGAGGCTAGCTTGAAGAAGCATAGCACAAACATCTTTGAATAGTATACGATTCTTGCGCTTTGCACGATCGTTTTGCTACAAGTGATTGGTGACAAATAATTCATGTCAAATGCCAGCAGAAAGAATAGATATTTGAATTTATAAGAAGTGTACTCCCCACCATGGTCCGTACAGATAGTTTTAATGTGGTAGCCATGTTGAGTCTCGACTAGTGCCTTGAAAGTGCAAAAAATGAGAGAAGGTAAAGGATCTCTCGGCCATGTAGTGATTAGCTGTCTATTTTGAGAAGTTATCTATAAAAGTAAGCATATACTTATCACATGGGCTGCATTTATACGGCCGTATAATAAAAATTATACTCATTATTTGGTTTATACATAGAAAATCCGAATAATATGTATTATTCAGATTATATACAGTGTATAATCGTTAAAAACCTTCAATCAAAGAACCCTTTGATATATATTCTTTGATCAAAGGAGCACATTGAGGATTTGGGCTTAATAGAGACAGAGGTGACAAAGCAAGCAAGTATGATTGCATTTTTAAGTTTTATTTCTAGCTTTTGTTTTGCTAATTCATGTTGTGCTAGAGGTTCACCTTGCACACATAATTAGTTTGCAGGTGCGTAGGCCTATTCCAAGGGGAGAAAACGATTGACCCTAATCTTAGGAGATTGTCCTTGAAAGTGTACATACAAGAGGGATTGCTTTGGGGTGTAGCATCTAAGCTCTAGAAAGCCCAACAAGAGGAAGGGGAGTCCGTGAGAGACTTTATTAGTCGCTTGAAGAATTTGAATTCTCATTGTAATCCAAATGAATGCTTCAATAATAACCAATTTCTTGATAGATTCATTAGGAGACTACGACATGAGGATATCTACAATGGCCTAGTCATTAGAGGTATCACCACATGGGAAGCAGTCACCACCAATGCAATCCAAGTGGAGCAAAATTTAATGATTCAAGGAGAAAGAGTGCCTGCCGAGCCTAAATCTACTAGCTCGCAAGCATCGGGGCATGAGCCAATGACCATAAAGCCTATTGCTAAAGAGCTAAAGATATCTGAGATGACTTTAGCAGATCTCACCAAGGCCATTCAAGAAAGTCTTAGAGACAATCATGCTCCACAAAACAATCATATGTATCCAAGAAGGGAGCAACAATGGTGCTCAATTTTCTTTGGTCCACATAGTACCAGTGAATGCCCTATGTTTAGAGTAAAATTTAATGGGAATTGCGATCATGTGGGAGGTATGGTCATCAAGCCAAGGATTGCATAGTATTTAAACGTACGATGGCCGATAGATCAACTTTAGCATGGACGAACACACCTCGAGTGCATGCATTGATGCCGGGCCCACCTCTTGAACAATCGTCACAACACATGGTCCCTAGTGTCTAAAATATTGTTCAAACAACACCATTACCACCTCCAATGCTAGGATCGTAACCCCACATCCAAGAATCACTTCTATGAATCATGGGGTTGTAAGTCATCTATTGCTTGTGTGAATTGCGAGCTCAAGTTAGACCATATTAGTGCCTATGGGATTGATACACTTGAAGAAAGTCCACAATACTACATGGAGGACTATTGGAGACAAGTCAAACCTGTCTATCAAGTAGACACTCTTAGCAAGTGGCCAAAATATCAATTTCACTACCAAGAGACCACCTCTTAAATGCTAGAAGTGTGGGGGTCCACATCGTGTAGCTGAGTGTCCTGTTAGATTACAAAAGAATGCCACACTAATGTAAACCAATCAAGCGAGCACATCTAAAATGCCAATAATCATGTGTAATCTATGTGGCATAGATCATTTGATTGCCCAATGTCCTAATAAATGCGCCAAAGATCACGCCATTGAACTTAATTGAGGTTATCGAGGAGCCATCACAAAGTACACATGTGGTACCAGTATATATACTCACACGATTGATGCTCCAAAACCAAAATTATATTCTTGAAGAAAGAGACAACATCAATTGGCCAATCTCAAAAGAAGAAGAAAAAATGAAGGAAGAAATCGCAAAAAGATACAAAGTCAGACCCCAGTTCAAAGACCAACATATGGACTGGTGACGACCCCATATATATGAACGATGTTGAAGAGGATTCTGATTCAGGTGAGACCATGGAGACTAAAATGACCATTAGAAAAGAAAAAAACAAGGAAGATCACCATGAGCTACAATGGCTAGGACCCAAGAAGAAGATAAGAACTTACCCAAACCCTACCATGGAGATCAAGTGAGTCAAGCAATTAATGGGTTTTGTAGAAGAGACCCACAGGGATCTAGATCCAGCACCTAGGTAGATCCAGATTACCGGCTCATTTGAAGTTGGTAGATAACTGGGGTAAATACCTTCAAAGCATTATGTGGTGCAGTCCACAACTCATTGACATTACACAACTAGAAGCTACAGAGAAGCCAAAGTTGAGTCGTACCGTAAGGAGACGAAAAGATCAAGAGTTAGCTCAACAACAAAAGGAAGCGGAAGAGAAATCACAGTCCACAGAGCAACAAGATCCCACAGATTTACATCCTTCACTTGAGCATTTCAAACCCTACATGATGGAGGAGCGTAAGGTTGTGTATACAAAGGCCCAGAGAACACCTATTGATGGAAGCAATGGAGACTATGATGGTCTAGTGATAGTTAAGGAAATAGAGTTAGCAGACCCATGTGACGAGTCCAAACCTCTTTTCATTGTCCAAGATCTAATAGAGACTGAGGAATATGTACTTAAGGAGCTTCTCAAGGAATTCAAGGATATATTTTCTTGGAGATATCATGATATGAAAGGTGTTCCATCTTCCATGGTGCAACACACAATCCCCATGAATAGCATGGCTAAACCAATCTAGCAACGACCCTACCCAATGAATCCTAAGTATGCAAAAATTGCTCAAGAAGAGATTGAAGAGCTTGTCAAATGCGGATTCATATACCCTATTGAGCACTCAGAATGGTTGTCTCCAATAGTTATTGTGCCAAAAAAGAATGGGAAACTCAAAGTATGTGTGGATCTCAAGAAGGTCAATGCCACCACTAGGAGAGACCATTACCCCTTGCCATATTCGGAGCATGTGCTTGAAAGAGTCACAGGGAAGGAAGCTTATAGATTTTTGGATGGATACTCTAACTACAATCAAATCACAATTGTACTAGAGGACCAAGCTAAAACTGCTTTTATAACCAAATTTGGAGCATTCACATTTTGTATTATGACTTTTGGCTTAACCATTGCCCCTGCTACCTTCTAAAGATTAATAAACACTGCTTTTAGAGAATATTTGAGGGAGTTTTGTTAAATCTTTCTTAGATGAACTTTGTGTTTATTCTTCTTGGAAAGAACATCTATCATATTTACGAAAAGTGTTTGAAAAGTGCAGATTGTATCGCATCTCATTAAACCCTTTCAAATGCCAACTTTGGGTTAAACATAGAGTCATTTTAGGACATATAGTGTCCAATAATAGAATTTCCACAGATGAGAGGAAAAGCAGAGCCATTTTCAATTTTCCACCATCTACAAACTATAAAGAGTTCAAAGGTTCATGGACCATGTTGGTTATTATCGGCGTTTTATTTTAAACTTTGTCGAGATAGCTCGCCCATTGTACAAGCACTGGACCGCTGACTGTGACCATGCTTATGAGTTATTAAAAAAGGCCTTGACAAGTGCTCCCATCCTACAAAGTACCCGATTGGAATGTAACTTTCCATGTGCATATTGATGCATCAAACTTTTCTATTTGGTGTGTTCTAGCTCAACCAGGAGAATGTAAATTGGACTACCCCATTAGCTTTGCAAGTCATTAATTAAATGATGCTGAGAGGAACTACACCACTACAAAGCGGGAACGTTTAGCTATGATTTATGCAGTAAACAATTTTCACTACTACCTTCACATAGAAAACAAACTTGTCAACAAGTTTGTTTTCTATGTGGATCGCCAATCATTGTTGTATCTAGTGAATAAACTTTGTTCCACGGGAAGAATTACACAAATTCTTCTTGAGATTGATTTTACCGTTGTGGTGAGGCCCGATAAAAGACATGTCATGGAGGATCATTTGTCTCTCATACCCAATGGTGAAGCCCCTATTAGAATCGATGATGAATTGCCCGATACTTCCCTATTCCTAGTCGAGACCATTCCTGAATGGACTGAGAAGATTGTGAACTTTTTCGTTAATGGTTTTCCACCCAAAGAGCTTCTTAAGAATATAGCTTGAAAAATGTTAAAGGAATGTGAATCTTATTCTCTAATTGCAGGAACTCTCTACAAGCTAGGGAAGGACAATTTTCTTAGACGTTTGCTTGAGAGGATGACTATTTGTACATACTGCAAGAAGCCCACATGGGTATAGCCGGAGGACATTTTTCAGGGAAACTAACTACTAGAAAGGTGTTGCAATCAAGCTATTGGTGGCCTACCTTATTCAAGGATGCATCACTTTTTGCAAAAGGGTGTGATGAATACCAATGTTACAAGATCACACAATGAAAGGATAAGATGCCCTTACATCCTATTAAAATGACTCAACCATTTGAAAAATGGGGTTTAGAATTTGTAGGCCCAATTAGTCTGGCAGCTCTTAACACTCAATCTTGATATATTATTGTTGCCACTGACTATGTGACAAAGTGGGTGGAAGCCAGGTGACACGCAAGGCTGATGCAAGGTCAACTGCTAAGTTTCTCCTTGAGAACATTATTACGCGATTTGGTTGTCCCTTTGAAATTGTGAGCGATAATGGCATTCATTTTATAAATGTAGTGATAAAGAAACTCACGTCAAACTTCATGATAGCCCACCATAAGTCTACACCGTATTATCCACAAGCAAATGGCCAAGCTGAGAGCACTAACAAGAATTCAATTTCTATCTTGACCAAAGCAGTGGAAGCTCATCACGCAGATTGGGATTTGAAGCAAGCGTCAGCTCTATGAGCTTATCGTACTTCTTACAGAGTGGCTATTAATTGTACACCATTCAAAATGGTATATG
The DNA here is from genome assembly GCF_014529385.1 of Adiantum capillus-veneris. Classification (NCBI taxonomy): domain Eukaryota; kingdom Viridiplantae; phylum Streptophyta; class Polypodiopsida; order Polypodiales; family Pteridaceae; genus Adiantum; species Adiantum capillus-veneris. The sequence goes on from NC_140945.1 coordinate 142,808,842, forward strand.
CTCGTGGGGTTCACCATTTAGTTCCCCCTATATAACGTGCGTTTGCGGGATATTTAAAAAAACCCCTCTTTTAGCATGTCTAAATGAATTAAATGATCCCTTATTTTATGATTTTTTTCTAAAATTGAAGATAAAAACCCCTTATTTTAGTGTATCTCTGTTAATTTTTCTAAATTTCTTGTATTTTAAAACCCCTCCTTTCGAACTCACATTATATATTAACATAATTACATAGTGCACCTCCCGAGGGTATATGGCTAAGAAGCAGTTATGCCATGCGAGTTTGTAATTTCTAGTCTGCAGGTAGCTTCTCAATTAGAAGGTTGGGATGGAAACCCATTAGCTGAGCATTTATATATCCTTGAGAGATTCGATGAAGAAAGACAATTGGCTGTGCAAAATGCACTTGTGGAGGAAAGATAGGAGAAAGAAATGGTTTGATCGTCATTTAAAGAACAAGGATATCAAGGTTGGAGATAACTTCCTTATATATGGAGTGCGTAATGAGAAGAAAAAGTTGAAATATGCGAGAAAAGGATCATAGAGTATGTGAAATCACCCCACAAGATACCATTCGTGTGAAAACTCTTGATGGAGTTGAAACCATTGGATTCCTCAGTGGGAGTCTATTTAAAAGATACTATGATCTTTTAAGCCAAGAGGAGCTACATGCCATCCATTAAAAAAAGCCAGCCAAGACGCAAGCATAGTTGAAAAATATACAAACTCAAGCTGAGGCTAAGGAGCAACAGCAACGTATTAGACGCCAATGAGAGGCCAACCTTGGAGTTACACATGCATTTCAAGTTGAAACAGAGGATGATTGGTTGGACTCTGGCACACCTCTACGATACCCTATTGAGTTAAATAGCACCTATGGAAAAGTTCTATATAACGCCTTATTAGACAGGGTGCTAAATATAATTTGCTATCATATGGAGTGTGGTGTCAGTTGGGAAATCCATAGCTATCTTAGAGTACCATCCAGGTCAAGGGTATCAACACCAAAAAAACTACAATTTTGAAACCTGATACTCTTCTGTCAGTTATAACAACGGGGTCATAGCTCAAGACTTTTTGGTCATGCCTGCTTGAACTATGGAAGGCAATATAAACCTAGGACATGCGTGGATGATAGCGACCAAATGCACTATTGATTGAGAGACTAAGAGTGTCCCAACATAGAAACCAACTCTTAGCCCTGTCACTCAAGCGATAGTCCCTAAGATATCACCTCCTGAGGAGATACAACCCAAAACATTGCATGTCCAAGAGGTTGAACCATCTATACCTATAGCCCGATCCTCTAGAGCTTCAACTTCGGTAGCTGAAACAAAGCATGAGACACACAAGAATCATCATAATACAGGAAAGAAAACATATAAATGGTTCCCTAAAGCTTCTTTAGCAACCATTTCTGACGCTAAAAAATAGAAGCCTTCTAAGAGACATCCCATTCACTCCAAGAAATGTAAGAAAAAGTTGTGATGGATTCCTAAAAGACTATTGGAAGCCCAAGGCTACTATGAAGGGAATGATCAAATCTGGGTGCCTAAACATAAGTTGTGTTCTTACCAATCACCTATAGACCTATGTGAGTTGAATCATGTAACGATAAAGCCGACTGAAGACCGTGGAAAGAGAAAAATCATAGAATACTATATACCTCATCCGAAGCTAGTTTGGGTATCCATGCGAGAACGACTTGTTTTGTTCAGCTTGGAAACCCACAAATTCTAGTATATGACCCAAAAATCATCATAAAACATTATGCACAAGGACACGATCTTTTGACATGACCCTTATAATATTTTCACATTAACCAAAAGTTATATGTATGTACATATATGGCTAGTATGGCTAGTATGCTAGATGTTGAAAGGACGCCCTTTCAACAACGTTTCCACAAATATTCCATTAAGATTCCTCAAAGATTCTGTAAAGATTCCACATGAAGATGGTGATGAAGTAATGAAGATGAAGATGGATGCTGCAACATGAAGATACGAGTTCATGGACGTCATCGAATATCCCGTTATTATTATTTTGAGCCATTACAGCCACTTTTGTAATGTTCACGAGAACCTCATATTTTAAATCGGCACTTGTATTTTGGCCGCAGATGCTTGTATCATGAGTAAAGCCAACTCAGTTTCTTGTAATTAAGCTCTGTAGAAGCCTAGGGACAATTCAGGTCATTTGGCCGGACATTAGGTTTGAAGGCTTTGTATATAATCTGAAACCTAAGGCTTTGTAAAAAACACATTACGTTATCTCAATTAAGATACAGGCGTGGGTTCTGCAGCACATAGTAGTGAGCTTCACGCACACACACCGTCGCGCACACTAATCACATTGCAGATATGAGAGTAGGAGCGTGTTAGCATCGAGGAGCTCTCTGCGTCGACGCAAGCAATGCAAGCCGAGGACCACATCGCGAGCCTGCCTGCTATGAGCTATATTTGGTCGTAAGTACCTCAAACGACATCCGTTTGGAATGATCGAGTAGTCGTTAGAATCAGGGCGAGAAGCTCTTCGTGTTGATGTCTTTGTAGATCAGTTTCGGACACTTTGGAAATTGCTGTTTTGAGTCTATCGCAACAGCGATTAGAGATCTTACAGTTATGGTTTTCAGGGTTTAGGTGTTTGGCCATATAGGATTTGTCCTTGTGAGTCTTGCCCTCCGATTTCGAGTCATTCTGATATGATTTGAGACTGTTTCGAGCTTGTAGTGTTTCGTATGATACGTTGTCTGTTTCTTTGCTTTATGGTAGTGTTGTGGTAGGATTAGTGACTGTAGAGTGTTGTTCGTGTCTAGCTCAAGGTTGACAACCCAGAGATTGCCTCCATGCCCTAGTCGGGTCAGCTACGTCGTCGAACTGACAGTTTGCAGTGTTCTCGCTGTGCTCCATCGTCCGTCGCGGCATACCCGCTAACACTAGATTCTCCACTCCTACCTTGGGTGAGAGGTACCCTCTTTACTTTTCACAAGTTTTTCACATAGTCTACCTGGTGCTTCCATGTGAATGGGATTTGGTAGATACGCTAGCGTATGAAAAGAATTTTGAGGAATTAGAATGGCTGATACGTCTCTTGACCACGACAGATCTCTACTTAGTAGAGAACGTCTCTTCGATTGCACAAGCTTACTCTTTTGACCAAGATGACTATACACACCTAGTGCAACTAATGATGATGAAGATTTACATGATTACACAGATGGCACGTATGGTCTCACGGATGATGACTTTATTTTTCTTGACGACGACGAGGATAGGGGTTTAGACTTAGCGCTACCCGTCCATCTCTACAATATCCTGTTCCCTTGACCCTCTAGGGGGATACAAATAATTAGGTTGGGGTTCTTTATGTTGTTTTGATTTTGTTCAATAAATGTTGGTGCCCCTTCTCATTGATGTGCCTCCTAAAGGTATTCCTTGTGTTTTCTAGTGTGTACAAGAACGCATTACAGTGTTGAGATTTTGAACTTCATGCAATCTTTGTCTAATTCACTCTTCGAATCAAACACGATCATCAACACGAACATGTGTGTCCTGTCTATTATCATTACCTCTTGTCTGTTTTAGCATCTATGTTTGTCTGCTTTAACTGTGATTGGTAGCACAATATTTAACACATTTGCTTAGTATTAAACATTAGATCCAATATAATTTTATGTCATAGTTCTTTGTCTAGGTTTATGAATCAAGCAATATGACTAAGCTAGTTTGACCAAGATAGACACTAGAGATCTTCTCTTAATATTATGGGAAATGCCTTCCTGATTATCAATGGTTCCTTTAGGTTCTTCCTAATTGTCAATCGTTCCTTTAGGTTACTATGAAGCATTGTGTGCAATGGACTAGTGCTTTCCAGTGGGATTAATCCCTCTTGACCTTTAGTTTAAGTATTATAAAAAGAGTTTACTATTGTGATGAGCCTGGGGAGAGTAACAGTGTCAATATGACCCTTCAAGGTTACAAAATTGAAATGCAGTGAAAAACAAATAAACAAGAAAAACAAACGTACCAAACATGTAAAATCTTAAGCTGGAAGAGAAATCCCAACTTGATTTTTTACTTCCCTCACATGTAATGCCTATGGTACTAGAGCCCAAGAGGTTCCCAGTGTGGGTGCTTTTCCTTGAAAAGCAAAAAGCACAAGACATACGTACATAATAAGCACACACGTCAAAAATTGAATCAATGTGGAAAAAACATTGGGGGATCAAACAAAGGGAGTAATTCAAGTGATGATTTCATATGCAATTTCTTTTAATGTAGCTTAATTAGAAGGTCTTCTAGGTATAGCCTCTAGTCAGCCCTCGGACATGAAATACTTTGCTCTCGCGATTAAACAATATACTTGATCAAAGAAAATTGAGAAGGTTGCACATGGTATTAATATTTGACCTCTAGTGCCTCTTGACCGTTAAATTAACGACCCTAGAATTGTTTATTTTTTGACCTTTACAAGTGTTTATTCGTTTAATTATATTACAATTTAATGTTTACTGATAAAAATTTATTTAATATTATGTTACCAAGCAATCTGTGTGCCTATTCATTGCATATAATATTTTATTATATAAGTTCTATGTAAATGCCATTATTGTGCCATTTTTGGTTGATTTTACAGTGTTTGAAGAAAGCTAAAGACTACAAACTCAGATACTCTTCCACCTCGACGAACGGGCTTCACTTCACTAGCTTCCAAGGATGGAATCTACATCAGGAAGGATGGCATGTTAACCACTTGTGGACACCTTATCACCTTTGACGGATGCCTTACTAACTTATTTGAGTCGTGGACTGGGCTTGTCAGTCCTATAGGTGCATAGGTGATCGCCGATGAAAGGCGCATCACTTACCCCATTTTTACATGATTTTTACAATGACTGGCCATTGTGGGCGCTCATGTGTGAATGGGTTAGATTTATATAAAAGGTCCATTTTGACCTAACATCCTCATTCTTTGAGGTGCATGCTAAAGAAGTGTTCTTGCTCTACCTCTACCTTCGAGTGTGTGTGTATATATATATGCTTGAGAGAGAGAGAGAGAGAGAGAGAGAGAGACTCAAGCATTGCCGCGACATCGGCGGCAGAAGCTCCTTCTTCTTTTCGGCACGAGATCCTTCACGACGGAAAGCATTGAGCGGTGAGTGACACACCATTGCCCCTTTTTGCTTACTAGAATAGTCTAGTTGTGTGCTTGTAGCCTTTCGAGGCTCGCACGGTGTTCAGAAAGTTCCCATCCTCCGACACATATGGTAAAAGCGCATAGAATTGGTCAAAAATGGTTTTATCAAGCTGGTGTATGTACCATCTGCATAAAATTGGGCAGACTGATCTCACCAAGTCTATACTCGCCACCAATCAAACAGCCTCATCTCGCAGTTTGAGTTTGATCCCTATTGGATGAACTTCTCTTTGAGGGGGGATGGCATTTGTCTATGACATGGCTACTTTGCTATTGTTGTATCAATGTCACAAAGTTTTTTCATGCTAGGTATATATCTCATTAACGTCAATGTGTTGCATTGAGAAGTCCACCCTCAAGGGGGAATGTAAAAGTTACCTAGTAAATTAGTAACTTGGTAAGAGTCGATTTTCTACCTCAATTCTCACATGTGATATTCAACCTATCTGATGTGGAGTCAATGTGTTGCAATGAAAATTCCACCCTCAAGGGAGAATATCAAAGTTACCTCTAGTAAGTTAGTAACTTGGTAAGGGTGGGTTCTTTCCACCCACCTACCTCAATTCTAACATGTGATATTCCACCTATTTAAGTTTCCACATGTGCTATCCCACCTACCTAAATTTTCACATATGAGAGATATCCAGGATCTTGAGCGCTTACCTCAACGTATATATAAAGCACATATGGTGCCCTCTTTTGTATATGGTTGATTTTACACTCCTCAAGTGCAATTTAGTCCCATTGCTCCATTCTTATCTTGCACTCTCTTGTTATTGGTATTAGTATATTTATTAGCATTAACATTAGTCACATTAAGCTAATGTCTAAATTCTCACACTTGTATCACACATGGTTATGGTTGCAGAAAGTTTTGATGGTTGCTTCCAGCAACAGTTGTACAATGTTGTACAGTACACCCACAACGGGCCATATCGTGGGAACAATTGTCACTTGATGGGTTCCCATCCGTAGTTCAATGATGTGCTTACACACTAGGCTACCCAGCTTCACGAGACTTATTAATTTTTGGGTCAAGACATTTTCTCCATAATGGGAGGAGATGCTATAGTATTCCACGTCCTCGAGATCAAGTGGCTTCTTACTCGACAAATTTTCCTTCATCACACTACGGACCTAGTGACAAAATTCTAAATTTAAAGGCACCGTGTGAGTAGGGCACACAAAAATTAGTATTAGTTTGACCTCAACAAAATCCCACTGATGTGGCACTCTGTGGAGGTCGACGACCACGTGACGGGGAGGGGAGCACATTTGCAGACGTCAACAGAGACCACAGGCAACAACAATGTCCCAGGCCAATGCGACAAAGAGAGAGAGAGAGAGAGAGAGAGACTCCTCCTCAGCGGGACGATACTCCGAGGATGTTTACAGAGCAAGAATTGGAAGAGGTGGTTGATACACGCATTGACCAGCTTTTTGACGCGCAGAACAAAGGCTATCACTAAAACTGCTTCGATGGAAAGTATACATCCGCCTTCCCTTTTTTTTCTAAAAGAAAGTTTGTCATCTTTCAATTTTGCAAATTGAAAGGGCATTCATCCCTAAGAGCACTGCCTCAAATTCGACGCAAAACCAACTCCTTATGGTTTTTTTTTTTTGAAATCATCTCATCAGCTAAAGTTTACGGGATTGCGCCCCCACACCCACACCAACATGTCACAAGGGCTGATGAACCATAGCGAGCGCGCTTAAAGCCCCTCACCTTTCCTGCCAAGACAACTCCCCTTGACTGTGGCCTTCTTACTCTTAACCCTAAAAAACTAAAAAGGATAAGTTTTTCATTGCAAGTTTGAACACTAATATACTTTACTGATCTGAGAGAGAGAGAGAGAGAGAGAGAGAGAGAGCATTCAACAACTGGGGGAACAAAAGCTAACCACCTGAATAATGTTGCCTACTTTCATCAAACAAATCGGAGTCTTGCTGAGACACGTTCTAGGAATTGGTATTTGAAAGTTGAAAGTGAAGTGTATAGTACAAATGAAATGGCAATGAATTTGGGCCATATCCGATTTCTGTGGCATTCAAGTGATGAACAATAAAAAAGCAGGCAGGGTGGCTAGCCATGATGTACCTGCACACAAAGTGATGTCCTCTAATGAAAATTTGAGCTCTATTCTGATTTCCATGCCCATTCGAGTAATAACCAATAAAAAAAAGCAGGGTGGCTAGCCATGGTGTACCTGCATACAAAGTTCTAATGAAATTTCACTGTTGATAAAAAAAACAATAGTGAAATGTTGTTGAGACCCCCTTTGGCCCAACAATACAAAGGCCCTCTTCTTTAGAAGGCCAGAGAGAAGGAAGCCTTGACCACATGTAGCACAGAATAATTGGTCAAGAACTACTCATTTACTTGTCCTGCGCTTCATTGCCCTCTGTCTGCACAATGCGGAACTTGGCATATATGTCCTGGCTATAAAACTTTCTTGTCCGGAGGACCAACCACAAGGACACCAAGCTGCCACATCCACATACAATCGTCATGATCACAAAGGTAAGCCTGAAGCACTCTGGTCCCATGCAAGCCGCACTCCCTCCTCTCACCATTGCCGGCGCTGGTGCTGGCGCCATTGTGTCCACATGTATCGTGTTCAAGAGCGCCATTCTCATGTACTGCCGATGTGTCTCACGGTCGTACAAATATCCGGCAACTTTCACATTCAAAAAATAGGATCCCACAGGGCTTGCTATGGCTGCCACATTGTACAATGTGGCATAGTGCTTCAGACCAAAGAGCTCAGATATGACAGCAAACATTATCGGCCATTGTGCCCCGAAGCACAAGCCCACTATAACCGAGGCGATGTACAGCGTTCCCTTCGACGGGAATGCAATAAGGATATGGCTCACACATGAGAAGGCGAGTACGACTGTGAGCACAAGCGGTCTTGGGATGTTGTAACGGCGCAAAAGCAGTTCGGATCCAAATCCTGATATCACTCGGCCCAAGAAATTCCATATGCTGATAAGGGAAACAAACGTGCTAATGCCAACCTTGGAATATCCAAGTGACTCTCCTATCTGTCCCATATTGTCAATGGCAGTGAGCGTAGTGCCCACACCGCATGTCACAGCGAAGAAGAGGATCCATATGTCCAGACTCAACAGGGCATGTGGGATACTAAAATCCTCGCCTCTTTTAGGCCAGGCTTTGTAGAAAAGCATGAGCTTTGTGATGAACTTGGGCTTGGTTGAAAGTTTTTCATTCTTCAAGACATCCACACTCGCAGCAGAGTCTAAAGTTTCGGATGGTGAGCAGGAGCTTTTACCAAGCTCAACACCAACCATAGGCTTCCGCTTATCATTGATGACGTGATCTACTGCTAGTGTACACTCAGTTGAAGGTTTTTCTTCTCCTTTCTGTTCCCTGGGCGTTGTTGACAACTCCGACAACGCCGTGCCAGGTTTGTCTCTTTGCTTGAGTTGCGCTACAAGTCCACGTTCCGCCTGAACACCAGCGGCTATGTTGGAGATGACTAGGAGAAGAGTGATAGCTCCCAAGACTTGGTATGCTGCGGAGGAGAGGGACAGCAGGTTCTCCAAAACAATGGCAAGTGTCAAGAAGGCAGCAAGGAGCAAGGCCAAGTAGAGTAGGTAGTAGAAATTTCGTTTTTCCTGCTTGTCTTCAACAGGTGCCATGGGACGGATGAAGATCATGAACATGAGGGTGACAAGAGTGGGTAACCAGCCGATGAGAAGAATGACTCCCGTCGTATTTTCACCATAGATGGCATGGTACAGTTGGGTGAAAATTGCACCACTAAGCCCAACACATCCCTTGAGGATGCCCAGAACCTCGCCTCTCCCGTGAGGAAAGCTCTTCACAAAATTGATGAGGACACCAGTGTTGGCAAAAGTCTGGGAATTCGCACCTATGAAGATGAAGACATTCATCTGCCAGAGCGGCGGCCGGGCGATGCGATTTGTAACTGCCAGCCAAACCATGAGATAGCCAAGCAAATTCATGCCGCCACCGACAGCGAGCACCGTCCAAGAGGGCAGGACCTCGTTCATGAGGCCAGAGATGATGCCAACGTTGGCGCCCAAGTCCTTGTAGAAGCTGATGGTGTTGATGATCTGCTGATCGTAGCCGAGAGAGGACTTGATGGCACCGGAGTAGATGCCGAAGATGTATGTAGCCCCAGAGCAGAAGAGGATGTACAAGGAGACGACGGCCATCATCCACCTACCTCTGATGAGGCGCAGAAAGCCATGAAAGCTGGCATGGCGGACTCGCTTCTCCATCGCTCTTCTGATCTCTACTCGCTGCAGATTCGAATGCACTCTCCTCTACATCCACGTCGCTCGCATCGTCTCAGTCTTCTGCATCATCCTGACTTTAAGGGGCTGGGCTACAATTAGACTCCGCTTTTTCCATCACCTATCTTATCTAATGCTTATCTAGTTTCTCGGCCTGCCATGCAGCTTAAGACTCCTACTCTCCAAGGTGGAAAGTATCAATTGCATTATCTAATTTCAAACTTATTAGAGGGCTGCCCCATAGGCCCTTGCAAGTAGCCAACCCAACGCAATCGCATCGTTGCTCAATGGGCCCACACCCTTAATATTAAAAAACGAGATTTTTACTTCTATCCCTACCCTTTCTCGATCGACTGCCTGCTGTTCTTCATCCCTAGCACGCACGCAGTGATTGTAGCGAGTCCTTGCATGCTCACCACCACCACACACACACACACACACACACACACACACACACACACTTGGGTCACTTCATGTGACTATGATGGCTACATCTAGCTACACTCACATTTATACTTTACTTATTGGGGTTGCTACTTGAACTATTGATGAAGCTGATTGCTTTATTGTCTTTATTATCTGTTAGATAAATACTTGGGAAAAGTACTTTTCCTCAATGGAGGATTTTGTCTCATGATATGTATATTGGAGCTATTGAAGATTGTGTCTTTGGAGTTCACCATAAACCTTTACCCTATAAACTCCTCCATGGATGTAATGACTCATAAGCCTTAAGATTCCTTAAATGGATTGCCCTCCTTCATAATCTAGCCCCTAACACTAGATTTGTAATGAGCCACAAAAATGGCTCACATCAAAATTCTAGTAAATGAAACATAACATTTATATATGACATCAAAATTTCATGAAACTTCTTAATTATGGGTGCAAGATCATATGAAAAAGGTTTCTAAATACACAATTTACATGAAAAGCTCAAAAATAAAAAAATTACTTTTCTAAAATTAGTAAATTTTACATAAAACTGCACTTCAACACTTAACTTGGAGAGGTAAAAAATGTCGACAATCTTTGTATATGGGTTAAAAAAGCTTGGTACATACCTATTGAGGGATTTTTCAAAGAAGTTTGGGCTTGCTTAACAATGATTTGATTTACTTTCAAAAAAAATTATAAAAAATTTATCCATCTGCACAAATTAGTTGTAGAAGATAGCAATGGAAAGACACCTTCAAACCTTCATTTAGCTATGTACTATTTTTTATCAACTCATATTGAGCGTTGGCCATAATTCCTTGAAACCATTTTCTATTTAGATAACTAACATAGTTTTGAGAAAATTCTTACGAAAGCCACAAAAGTGGCTAATTCTTTACAGGACTAGTGCTAAGGGTGCTTGGCTAGTGGGAATAACCCCTTAAATATAAATACCACTACAGTGATAAAGCCCTTTCTACTTCTTTTGTGTTATGAATCGTGCGACTGTTGTAAGACTTAGAGCAGCTAGACCTTGAGATCCTCCTCCCAACCTCCCATTATAAAGGCAGGCTCCTAGCCTCTTTCTCTAGACGGATCCCTTGTCCACATTGCCTAGCATGGCCGCCTGGCCGTAGTCCATGACTCCCTGGTCTTGCCCTTGTCCTGACATTACTCCCCCCTTAAGGAAGAGTTTTCGTCCTCGAAAACAAAAGTGGGAAAATTCTTCTTAAGAGCATTAATGTTTTCCCAAGTGGAGCCTTCAAGCTTGTCGACGTACATGATGAAGCGTATGTAAATCATGATAGGCAAGAATTCGTTCAGGTCCATGCGGTGGGGTAGGAGGTTCAACGAAATCGACTAGAATCTGATGGTCAATGACATTGTCGTCTCCATGTAATCGCTTACGTAAACGGCTTACATGATGGACACGAGAGTGTGTGGGTAACGATAGTTTGTAGGCACGATTACCAACTCGCTTGAGGATTTTGAAAGGCACACAATATGTTGGAGATAATTTAGATATGGCCCAGTTTTCAGAATTTCTGAATGCTCTGGCACATGTAAAAATACTTCGTCCCCTTCCTCAAAGGTAACTTGCTGACGTTTCTCATCAGCTGTGCACGTCTGTTGCACATGTCAATGCAAGGGACTTGCCGATCCACTGTGTGCGAGCCACAAATGGCTCCAAGCACACAACTAAACTAATCTAGCAAGCTCAAGACAGCAATGGTGTGTCACTCACCGCCCTACGCTCGCCTTCGTGGAGGATTCCTTGCCACGAAGAAGAAAGAGCCACCGTTGCGTCGCCCTGAACCGATTCACCACCATCGTGCCGTCGTCGCAATGCTCTCTCTCTCTCTCTCTCTCTCTCTCTCTCTCTCTCTCTCTCTCTCTCTCTCTCTCTCTCTCTCTCTCTCTCACGCATACACACACACACACACACAAGGAGATGAAGAAGAAGAAGATGGAGAGGGAGCAAGAGCACTCTTCAATTGTACAAATGAAAGAATGAATGATTTTTAGGTTTAGGTGACTTTTATATGAGCTCGCCCCATTCAGAGTTGGGCGCCCATACTTAGCCAACTAACCCTTGAATGTTCCTGTTAGAGTGCACCTCTCATCGGCGATCACTCTACCCTTTTTCTATTGGAACGAAAATCCGATCCCTGACTCTACTAAATAAATAATACGACGTCTGTCGTAGGTGACAAGAATGTGTGTGAGGGTTAACATGTCCCCCCTTCCTGATGTAGATTCCATCCTCGGAAGCTATTGAGTTGAAGCTCGTTCGTCGAGGTGGAAGAGCATTTGAGATGAATGTCCTTAGCCTTCTTCAGTCACTGCAAAATCAAACAACATTGGCATAGTAATTGCATTCTCATATACAATTAAAAAGCATATGCAGTTGTAGACATACAAAATTGACTGGTAACAAAAATTTAAACCATTTGTCAGCAATAAACATTAAATTGTAATATAATCAAACGCATAAACAGTTGGGAAGGTCAAAAACTAAACAAGTCTGGGGTCGCTAATTGAACGGTCGAAAGGAACTAGAGATCGACTATTAATACCATGGGCAAACTTCTCAATTTTCTCTGGTCAATTAAGTTGTTTAATCGCGAGAGCCAAGTATTTTATGTCCGAGGGCTGACTAGAGGCTATACCTAGAAGACCTTGTAGTTAAGCTATGATAAAAGGAATTGCTCATGAAATCATTGCTTGACTTATTTCCTTTTCTTTGACCCCCCAAAGTCTTTTCACAGTGATTCAATTTTGATGCGTGTGCTTATTTTGTATGTCTTGGGTTTTTTTCTTTTTCAAGGAAAAGCGTCCACACTGAGAACCTCTAGGGCTCTAGTACCATAGGCGATACATGTGAGTGAAGTAGCAAATCAAGCTGAGATTTCTCTTCCAGCTTAAGATTTTACATCGTGGCACTTTGATTTTTTCTGTTTGTTCGTTTTCAACATTTTAATTTTGTAATTTTGGGGGGTCATATAACATTGTTACCCTCCCCAGGCTCATCACACTAGTGAACTCCCTTTATAATACTTAAGCTAAAGGTCATTAGAGACTAAGCCCACTAGAAAGCCCTAGTACATTACACACAATGCTACCTAAATCGGTTAAGAACCTAAATAACCATAGATCATTCGGAAAGCATTCCCCATGGTATTAAGAGAAGATCTCTAACGCCTCCCTTGGTCAAACTAGCTTAGTCGGACTGCTTGCTTTTTAAAGCTAGACAAGTGATTATGATAAAAAATTACATTGAATTCAATGTTTGGTACTAAGCAAATGTGTTGAATATTATGCTACCAACAATCACAATTAAAGCAGAAAAACATAGATGCAAAAAAGATAAGGGACAAAGCTAATGGACAAGAAACACCTGTTTGTGTCGGATGATCGCGCTTGGTTTGAAGAGTGAACGAGAGAAAGATTCCATGAAGGTCCAAATCCTAACCACAGCAACACATTCCTGTACACACTATGAAACACAAGAATACCTCTAGGAGGCACATCAATGGAAAAAAAGAACTTTGCTAATTACTAAACTCTAAAACAGAAACGCTACTATCGTACTAATCCTATCTACCCTCCATCACTTGAGTGATGAGGATCAAAGGTGTTTGATGGCATAGGTTTCTGTTTCAGTGTACCGGATGTGAATGTGTAGGCCTTGTCAATGTTATGACTTTTATTGTGCATCATCTCATTTGCTAATTGCTCTTGCTCTTTACTTTTTTTCTGGGTAAGAGGGAAATAATTCAATAGGCTGACGTGAATGAAGACTTCCCCCCTTCCTTGGGTAGTTTATACTGTTTGAAATGTGCTTGTCACCCTTTGAAACAAATTGTTCCAGATGGTAATAGGTGAGGATTTTTGCCAGTATTTTTCTATTCCCTTAGGTGCCTCGTCGAGTTGCAAGAGTGGTAAGGCACTCTCCCAGGATCGAACTTGAAGTGGTTCATCAAGTGATGCTTGAACACTGTGAGGTGTGGATTCCTTTGTAGCTTCATGGAGGTCCACTATTGTAGGTGGAGTCTGTGGAGAAGCTTTACCTAAATGGATGCATTACATGAGAAGCTAGAATCTTCATGGGACTCCCCCCTTCCTGAGCTAGGTGGAACAAATCGTTCTTTCTTCAGTACCCAAACTAGCTCTAGAGCGAGTGTGTAGCATTCTGTGATTTTTTTCTTTCCGCGATCGTCAATTCGTTTTGGAGCTACAGGATTGGGCTCACATGGGTCAGGTGACAGGTAAGAACACAATCTATGTTTTGGCACCCATATTTAACCATTTCCTTGATAGTAGCCTTGGGCTTCCAATAGTCATTTAGGAATCCACCACCGCGTTTTCTTACATTTTTTGGAGCGAGTGGGACGTTTCTTCTATTTTTTAGAATCAGCTATGGTCGCTAAAGAAGCTTTAGGGACCCACTTGTATGTTTTCTTCGTTATATTAGGATAAGTCTTGTCAGAAGCTATATGCATTGCTTCTAGCATATTTAAGGGTACAAGTGGTGGCATTTCATCCCCCTCCGGTGCTACCCAGGTCATCCCCATGTTTCCCCAAGTGTCTATGGTTGCTGCTAGGTGGACCCAATCCACATTGTCCGACTCAGTCATCCCAGGTAGTATATCCATATAAGGAGAATCTTGCCCAACGTCACTGTTTGCTTTACACGTGTAACAATACTGCAATGGGGCCGAGTGAACTGTGGTGTCAGATCTATGATCAATTAAAAACCTGTTTCCTAGAGGATGTGCTCGACCAGTTACCAGATCCATTCGAATGAGAGAATCTTGGAACTGCAACAAGTAGACATGGTTTTTACACCAGTCATGCACCATTTTTGCTTCCCTCATGAAAGGACGTCCTAAGATCATATCAGATGCCATAGTGTGCTTGGAGAAATCCATAACAATGAAGATAACTCTTATTTTATGTCCAAAGACCTTGATCTTGAGATCTTCTACCATCCCAATAGGTTTAACAATAGACCCATTGGCCATCTTCACTGCTATTGTTGTGGTCACAAGGTGAGGTCTTCCCATAGTTTCCCAGCAATTTTCAGTCACAATGCTAACCCCAACGCCACCATCAAGGATTCCCTTCGCAGTTAATTCCTTAGTAGTGATTGGTATGGTCGTATTGGATTCATCACCCTCAAAGTATTGTCCCAACTTGTTAACAGTTATTTCTACCACAAGGTTCTCATCTAGTTTTGGTTGTGGATCTAAGTGTTCCTCCTCTATTGGCATCTCCCCAGCTCCATCCATCTATGCAAATTGTGGTAGCCCAAACTTTAGTTCTCCATTGAGGAAGGCTTGAAGAGATGAGACTAGCTCAAGGTCTTTATATAGTTTGGACATGATGGTGGTTCTAACTTCTGAAGACATGAAATCCATCAATTTGGCAATGTTTAACGGCACCTTTTGGGCTTCAGTTCCTTGACGTGTGGAAGATGGGATCTGTATTTCTTTGATAAGATCATGTAGTCCCTCTGTAAACATTGTTTCCATCAAGAAGTGAGTACGTCCACTTTCCCATGACTTTAAGTCACTTTCTTCTTGGATGACACTAGGTATGGCTAAGGGTCTATGGACTTGGTGAGGTTGTTGTTGCGTAGGGAACATGGTGTCTGTAATCTGGATCTGCCTAGGTGCTAGTTCTAGATCCCTTTGGGTATCTTCTACCAAACTCCTTAATTGCTTGACTCGCTCGATCTCCTCTATAGGGTTTGGATAAGTTCCTATCTTCTTCTTAGATCCTGGCCATTCTGGCTCATGAAGATCTCCCTTGTTGGTTTCTATCTTAGTGGTCGTTTTGGTCTCCATGGTTTCACCTAAATCAGAATCCTCTTCAGCATCATTCATATATACGGGGTCGTCACCAGGTCCTATGTTGGTCTTTGAACTGGGGTCTGACTTCGCTGCTTTTTGCAATCTCTTCCTTCGTGTTTTCTTCTTTTTCTGAGATTGGGCAATTGATGCCGTGTCTCTGTCCTCAAGAATATAATTTTTTTTTTGGAGCATCGATCATGTGAGTACATTTACTCGTACCACAAGTGTACTTTGTGATGGCTCCTCGGTAACCTCAATCACGTTTAATGGCGTGATCTTCGGTGCATTTGGATTTCTTGGACATTGGGCAATCAAATGATCTATGCCACATCGATTACACTTGAGTATCGGCATTGTAGACGTGCTCGTTTGATTGGTTTGCATATGCGTGGCATTCTTTTTTAGCCTAATAGGACACTCGGCCAAACAATGTGGACCTCCACACTCATAGCATTGAAGAGGTGGTCTCTTAGCAGCGTAATTGATATTTTGGCCTCTTGCAGCAAGAGCAGCTACTTAATAGACATGTTTGACTTGTCCCCAATAGTCCTCCATGTAGTATTGTGGACTTTCTTCAAGCGCATCCATCCCATAGGCAATATTAGGGTCTATATCTTCCTCACAGCCTTCCAAACAAGCAATGGATGACTCACAACCCACTTGATTCTTAAAAGTGATTCTTGGATGTGGTGGTTGCGGTCCTAGCACTGGAGGTGGTAAGGGTGTTGTTTGAACAACATTTTGGGCCTTAGAAACCATGTGTTGTGACGTTTGTTCAAGAGGTGGGGCCGGCATCAATGCAGGCACTCGAGGTGTGTCTATCCATGCTAAGGTTGGTCTATTGGCCATCGCACACTAAAATATTATGAAATCCTTAGCTTGATGACCATACCTCCCACAGGCATTGCAGTTCCCATTGAATTTTACTCTAAAGGAGAGCATTCACTGGTACTATGCGGTCCATAGCATACTGAGCAGCATTGTTGCTCCCTTCTTGGATACATATGATTGTTTTGCGGAGCACGATTGTCTCTAAGAATCTCTTGAATGGCCTTGGTGAGATCTGATAAAGTCATCTTAGATATCTTTGGCTCCTTAGCAATAGGCTTTAGGGTCATTGGCTGATGCCCCGATGCTTGCAAGCTAATAGATTTAGGCTGAACAAACACTCTTTCTCCTTGAATCATTAAATTATCCTCCAATTGGATCGCATTGGTGGTGATTGCTTCCAAAGTGGTGATACCTCTAATGACTAGGCCATTGTAGATATCCTCATGTCATAATCCTCTAATGAATCTATCAAGCAATTGATAATTATTGAAGCGCTCATTTGGATTACGACAAGAATTCAAATGCTTCAAGTGACTAATAAAGTCTCTCACCAACTCTCCTTCCTCTCGTTGGGCTTTCTGGAGCTGAGAGGCTACACCCCAAAGCACTCCTTCTTGTATGTATTATTTTAAGAACAGTCTCCTATGAGTAGGGTAATTTGTTTTTTCTTCCACCCTTCGGGTTCTATACCAATCCCCAACCTTTCCACTTAAGGTTAGTCTTAAAGCATTACTCTTGTGCAGGTCATTGTGTTCTCCTAGAGAATTGCATATTTGTTCAAACACTTTGATATGATTTCTCACATCCCCGTCTCCACTAAGTTTTTGTGTGAGCTTGGCTATTTGTACTGCCTTACTTCTAGGTTCTCTATCAGGTGTGTTACGCATATTCTCAGCAATAGATCGACCGATAGCTTGAGCAAATGTTGCCAAGTCACCTAAGTGAGAAGGAACCGTGGGTGGAGGTGCTCCAGAGACTACATGTGGAGTAGGTATTGGCAGTGGGCTTGGCGCATAGGAAGTCCTTGGATTCCACGTTTGGTACGGTGTTGTGCCATGTGGCGGTCCAAAGTTCATATGTGTGGCCCTAGGCATAGCAGACGTCGGATGTGACATGCTGATGCTAGCCGGTATGGTCCCATGGAAATAAGAGCTTGGGTGTTGTGGTTGTGGAGCATAGGTAGTTGAAACAATGGGAGGGGTAGGGACTACATGAGTACGAGGACCTATAGGTATATACAGTTGGTACACACTTGTAGGTACTATTGCAGGCATTGAGCTACCATGTAGTGGAGCTTTACTAACAAATGAGGTCCATGGCATGTTTCTTGGCATGCCCATCATTGAGATAGGCATGGTAGCCGTGGTGTCATCAAGGGAAAGATGAGCTAGACTTGGAAAAGTAAAGCTAGTATCATTGGTGGGCTCAGATTGCACTGAGACCCCTGGCAAAACAACATATGGGGGATCCATTGGACTTACCAAGGGAGTCTCCATTTGCAATAAGGTTGGTTCTTTAGTCTTCCCTATATCCAATAATCTCATGAGACCCGTTGAAGGGATGTGGATCCCCTTGTTCTATCTCTCTAGCTCAATAACCCTATGGATGACCTCACAAACTCTTTGTTGTTGATCCTCCATACTAGTAGCACCCGTTGTGTCTTGTAGGACATCTATAAACCAACCCACGTGATAGGTGTGACCTGTATATAGGTCGGTTAAAGTTTTCGTTTGTAGTTCGTACTCCCAGTTCTCATTTAGGAACGCTCCATCTAAGCTTGAGGTGCTAGGGGTGTCCTTTGAACTAAATGCAATGTGGCTCTCTATGGGTTGACCCTTAGTGGTTGCTAAGTCAGGAGCACTCGATTGCTCTCCTAGCAAGGATATTGACATATGAGCTTTCGCTTTTAACTCTCTTCGTTGCTCTGCCTTGCGTAAGCTATCAATTTTCTCTTCCTTAGCCGCAATGATATATCGCTCAACCTCTTGCACTTCAGCAACGCTTCTACCATCAGGTAATATAACCTCGGACAAAAATAGATCTGAAGAGTCAGGGAGTGCATTGAATGGAGTATTCACGTGAACACTCTTTAAGAGAATAGGGTCTACGTTGGTCATGAATGGAAAATTTACTTCCCCACCCCCCTCGTTTACATCGTTAGCTTCATGTTCGGAGCGAGTGGCTCTACTAAAGGTTCCCTTCAAGCGGCTAAGCACGCTTGGCCCGGACCGTGGACCCATGGCATGCATGTCTTGGCTTGAGCTATTGGGATTAGGCATTGGGAAACCCTCCGTGACATCGTAGTCAGAGGAAGCGTCACTAGCCGCTATGTTTGGGTCTTGGTTTGTACTACCTTGGGTCCCCGCCGAGGGCCCGGAACCTAAGGTAGGTGGATATTGAGAACTTGCGTAAGTCGAAATACTCTCTAGTTGCTTGGCCTCTAGCACACGACCAGAGTGCAGATGCATGTGCCTTTGGCACCCTACAAGCGTCGGCGAATAACCTCGAAGGTTAACCGCTTACTTTTTTAGGCGTCCGTTTTCACTCGTTGTTTATGTTTTTTAATATTTTTTAATGATCGGTTTTTGGATTAGAGAATGTGATAGCTTGAAATGAGCGTATTGCTCAGGGGGTGGTGGTGTGCTTTACAGCACAGACTTCAGTTACCCGAAGCTCCGTTGGTCCTCAAAAAGGTCGATTTTTACCTACACGTGAGGCTAAAATACGTAATTTTAAAGGGGGACTCAGACCTGAACCTGAGCGTGGGCTTGAGCTTGGGTCTGGGCTTGGGTCTGGGGGATATTTTGGATCCTGGTCCTACCTTTAAAATTTTATTTCTTATTTTTTTTTTTTTTTTTTTTTTTTTTTAATTTTTGGGATAAGGTCGTCGCGGCCGCGCTGTGCGTGCGAGCACACACCCCTCTAACCTACCTACTTACAACTAATAGAGCTATTGTTACACACTAACACACTACTATAGAAACTCATTAGCTGACAATACTACTTAGTGTACTTTACACAGAACTAACATTATGGATCTACTACTGTAATCCTAACACCTTATCATAGAGAAAACACCTTATGATTAGAAAAAACACAGTACCTTTCAATACCTTATTAACAAAACAATACACGTACAGTAGCAAAACAAACTCTCTCTCTCTCTCTCTCTCTCTCTCTCTCTCTCTCATACACACACACACAAGGAGATGAAGAAGAAGAAGATGGAGATGGACCAAGAGCACTCTTCAATTGCACAAATGAAAGAATGAATGATTTTAGGTTTAGGTGAATTTTATATGAGCTCGCCCCATTCACACTTGGGCGCCCATACTTAGCCAACTAACCCTTGAATGTTTCTGTTAGAGTGCGCCTCTCATCGGTTATCACTCTACCCTTTTTTTATTGGACCAACAAGCCCGATCCTTGACTCTACTAAATAAATAATACGGCATCTATCGTAGGTGACAGGAATGTGTGTGAGGGTTAACATCAGCGTACTTCTTATACCGATCCTACGCTTGTCGGACATTTTGACGAGCGAGTTTCAGTATATCCATATGGTCTTGGAGAAAATCCTTAACCTGATGAAGTTTTTCAGTTGCCAACCCCACCGTAATGGGTGACATAGGTTGAAAACCATACATAAGCAAGAAAGGACTAAATCCAGTCATGACATGCTTAGCACTGTTGTAAGAAAACTCAAGAAGAGGTAGATATTCTTCCCAGTCTGTTTGTTTCTTGCTAACATATGCATGGAGCATATCCTCTAGCACTTGGTTAACCCGTTCAGTTTGACCATCCGTTTTTGGATGATCGGCTGTACTGAGGTTGAGTTGTGTACCCAATCGTTCAAAGGCCGCCCTCCAAAAATGACTGTTAAACTTGGGATCACGATCACTCACAATGTTACTTGGCAAGCCATACAACGTGTATAGATTTTCCACAAATAACTTGGCTAATTCACGAATCTTAATCGTTGATTTGGTTGGAATAAAGTTACATGTCATGACCTCGTACAGTGGTTGGTAAACCCACAATAAAATCCATAGAGATACTTTCCCATTTTCCATTGGGAATCTCCAAAGGATGTAAGAGTCCTCCTGGCCTTCAGGCACTCTGTTTTGTTAACTTGACATTTTTGGCAGTGCAAGACATAATCTTGAACAAAGCCATGTAAACGTGGCCAATAAAACTGTCGTCGTACGAGAGCATAAGTCTTTTTAATACCCGGGTGCCCTGCACTTGGATTGTCACGACATTCATAAAGAATTTGACGCCAAATGTCTGTGTTCGTCGGTACACAAACTCTCCCCTTGTGGAGTAGGTACCCATTGTCGATGGTAAAATTCTTCCATCATTGTAGTTCATCACTCAACAGAGGAGAACTGTGTGTGGAGGTTAATGATACACTACCAGCATTGGAGTGAGAAGGATCCCTTATTTGCACATGGCTCCACACTTTGGAATATGCATCATCATGCTCATATTTTCCCTTCAGAGAATCCAAAAATTCACTGCGAAGTCCCGTGAAAAAAAGAGAATTGATCTCAAGTATACGACTAAGAGCATCAGCTACCACATTGTATCGTCCTTTACGATATCAAAGCTTTGCGTCATACTCCTGAAGGATCCCAGTCCACTTGGCTTTTTGGCCCTTCAAGTCGGTTTGTTGTGTAAACCATTTAATGCTTTCATGGTCAAACACAATCTCAAATTGAGCTCCATACAAACAATGTCTCCATGTCTTCAAGGCAGACACTATTGCATAGAGTTCACGTTCATAAGCAGAATAATCCTGTTGTGCTGAATCAAGCTTCTTGCTTTCAAATGCAATTGGCCTCCCTTCTTGTAGTAAGACTGCTCTAATAGCATGGTTATTACTGGCATCCATTTCCAAAACGAATGGTTTCAAAGGATCTACAATAGCTAGAATAGGAGTTGTAGCTAATGCATCCTTGAGCGTATCAAAACTATGTTGTTAAGCGGCCCCCCACTGAAAGGTCTTGCCTTTGCCTTTCAATTGGTCCGTCATGGGAGCAGCAATATTAGCATAGTTTTTAATGAACCTTCGATAAAAACCTGCGATAAAAACGTGTAAATCCCAAGAAAATCTGTAACTCTTCCAGATTTTTAGGAGAAGGCCACCGGTGAATGGTATCCACTTTGGATTGATCCATGTGTAGCCCAGTAGCTGAAATAACATGCCCAAGATAGTGAATTTTCTCCTTTAAAAATCACACTTGGATTCTTTGGCATATAACTGATTTGCTCATAACAATTCGAACACCTGCCTCAGATGTTGTAAGTGTTCTTCCTCAGAAGCACTGTAAACTAAAATGTCATTGAGAAAAACAATAAGCACGGTTTCAAAACACTATCCATAAGTATCATGAATGTTGCGGGCGCATTGCTTAACCCAAAAGGCATAACCAAAAACTCGTAGTGTCCAAACCTTGTTTGAAATTCAGGTTTGGGTCTATCAACAAGTCGAATACGTACTTGGTGATAACCCGACCGCTAGTCTATTTTCATAAAATACGAGCATGAGTGAGCTTCTCAAACAACTCATCCACGCATGGCAATGGGTACTTGTTCTTAACAATAACCGCATTTAATCCAAGGTAGTCTACGCACATGCTCATACTACCATCCTTTTTCTTCAGTAATAGGATAGGAGAAGCCCATGATTAAGAACTGGGTTGGATAAACCCTCTGCTAAGATAGTCAGCAAGTTGAAGTTCCACCTCAGAATAACTCATTCTGTAGGTTGGTTTACTGATTGGTTTACTGCCTGCAACCACGTCAATGCTATGTTGCATCGCAAATGGCAATTAGCCGTGCTAATTACGTTGGTTGTCAAAGCTTTAGTCAACCCATAGATCCACCCGTTCACTTATACCGCTTGAACGCATCGCCATTGATTCGAGCTTCCGAAGAAAACAAGTGATGTTGGATACTTGTTTGAAAACCTTAAAGCCATTGTAGATTTACTTTGATGCAGTGCTGCAATTTCTATAAATTTGGAGAATTGTCAAGAACTCGACGGCCTGTCAAAGAAGTTCTCGGCCTTTGTCGGTGAGGTTATGTTGCCCTTGGCCGGTTACAAAATTGAGGTTCAAATCCGTAGGTATTACCATACAGTAATTGCGTGAAAAATTCTGCAACGTCACTTACTCATGGCTTGTTGAATGGTACACCGAGAATCAAGCTTGCCCAACTGGGTATGCCGAGGCCTATTTGGCTTGTATGGGGTGTATGCCAGGGTGGGCATGCACTCTCTATGCTAACAATTTTTAGCCCAAGTTTGTTGGCCTAAGGGCAGCGTGTGAAAACTTAAGCCAACCAGCAATGGCGTTCTGTGACAGAGCCGCCGAGAGCGAGGAAAGCTCATTGAGCCACGTGAGATGCTCGGTTGAGCCCGCCACCGAAACGAAGTCTCCTCAGCTCAGGCTCGCGTGCCGTTCAAGGCCGAAACCACCCAGCTTCACGCAGGTGATCCCGTCGCCTTCCCTCCTTACAAGCGAGGTTGCCCACACTAAGAGCGCTATCGGGTTTCCTGTGTAGAGTGGCTTCATGCCTCCATGCACATGCAAAAACTAAAGATAGGGGTGGCTCTCCACGCCTTTGTGTCCCAAAAAGTGATTGGCTCTCGATACCAGTATAAGACCTAGGGTAGCTAGACCTTGTGATCCTCCTCCCAACCTCCCATTATAAAGGAAGGCTCCTAGCCTCTTGCCCTAGACGGATCCCTTGTCCACATTGCCTAGCCTGGCCGCCTGGACGTAGTATGTGACTCCCTGGCCTTGCCCTTGTCCTGACAATTTTACTATCCCTACCACTGTGTTTAATTCACCCCACCCTCATCGCAAGGCTCTGCAATCTCTATCGCACTTGATCTTCTGCACTACGGGTGCATCACAAATGTAATGGCAAAAATCCTCATCACCTTTGGGACTCCCTCTTGATACGGTGACAGCCGGAGAAGAGCTGGTCTCTTTTGTTCTTCTACCTTCCTCTGTTATAAATACAGGTGAGGGGCCCTGCTACCCTCACTTAGACTTGGGCTTACTGCTTTTGGTCTTTAAATGCTTGATACCTCACTTAGGCTTGAACTTTTGGTATTTTTCTTCCTTCAAGAGCATGAGTCAATGTGCATATATGATCTAAGGGGTGTTACCGTGCTGATCATTGAATGTTGTTTGCTTCAATCTCTAGGAGTTTATTGATTTGGCTACATGATAATAGGTAATGTATAACACTTTATAAATGTTTTATTTTTAGGAAAAACCATGCTTGTTTTACCGCTTCTTTGAAAGATTAACAATGGTTTAGTTGAATAAACTTGATCACATCTGATACACGACATTACTTAGGTTGCCCGGATTTCTAGCAGGATATGGTTTGGTTGAACCGATGTACCTCAAGGCAGTGAGGTTGTTGTAGGATAAACTTGCCAGCTTTTCTTCCTCACTTAACATCATAATGCTTGATTTACTTTGTTAACTGATTACACTAATCCCTGATAACACTTTAATTGAAGAAAAATATTATAGGTTAAATAAAAATAGGGTATATTTTATTTATAAAAAAATCATAGATAAGGAGTTTTAGAAATAGTCCTTCAAGGTACACGATATACATAATTTTTACATAGTGACTTGTCCCCCCTCCCCTTAAGGCCAAGGGCAACCCAGGGGGTCACGAACCTAGGCCAAGGGCGTGGATGGCTTAGATGTGGACTAGGGGTCCGTACTAAGCTAGGGCTAAGAGCCACAAAGCCTATATAAAGGGTGGTAAGGAGGTGGATCTCTAAAGCCAGTCTCTTGGGTCCTTTCAGTGGTATCAGAGCCGTCATGACCCTTGGCCTACTCGGTCTTACCCTAGGCATGACATTACTCCTGTAATGGAAAAGGACTATGAACTTTGAGAATAGCGGAATTAAGAAAATTAGAGTGAGCATTTTTGTGAGACTACTTTGAGACATAGAGGGTGAACTTAATTAGTGGTAGTAGCATAACTATATTACTTAATTAACTTGGCATGAACAATACTTTTTCAAGAGAGAGAGTTTAAAGAACTTGACAACAGTTGAGGACCTGGTTTATGTGGAGCCGGTCCCCCCTTCAATAGGCTTTTGTATTATAGATTCTCCCATCAAGAGAGGCTTGGTACAATACAATCTTTGTGTTCCTTGTAACCTAGGTGATGCAATGAAGATGGAAAGCTTCATGCATCACTAGCATAACATAATCTTTGTAAAAGCATTAACCATCCCTGGCCTCATTCCCAAGGCCTCAAACACCTTTAAAGGTGGAGAGAGCTAGTGGGGAATGAGGGTAAGGAAGAGGAAGAAGCGTGCATAGGAGAAAGAAATAGTTCCTCACTTACCATCCCTCTTCTTGCTTAGCATACATAATAGCATAGTAATGAAGATGGAGAAGATTGCAAGCTTAAGCGTTGGAGCATGGCTCTTGGTTGGATTTGCATTCCATAGGGAAGAGTGTCGGTGTAGGCTCTCAACTTCTCAACAAGCTTGGAGAAGGAGATGGAGCTCTTGCACTTTGCACTTCACACAATGAGTTTGTGTGTGTGTGTGTGTGTGTGTGTGTGTGTGTATGTGTGTGTGTGTGTGTGTGTGTGTGTGTGTGTGTGTGTGTGTGTGTGACTTAGTATACCTTGCAAGCAAGGCCCTAGCTTCCTTGGTCCACCCCCTCTTCTAGCTCATGATGGAAGCACATTGGACCCCTTCAAGCTTGGCCAATCACATGCGGAGTGCATATCAAGCAAGCATGCTAGCCTTGGGACAAGTGTCTCCATGTCCCCTTTGAGAGAGAGGACTTGATAAATGCATACACAATTAATTAAATTAGCTAAATTGTCATTGGACCCCTTGAGAGGCCAACCAATAGGCTTTAGGCACCTTATGAGGGCAACATAGAGAGGAACTTGACATGTGTCCTTGTTGCTTCATTAGGCAAGGCTTGACTTTTGTGAGGGTGTGTGTGTTCTCTCTCTAGCTCCTACAATGAGGGCTCACCTCCCCTTATGTAGAGATGTGCTTTGACTTTGTGGAACACCTTAAGACCCTTAATAACCTTTGTCATGGAGAACCTTAGTCATTAAGCACCTCAAGAACCTTAGTCAGCAAGCACGACAATCACCTCAAGCACCTTAGTCAGTAAGCACGACAAGCACCTCAAGCTTGGGCCGGGTTGCCACCTCAAGCACAACCCTAGCTTGCCTAAGATCGAAGTACTTTTAACACTAAACTTTGGAGGTCTTTAATAAATCTAAACCTAAGGTCTTTAAGCTCCATTAGCTAGCCTTTCTCTTTGACAGACCATCTCTAATTTGGACCCCTTTAACTTTGGCCCTGTGTTGAGATAGATCCATAAGCACATGTCTATATCCTAACCCTTGATCCCGTTTATTCTTCGACATTACATGATCAGTTTAATATGAGAAAATCATTTGGGCTGGTTAGATATTAGATTTTATGACATTACTTCTCTCTTGAAATCATAGTCGTCCTCGACTATGAGGTAAAAGAGATAAATCCTTAGTCATTAGTCAATGTTTCCTAGCGGGTAGAGGATCCCTTTTTACCCTATGACATCATTCCAAGATGGATGACTAATCCATTTGGTGCTTGGGAGACGTAGCTGCCGCAAGCATGTTTACTCTTTAGTCCATTTCATTCTCCCAAGTAGAGTGACAAATTCTACTTGGTGTTTGAGAGGTTTCATCATCACAAACATGATTCAAAGCATGCATACTACTTAAATTTGTGCACAATAAAAAGAGAATTATTCTTATAAGACAACAACATTGGTCATTGAAAAGAATCATGTACATTTGCTTACTCTAATTTAGCATTGTAAGCATTGACAAGGTTCATACTATCCTTAAGTTGCATTTCTTGCGTCCATCTAGCATCTTCAAAAGGATAATTTTAACACTTGATAAGATACCGTTGGATAATCTTACCATGTCGTAGTACCTTGTCTTCATGCCTAAGGATGGCTTTGGATTGTAGTGCCTCTTCTTGGTCTTCGATTTTTGGAGGGTCTTCAATAATTGGTTCACTTGGTGGCTCTCCCTTGTAGGGCTTAAGTAGGCTCACAAGTATATGAGCCAATGGTTGGGCAGCTCTAGTTGATAAGCCATCTCATTGATTGGCTTCAAGATTTGAAAAGGACCATAGTATCTTTTTGCTAGTTTAGCATAAAAATTTTAATGGCCAGTAGGATTTTTAACCGTCGTTTGCCTCAATCGAGCCTTTGGAAACTAAAGTAAGACCCAATCATTTTCCTTGAATGTGAAGGCCCTTTTGTGCTTATTAGTAGCCTTTTGCCTTTGTTGACAGATGAATATAGCCTCCTTAATCTTTTGGAAAGATTCATGTAGGTCACGGCTATACTCATCAGCAAAGATCTTCCCATGTACTTTAAGTAGCAAAGGACTTTTAGGTATTCCCTCTATGATCTCAAAAGGTGACTTTTCCATAGTAGTATGGAAAGTATTATTGTACGCATACTCTACAAGGGGTAAGTACTTTTCCCATTGTGAGCATTGATATACTTCTGTAACATAAGTCTTTAGTAGATCGAGTATCGTAAGATTGGCTATCTCACTTTGGCCATCCGTTTGTGGGTGATAGGGCGAAGAGAAATTCAATCTTGTACCTAGATTTTCAAAGACACCTTTCTAGAAATTACAGGTCATTCTAGGATCTCTATCTGACACGATGGATGTTGGAAATCCATGGTGCTTGAAAATTTGAGATATGAAGAGAGTTGCCATTTGGTGTGCCTTAATAGTCTTTTTGATAGGAATAAAGTGTGCTTGCTTGCTAAACCTGTCGACTATTGTCCATATTCCCGTATTCCCATGGATAGACTTAGGTAATCCAAAGATAAAATCCATGGATATACACTCCCATGGTGAATTAGGGATTGGCAATGGTGGCTGGAGTAATCCAGGTTGCTTCCCTCTATCATACTTGGTCTTTTGGCGTACCACACATTCTGAAACATACTCTTGTATGTCTACTTTCATGGGGGTTAATTTTATTTTCGAGTTAATCAATTCGTGTTTTTTGGCTAAAGGTGATTCTTTTTTGATTTTATAGAAGCATGGATTTCACTCATATGTATACTCTCTAAGGTGGCGTTGTGGTATGTGAAATAAGTACCGAGCGAAGGAGAGAGAATAAGGATTAGACAAAGAGAGAAAAACATACTTGTGAAATAGAGATAGGATCGAGGTGTGAGAGTACCGACAACTAGAGAGAGAGAGAGAGAGAGAGAGAGAGAGAGAGAGAGAGAGAGAGAGCGAGTCTGAGAGTGGGAGATGAGGGGAAGAGAGGATGCTAGAGAAAAGATGGTTCAAAATGAAAAATGTCCGGCTCAAGTTTGGGCAAGAAGGTTCTCAAGCCGGTTCAAATTATTTCATTTAGTAAATATCTCACATTTTAATTGAGATGAAAGTGGAGTGAAGTGAAAGTGGAGTTAAGTGAAAGTGGAGTTTTGTTGTGAAGAAGGAGGAGTAGAAGAAGAGAAAATATTTTGTGAGTGTGTGTGTGTGTGTGTGGGTGTGTGTGTGTGTGTGTGTGTCTTTACCTGCATGAGATATTTAGTGTGATTATCCCTCTCAAATTTAGAGTTTGCTTGTTCTTATGCTTATGAAAAGGTCCAAAGCCGGGTCCACAAATAATGTTTCATGAGCCCTAAGAGAGGCAGTTAGTGGTGGTTACTCATTGCACTATTAAATGCTTATAATATTCATAGGGGAATAATAATCATAGTGACAAATCATGCATATTTTATTGCACGCTCCACTTTAAAAGTTAGTGGTAGACTAGTAGATGATTATAGTATTCATAGGGGCATAATAGTCATATTGACAAATCATGCATATATTATTGCACGCTCCACTTTAGCAGTTAGCTTATGCTTTTTGAGAAGTGGGACCCCTCATGTCACGAACACATGCCACTCTTCCATCACTATCAAATCCGTTTTGAGACCATGATGCTTTAGCCTATATAAATGTTACGAGGCAGGCAGCATATGCAACACAAGTGACTCGGAGGTGCCAATGAAGAGAGAATTTTTTTTTCCCCTGTACTTATACAATGCCTGTAGGATATGAAACTACTGGTAATGAGGTAGTTGGTAAAATCCATGAAGAGCTTCACAAACTCCCCCCCAATGCACCCCTTCAAGAAAAGAAGTTGTTTACACAGAGAGAGCATGACACAAACAAGGCGATCCGGATGTTCAACCACCTTAATCGCGCTCGCAACACCGAAGACCAGGAACTCAATGAAGGCTTTGAGACAATGCAAGAAGCTCTGGGCAAGTGGGAGACATGGAGGTACATAGACAGCTCTCGGAGGGCTGCTTTGCAGGCAGAGATTGACCATTTGCTTGGTTGTCTGCAAACGCACAATCAACCTGGTCGACATCTCTGGCTCTAATGTGGTAGAAGATTGAGTAAAGATTTAAATAATTATGCACTAATTAATATATTTAAATAAATATGCACTAGCACATGATAACTTGTACTAGTGTGATGCAAGTTGTACTGTGTGTGTGTGTGTGTGTGTGTGTGTGTGTGTGTGTGTGTGTGTGTGTGTGTGTGTGTGTGTGTGTGTGTGTGTGTGTGCAGGTTTGATTCCCTACCTAATCATGTAAACAACTTATTTTAATTATATGATGCTTATTTTAACTATATGATGGTGTTCCACTCTTCTGTGCCTTGGTGAGAATAATTCATATGTCAGGGTTTTGGACCGTCCCCTCTCTCTGTCTGACTTAATATTATTGAAGTATCTGTGAGACTTTTAATCGGCCTGGTCTACTAACACATCTTCAAGATCTGTCATAGCTTAGGGTATTGTTGATATCTTCTAGCTAAACTGAACCGCCAAATGTAACTACAAGTTGTTTGAAAGCCACAACGTAAAGCAAATCTATGTGAGGTTTTTATATAATTCAAGTAAAAGATGAGCATGTCTTTAGTAATTACCCTACTTTTAGTAGAATGTTGTTTCCTGTCCATGTAGGTGTTGTTGCAAACAAGGATGAATGCCTAATAAGCCAATTTGAAAGTAGGAATCTAAAAAATATTGATGGTTATACTTGTTTGGGCAGAGATCTCAAAGTAATCATACACACATAGACTCTTGCAAAAAAAATAGTAATTAAACACACTTTACTGATTTAAAGAACTGCTTACGTACATAAACACACACATACAAATAAATATATATATTATATAAACAAGTACTAAAAAACACTTTACCGAGTTGAAGAACTGCTTACATACATAAACACACACATATCAATAAATAAATAAATAGATATATATATATATATATATATATATATATATATATATATATATATATATATATAATATATTCTTAGACCGACAGTGTAAAGAAATAGTGATAAGCAATCAAAATTTCTGCAGCATAGCAGCGTGAAAATTCAAAGAAAAAACCCCATTCCATACTTGTTTCTGTGAAAGCTTGCCTAACTTTCATTAAGCTTTGTATACATGAAACCACAAAAAGCATGATTATATTCACAAGCAATCAAAATTTTGGCAACATAACGGCGTGAAAATTCAAACATAACAAATCCCCATTCCATACTTGCTTCCGTGAAATCTTGCCTAACTTTTGTCTATACATGAAACCCTCGCACTCTCTTCCCCCCATTTTCCTTACATACCCCCTTTTCCTAATATCTCTCTCCCCCCGATTTACCCTCCCCGACCAGGCAGAAACTCAGAGAAGAAAACCCCATCCCCTCTCTCGTGCTCCCTCAGTGCGAGCCGCGTGAGAACCCCCCCCCCCCCCCCCCCCCCTCACTCTTACACTTACCCGAATCACACTCACCCATTACCCTCTACCCTCATTTCCCCCCCCCCCCCCACCCCTCTTTGGCCCGCCAATATTCCCTCCTCCCTCTTCCCCACCCGCTCGCCTCAACCTCCTTCGGCTAATTCACACCCCCCTCGGTCTCATTCCCCCCCCCTCTTGGCCTGCGGATATATTCCCTTACACCCCACCCATTGACTAATCCCCCCCCTTCGCCCTTAAGCCCCATGCAAAAAACAACACCCCCCCCCCCCCCCCCTCTCCCTCTCACCCACACAACCCATGCCCCGCCATACCCCTCTCCCCTCACTCTCCCTCACACACTCTCTCTATCTCTTATCCCCTTATCCCTCTCCCCTCCCCCTCTCCCTCACTCTCCCTCTCACGGTAGCGCTAAAGGATCTCTCTCTCTCTCATCCGGATGCCGCCACAACACGCCAAAGCTTGCTCTCTCTCCCATGCGGGCAGCGCTGCACCACACACAACACACACACACACACACCCCACAACACCCCCCCCCCCCTCTCCCTCTCTCTTCCCATGAGCTGTGCGCCGTGTTGCATCCCACACACACACACGCGCGCGCCCTCTCTCCTCGCGCGCAGTCCGTAGCCGACACACACACACACACCCTCGCGGCAGCAGCATGAAAAAAAAAAAAACACACACACACACACACACACTCACACACACCATACATACACACCCCCCTATCCTAAACCCCCCCCCCCTCTCCTTCCGCCATGCGCAGTAGAACAAGCCGCCGGCATCAGAGAAGAAAAAATAAATAAATAAAATATAAACATTATATATTTATATAGTACACCCTCTTCCCTTGTTCCCACGCACGCATGCACACACACATATACATATACGCACTCACCCACAAATACACATATATACATATATGCTCCCACACTCACACACATACACACGACACGCATATACGCACGCACCGACAAAATACAAAAGAAGAAGAACAAGCAAAACGCCATCGACATCAACAAAAGAAGAAGACGATCCAAAGCACGCGCCGCCAACAACAAAAAACAAAAAATGCGCCGAAAGCATCCCCTAGCCGACTCCGAAAAGAAGTACGCTCGACACCGACACACCGGCAGCACACCATTCACCGGCAACACGCAACCACGACGCCATCCCAGTAATTTTTAGGTTATTTTACCATTATCTTCAGTTTTTCACCCGAGCCATTGTAAAATTTCCATTTTGTAAATATCCTCTCTCTAGCTGATGGTAACAAAGGCCCACCTAAAGATTCCCATCTTTTAATAACCTTCCCCAAAAACAAAGCAAGGGTCAACCACATCGGGCCCACCACTTGCTTTGTCTCCCCGATTAAGATTACCCTAACCACACTGGGATTACCATAATCCAAGCAGCCAACACCTATAAATTGGCACTGAGAGGTCACTATCGGGGGGGGCAACTTATGTGGAACCAAGCATTGGGTAGAGTGTAGCAGGAGGGATTGACACCATCACTATCACGAGGAGGAGGTCTCGTGTGTGGGGTTTGCCTTGGAAATTGCACCATGCGAAGGGAACCACACCCATACCTGGACTCCAATGGTCGATGCACACACACGTATGCACGCTCTTGGCAATGAGTATTCACAGTCATTGAGTCGCCCTAGATAACGCACCAAGTAGGTTGCACCATCTCCTCTCCCTACCTCTCTACCACCACGGCATGCCACCTTGTAAATATTGCAGAAATAACTCACCCTCACACCCCCGAGGTTGTTTTCATCACTTGCGAGTGTTCTCTCTCTCTCTCTCTCTCTCTCTCTCTCTCTCTCTCTCTCTCTCTCTCTCTCTCTCTCTCTCTCTCTCTCTCTCTCTCTCTCTCTCTCTCTCTCTCTCTCTCTCTCTCTCTCTCTCTCTGTGTAGGCTTGCGGTGTTCATATCATCGTGGGCTTTGCGTCCTAGCCGCTCAAAGCTAGGTGGTGCCCCCTGTTCGCTTTACCGTGGCAGGCTCGAGGCGAGCCATTCGGCCCTTGGCGTTTTAGAGGCTGTCGGGGTTCGGGGTCCGCTTTGCGTCCATCATGTGGTGCCCCCACGAAGGAGGGCTTTTCTAAGACCCCTTCAATTTACAATGCTGAAAGTGATGCCCACTATCAATCATGGACGAGTGGCTAAAGGAATTTTCTAACTGGAGGACGGAAGAAGAAGAGACGAAGGAGGCCCTAGCCGCCTTCATTGAGGTGCTATTGCCAGGCTGCAGTGTCATCAACATTCAAGAGGTAAATTCTCCATCTCGTATCGTTCGTTCTAACTATAAATCGAATGCATCAGGTGGCATATTGGTGAGGTGCCATCACTGTTGTCAACCAAGGCACACGATCAATGAGTGCCAGCAACGGAGGCAGTGGAAGGGCTGAAGTCTTCTACATTGACATTCATCGCAAGGAGGTCATTCACATCAAGGAAGGAAAGCGGACGGTGAGGCCTCTTTTTCCTAAAGAAACCGCAGTCAAAGATAAAACCCCAAAGTGGCCTAAAGGGGCTGCTCGAGCCAAGGGCAAGGAGAAGATAGGCTAGCCTGGAAACACATGACCCCGAAGGGAGAAGCATCTAGCCAAGCAAGTGCTTCAAGCTCAGAGAGCCTGGTTGTACCCACTTGGTCAAAGAAGAAGTCATCCGAAGCTAAGCGGCGGAAGGTCGCCTACCGATTTGCACGATGCATGCGAGTGCTACCAATCCACTTCGACAATCCAGAACAAGAAGTGGTGAGAAGATTCCCATGTCCTAGAGAAGAGTGGTTCGGCTACTGCTCTCGCTGTTTTGGGAAGCGAGTGGAGGACCTTCCTGTTGAAGATGATGAAACAGGAAACAGAAGGAAGACAGCAACTCAGAGTAGGAAGAAGATGGAGAAGGAGAAGACACAGAGCTTGTGTACGAGATCTCTATAGTCTCTCTCTCTGTATTGGAATAAATAGTTGTGTATGTACAAACTCAGAGCTACAAAGCTTATATGAAACCCTAAGAGATAAGGTGTCCTTTCACACCAGATGTCCAAGGGGAAAAACCCAGTGGGAGAAAAGTGCCCCTGGTGAAGCGCGTATACACACTAACACTACTACATGTCTACAAATCCCCCCTGTAGTGATAGTGTGAATCCGTACAAGGTAGCAAATCATCATGTGTATGAGAGTAAGCCCAAAGCTTTTCGGAAAGCTTCAAACTTTTCTCGTGATAACGCCTTCGTAAATAGATCTGCAATGTTATCCTGTGTAGGACAGTAAGTTAGTGTGATCTCCCCTGCATGTAGCCTTTCCCTGACATAGTGGTAGTGAACCTCTATGTGCTTTGTTCTTGCATGAAATACTGGATTCCTTGCAACTGCCATAGCACTCTGACTGTCAGTGAAAATGGTAGTGGGTGCCTGTTGACACTCACAAAGATCTGCCAATAACCTGCGTATCCATACACAATCAACTGTTGCCGTGAAAGCTGCCCTGTACTCAGCTTCACAAGTTGATGTAGCCACTGTGGGTTGCTTCTTGCTTAGCCAAGATATACATGCATTTCCCAAGAAAAAACAATTGCCACTTGTGGAATGTCGTGTGTCAAAATCACCAGCCCAATCTGAATCGCTGTAACCAAGAAGCTGCATAGAACTGTGCTTTCCATACATATCCCCCCTTGGAAAGAACATGGCAAGATTAGGGGTACCTGAAAGGTAACGAAGTATGCGCTTCACAGCTTGCCAATGATGCATACCTGGGCTGTGCATAAATCTGCTTGCTTGTGAAACCCCAAATTGAATGTCTGGACGAGTGTTGCCTGCCAAATATATCAAGCAACCAACCGCTGCTGCATAAGTATGTACATCAAAAGGTTCTCCAGCATCGTGCATGCTCAACTTTGATCCAGTTTCTACGGGTGTAGAGATTGGCTTACAATTTTGCATACCAAACTTGTCCAAAATTTTATGCAAATATTTTGCCTGCAACATGTATATGCCATCCTCTGATTGCACAAACTGAATACCCAAGTAATAATGTAGCAAACCAAGATCAGACATCTCAAAGGTTTTTCTCAAAGCATCTTTAAACGCTTCAATTTCATTTGCATTATTGCCTGTAAGAAGCATATCATCCACATAAAGTGTTAGCATAATGAGAACTCCATCTCTCTTTTTGACATACAAAGTACTTTCTGTTGGACTATTTTGAAATCCCTGGCCAATCAAATAAGTATGTATCTTCTCATACCATGCTCTTGGAGCCTGTTTGAGACCATACAAAGCTTTACGCAATCTACATACCTTTTGCTCTTGACCTTTTACAACAAAACCACTTGGTTGACTTACATAAACTTCTTCCTGCAAATCACCATTCAAAAAAGCAGTTTTGATATCCAACTGATGCACTTTCCAACCATGATGAGCAGCAATTGCAACTAGTGATCTAACTGTGGATGCACGAGAAGTAGGAGCAAAGGTTTCATCATAATCTATGCCTTTCTGTTGCGCATAGCCTTTTGCCACAAGCCTTGCTTTGTACCTGTCAACAGTACCATCTTGTTTCCTTTTTACCTTAAAAACCCACTTTGTACCAATAGGCTTTTTACCTGTAGGCAAGTCCACTAGATCCCATGTATGATTCTTATGAATAGAATCAATTTCTTGCTGCATAGCATCTTTCCACTGAACACACTCTAAAGCTTGTTCAAATGAATCAGGCTCATCTGCATCACAAAGAGTGCTAAAGCAAGCCAAATCTACTTGCTCTCTGCCAAAAGTAGTACCAGCACGTGTTTTCCGTGGCAACGGTGCATCCAACTTGCTATCCTGCAAAGTTTTCTGAACCCATTTAGGCAAGGTTCTTTCTTCCCTGAGAACTTCTTGCTCTTCACGCACAATTTCCTCTACATCATGAGGTGTCACATGCTGATCAAAAGATTGATCAAGATTATCAACCTGTTGTGATTCTTGATTCTCCACAAAAGAAGGAAGCAAACCTTCAAATACATCATGTGTCTGCATATGAGGTACATCAAAAGCAACCATAGGTTGAGCAGTAGTTTCTGCAAAAATTACATCACGACTTTCAAAAATCTTGTTTGTAGCAGGATTGTAAAGTCTATAACCTTTACTTCCACTACTGTACCCCACAAATATACATTTGATTGCCTTATCATCAAGCTTCCCACGTAACTGCTGAGGGATGTGAGCATAAGCAAGACAACCAAAAACACGAAGATAACTGACTGAAGGTTTTTTGTCATACCAAGCTTCATATGCAGTAATGGTCTTCAAGGCACGAGTAGGACACCTGTTCAAAACATGTGCTGCACAAGCAACTGCCTCCATCCATAGCTTATGAGGCAAACTCTTAGCCTTGAGCATACATCTAGCTGTCTCCATTAAAGACCTGTTCTTCCTTTCTGCAACACCATTCTGTTGTGGTGTGTATGGCATAGTGCATTGGTGTTTAATGCCTTTCTTTCCCAAAAAATCCTTAAATGCACCTGACATGTATTCACCTCCTCGATCGGTACGAAGAGTCTGTACTTTGCAACCTGTTTCATTTTCAACCATGGCGACATAATGTTGAAAAACTGCAAACACGTCTGACTTTGCTTTGAGTGGCTACACACAACAAAACCTGGAAAAGTCATCAATGAAGGTCACAAAATAAAGGCTGTTTCCCAAAGATGGCGTCCTCATAGGACCACATACATCACTGTGTACAAGCTGCAACTTTCGTGTCGCTCTAACTGAACCATCCTGCGAAAATGCAAATCTGTGCATCTTTCCAAGAACGCAACCTTCACATACATGTCTTGGTGGCATCTCCAATAAAGACAAATCATGCACCATATTATGACGTTGTAAAGTCATCAAACTGCCATAACTAACATGCCCAAATCTAGCATGCCACAACTCAGCATCCTGCATGGCCTGAGTCTTTGTTTCTGCAATACATACCTGAATCTGCTTTTCATAATGATCTAGCACAAATAGTCCATTTTCCAGCGTACCTGTAGTGATAAGAGAATAACCATTCTCTCGATCTCGTACAACACATCTGTCATCCTCAAAAATGACCCGAAGACCAATTTTTGCAAGAGAGGATACAGACAACAAATTCTTCTTGATCCCTGGAACATATAAGACATCTGGCAAGCATAAATCTGAACCATCTGAAATGGTAATCAAAATCTTACCAACGCCTTTGATTGGATAAGAAGCATTATTTGCACATGTCACCTTCTTTCCTGCTGGAGCTGCATCCAATGAACAAAACAAATCCTTCCTTGAAGTAATATGCCTGGATGCACCACTATCAAAGTACCAAATCATTTGTGTCTTGTCAACACTGTAAGCAGAAAAATCTGAACATACTACAAAAGCATAAGAATCCTGCACAAAGTTTGCAGACTCTTCTTTAGCTGTAGAAGAATCACCAGAAGCTGAAACAACCAAACTTGACTCTTTCTTCTTTTCTTTAGCAATTCGCTTTTTACACTCACTAATGTAGTGACCAGGTTTCTTGCAGTAGTGACATTTACCTTTCTTCTTGGACTTGTCGGAATCACCTTTAGACTTCTCTGAAGATTGTCCTGCACTAGACTTGGAGTGATGAGCACTCTCTTTACCCCTGTTTTTGTTCTGTACAACAAGAGCATGATCCATACCATCCACCTGTAAAGACTTGTTCTTACGTGATTGATCCTCCTGCAATAGCAAAGCCACTAACTCTTCAAAATGAAGAGGGTCAGGATTAGCTCGCAAAGACAGAGTCAAAGAAGTCTGAAAAGTCAAATAAGATGGTGGTAGTGAATTGAGTGTTTTGGAAACCAAGTCCTTCTCTGGAATCACTTCATCAATGCTAAGCAATTGCTCTTTAAGATCCCTGATTTTTGTAAGATGCTCGACAATATCATCACCTTCGTCCATCTGTATTTTGTCAAGTTGTTTCTTCAAAAACTCTATTCTGGCAGCGTTTCTTCCTCCAAACATAGCTTGCAGAGTGTTCCAAGCATCCTCAGAAGTTCTGCAAGATCTGATATGTGGTGTGATTGTCCTCTTTATGGTTAAGGCAATCACAGCCATAGCCTGTGCATCTTTAGTATCCCATCTCTTTTGCTCTGGAGTGACTTGTGAGGGTCCTGCACCAACAGCTGCACCACGACCAGGCGTGGCAGGTGCAATGCTACCTGGACGAACTTCATCTCCAGATACATAATCCCACAATCCTTTACCAACCAAAACATTTTTGGCCATAAAAGACCAAAGAGAATAGTTGGTACCATCCAATTTGTCTTCGGATGTAAACGCACCAAAAATCTCTTTCTCCGTAGATTGAGCCATACTGTAGATGCACACAAGAGAGCAAAAGAACCTCCAAGAGATTCACAAATCTCCTCTCCAATCCAAGCAAAACTCTACACAAAATCTCAGCACAAAGCTAAGACAAGCTGCTTCCCAAAAGAACTGTTTACCTGAAGAAAATCTGTCAAAAAGCACACCCTCTTGATCTAAACGCCTCCGAAAAGTAACTTCTGCTACGCTGCTCAGAACAAAATTCTGAGGGCTCGAACGGCTTCGAAAGGGGGGTAAAACCCCAGGTCGCCTCCTCAGAATACTCCCGGAACGTCGAGGATGCTCCCACGAACAAATTTTCCGAAAACTGCCTGAAAACTGCGATTGCGCGCGCGGACGCGAAAACGCAAGTAGAGGCTCTGGAAATCACCTTGCTCTGATACCAATTGTTGAAGATGATGAAACAGGAAACAGAAGGAAGACAGCAACTCAGAGTAGGAAGAAGATGGAGAAGGAGAAGACACAGAGCTTGTGTACGAGATCTCTGTAGTCTCTCTCTCTGTATTGGAATAAATAGTTGTGTATGTACAAACTCAGAGCTACAAAGCTTATATGAAACCCTAAGAGATAAGGTGTCCTTTCACACCAGATGTCCAGGGGGAAAAACCCAGTGGGAGAAAAGTGCCCCTGGTGAAGCGCGTATACACACTAACACTACTACATGTCTACACTTCCTCCCCTCCCTATACAACTTATCCTGAAGAAGCTCTCTACCACGGGAGAGACCCAGTGGGCTGGAGATGAGCTGCAGCTGAATAGAGTAGAATCCATGCAACACGCCGATTACGGAAATTACCTACAATTGCTGTTAGCCAAGAGATTGGGAGTGGTCCGACGCGTCGCCATCACCCCGTACGTGCTAAGCAACGAAGGAAGGGTAGAGCCCATTAAAGGTGACGACCTCTTGTGGATGTACCGACTCATCAACACTGGCACGGTAAGAGTATAAGTAAGTATTTCACCCTTTGTGCATGATGAAAAACGGGCCGACGGCATTCCCGTTCAGATTCCTGAAGCATATGCATGTGAATATCTATGTAGATAGGAAAGTCTTCTACCAACAGAAGATCGTTTACCTATTTGGTGCGGCATTACTAGGAGAAATCCTCAATTCCCCGAACCCTATCATTCTCCCCATACTAGATTACCATCATTCCTTTAATGTCTCTATTTTTATCCTGTTTTAGCCTATCTATTCGCCCCTGTAAAAACCGCTATGAGCCGTTGCTGTTGATTTTTTTTTTAAAAAAAAGTTTGTAATTTCCCGAGTCACCACCATGGCAAGTGTTTCTTTCCCCATGTTCAGTGGAAAGAAGGGTGAGGATCTCACCACTGATTTTTTGGACGATTTTGACATTGCTTGTGTCGTCTCCAACAAAGATGACGACGCTTCACGACTCAGAATTTTTCCTCTACTGATGAAAGTAAAGGCCAAGTCCTGGTATAATGCATTGCCCCAAGCTACCAAGAATGCATGGGATGTGTTAAGGGCTACTTTTGTAAAGAGGTTTGGTGGAGGCACAACCTCGGAGAAGTATGGCAGCTATTGACAGAATTAAAGCAGGCAAGCCTGCTGGAGTACGCCACCTATGAGTCAAAGTTTGTGTACTTATGGGAGAGGTGGGTTGCCACACTGGAGGAAGGCGAAGGAGCGCCTAATTTCCTGAAGAAGGACCGTTTCATTGTTGGTCTATGGTCGCCGCTTAGAGAGAAGGTGAAGGGAAGGTTTCCTGCAACATATGAGTTGGCAGTCGAAGTAGCCCACCTTAAAGACAAGAAGCTGCGCATGCAAGCAACAGTAAACGAGTCAGAGAAAACAAGCTCGGCCCGACCAACCCCAGTGGCTGCAACAACCAATCATAAAGTCCAACCACAGGAGACAGCAGAGAAACAGCAAGACCTGCTGAGTCGCATCACCACCCAACTAGAGAGTTTATTTGTGCATCTGGTGCAGCAAGGGCATGCATCTGGCAGAAATCCAGAACAAGGAAGAGGACAACGAAGGCAGAACCCAGAATACCATTGTTACAACTACGGGGAAGACGGCCATGGAATGTACTACTGCCCACACCCAAGAAGGCAGAATTTTAATTAAGGAGGGAGACAGAATCAGATCTCTCCGCCAAGAGTAAGACCACCACCAAGGCAGCTAGGACCAATCCCAGCAATCCAAATCCTACAACCACCTATACAACAGCAACCACAACCCCAACCTCTCATTCTGCCACTACCCCCACCACCTGCGGTGAACCAAGCGGTGAGTGTCATTAGCTTAGAGGCTAAAGGGAAGGGGAAGGTAGAAGAGTCAGCTCGAGATAAGCACAAAGGACAAGCGAAGGTAGAAGAAGTGGATGCTATGGGATTGAAACGTGCGAGGCACGAGGAGCATCTCAAAAGGAAGAGAAGATGAAAGGGAAAGCCGAGTCTAGCAAGCAAGCAGCTAAACCGCGGCGGAAGATAGACATCGTGGACTTCTCACTAGGCGAGGAAGCACAACCCTATGACTTAGTTCAGGATGTGTTAATGCAGGGCCCGAAGATAACTTGGCCCCAATTACTCCACCTTGCACCCAGAATGAGGAGGCAATGGACGAAAATGGTAAGTACCAGGAAATCAAAACCACGGATAGCTGGGGCTATCTCTGGGAGGGATCTCGATGACATCTTGCCAACCATGGACGCTCACATGAAAGGGCAGCGGATTTCAAACGTCTACATAGATGGTGGCGCGCAAATATGCGTCATGAGTGAGAAGATGATGCACCACCTAGGTCTAGAGGTAAGTAGGCCGGCACCCTGCCGAGCCAAGATGGCAAACAATGTAAGAGTAACATGCGTAGGCATTGTAAATGCGGTCAAAGTAAAAGCATTCAATACGGAAGTGGAGGTAGACATCTTCTTCATGCCACACAAAGGGGAGGGCTACCCCATCATTCTTGGAAGGCCTTGGCTTATGGCCATGGAAGCCAAACAAGACTGGGAGCACCGGGATGATCCGGATGAAGGATGCTAAAGGGAAGTCCATATTCTACGACATGAGGACAGGAAAGCAGCGCAATATGATCTTGGAGGCTTCAGAAGGCGAGTCCACCAGCGACTCCTCGTCTACCTCAGGAGAAGACACAACCACCATTGATGGGAGTGACAGTAGCACCGAAGTAATGGGAGTCATTCTTAAAGACCCAAACAACTTAACACAATCTGAAGCAACCTCAGCAAACCAAGAGGGACCATCAGGTAAGCAGTCATTGGAGGATGCAGGTAAGCTACAAAAAATGCTCTCAAATGAGTTAACCAATGAAGAAAGGAAGGAGTATGTCTCCATGTTAGGCAACTTCACTACTTTGTTCATTGATGGCTATGATAAGATCACAGGAATTACAGTAGTGCAACACCACATAAAGCTCAAGGAAGGCAGTAGACCCGTAGTATAGAAGCTCACAAGACTTGGAGTAATTCAACAAGAGGCATTGCTTAAAGAAGTAAGGAGTTTGCTACAAGCAAGTTTCATCTACCCTGTCGAAGACTCAGAATGGGTCTCCTTAGTAGTATTTACACCAAAAAAAAAATGGTAAATGGAGAGTCTGTGTGGATTATAAACCACTCAATGCAGCCACGAAGAGGGACCATTTTCCCCTCCCATTCCAGGATGAAATACTCAATGAAGTGGCAGGTCACGAACGCTACACAGTATGCGATGGCTACTCAGGATACTTCCAGATTAGCATTGCGGAGGAGGATCAGAAGAAAACAACCTTCATCACACCTTGGGGATGTTTTGCCTACAGAGTGATGCCATTTGGCCTTACCAACGCCCCAGCCACATTTCAACGCTATGTGACATTTGTTTTCCAACCCTACTTTGGAACATCAATACGGGTTTTCATAGATGATTTTTGCATCTATAGCTCACAAGCCCTTCATCTAAGCAAAGTCTATGATGGCTTAACCAGGCTACAAACCCTAGGTGGCCAACTCAACGTGGACAAGTGTCACATTGGTGAGAGCAAGGTCACTCTCCTTGGTCATGTAATTTCAGCAAAAGGAATCGAGGCTGACCCTAGCAAAAGTCAGGCTCTGATATCTTTATCATCTCCCACCACCGCCAAGTAGTTGGTTTCTTTCCTTCAGAAGGTAAGATATTTAAGCAGGTGTTAGGAAATAAGACGTAGCTAAATAGATAATTGAGTAGATTACTTAATGGAGAGAGACGATTTATATACATGAGATTATAGAGTAGAGAGAGAGAGTACACACGATATACGTGGTTCACCCAATGTGGGCTACGTCCACGGGAAAGCAGCCACTCAATGGCTTTAGTACTTCAAAACAAGAAGTAGTTTACAAAGGGATTATACCCTTAATGGAGCTCCCGCCTTGCTTCACTCTCACCACCTCACACTCACCTTGTTGCATCAACTTCACACTATGAAATGTGTGTAGAAATGGCCTCCTTTTATAGGCCAAAAGGGCTGCCCTCTCTTATGAGAGACAGCCATGTGTAGCCGCCCTTGTGCGAATAAGTCCAAATCGGACCCTCCAATCCGCCCATGTGTGGCCGCCCTTGAGAAGACAAGTCCGCTTTTGAATTCGGTCACCGGCCATTGAATTCGGCCACCGGCCACTGGCCATTGACTTCCGACCACCGGCCATCAGCCATCGACTACCGGCCACCGGCCAACCGACCGATTGTTTTCCGACCACTTTCCGGCCGCCGTTCGGCCATAATATTCCGGCGAAAAAAAAAGTCTCGGGGGCCTCCACCCCCGAGGCCTTTAAAGTTGCCCCTGATTCTTGTCCGTGAAAATTTTGGTTTCCGGTGAGTGATTTTCCTTCACGCACGATGGCTTCTCCTCATAATGGGGGCTTTACAAATGTGCGCTTTTACCATAGGAAATTACAAGGGTAAATCAGGCTCCATACTTAATAGCAAGTTCATTCACCTGCTATCTCAAGTAGTCCTTCCCCTACAACAACTCACCCAAAGGGATGTTTTCTCATGGAGTGAAGAGAATGAGCAGCAGTTCACTGAGGTAACGCAAGTCCTATCTAAGCTTCCCACTATTTCACCTCCTAAGTGGGACGAGCCATTCTATGTAAACCCTAGTGTGGGAAATGATACTCTGGGAGCAGTGCTAATATTAAAGGATCCCAAAACTTCTTTCATGCGCCCTATTTACTTCTCTAGTCGAGTCATGACCCCATCAGAAAAGGGATTCACCGAAGTTGAACACATGGTTCTAGCACTAATGTTTGCTACCACGAAATTCCGCTCCTATCTCTTGCGTAGACCATTTGTAATCCTGACAATGGAAGAAGTTTTCCCTTATGTAATGCGACACATGGATGTCTCCTCTAGGATCTCAAAGTGGTTAATTAGGCTACAAGAGTTTGATTACACCATGCAAGTAGAAAATTCCACCAGGGCTAGTCTAGTAGGAATTCTCACTCATCGCCACTTCGAGAAGAAGCTGAAGGTCAACACGGAAGCAAAGGAAGGAATACCAAATAAAGAGATCCCTAAGCTAGAGAGAACTCACTCTCTCTTCTTTGACGGAGCATACAAGAGAACAATGGATCAGTCTGCAGCAGGCATGGTCATTTTCAATGAACAGTAGGAAAGAGTATTCTCCATGGGGCAGTTATTACACTCCCACTCTAACAATGAGGCAAAACATACAACCCTAATCCTTGGGCTGGAACAATGTATTTCACAAAAAATTCAGCGCTTAAATGCGTTCGGCAACGCTTTGCTTCTGATTAGACAGATAAATGGCAGTTGGGAGTGCAAAAATCAGGTTTTACTTGGTCAACTTCGCCAAGTTAAGGACCTTCTGAAGAAGTTTGAAGCAGTAAAGCTCTTCCATATTCCCAGAGCAGAAAATCAAGAGGCAGATGCACTAGCTAAAGAAAGAATACAAGATGTTCCCATAGGAGCAATAAAATTAAAGCTACCTCTCTTCCAAGGCAGTGACGCTATGCCTGATATCATCAGCTTTCTGAATACAGGGGAATGTCCAACAGGACACACTAAAGGCCAAAAACAATGGCTGGTAAGGAAGGCTACTAGGTACCGCCTTATAGACGACCACTTGTATTGTAAGGGCAAGGATCAAATTCTCAGGCAGGTGCCAACCTCCAGTGAAATCACAGAGGTAATTTCAAGCTGCCATGACGGTGTCTACGGTGGTCATTTTGCTCTAGATATCACCAGTAGGAAGATTCTACAAGCAGGATACTTTTGGCCTAGTTTGAACAGAGATGTGCACCATTGGTGTAAAACATGTAGGGCTTGTCAAGTGGCCAGTGATCGTACGCTAACCTACGAGCCACAAACCCCTATCATTTCATATGGTCCGTTTGAGAAATGGGGAATAGATGCAATTGGTCCCTTACCAAGGGCCCAATCAGGTAAACTGTACATCATAGTGGGTGTAGACTACATGACACGATGGGCAGAAGCAACGGCCACCATCCGCATTACAGCCCAAGAGGTGGCAAAGTTCATTTTTGAGCATATCGTTTGCCGTTTTGGCACTCCTCTTGAGGTGATGTGGTAGGGGAACTGATGAAGAAGTTAGGCATCACACGTCGGCATTCCACACCATACTATCCACAATGCAATGGTCTGGTAGAGAAGGTAAATGGAATGATTTGCAGGATCATCACAAAACAGGTGAACAACCATACAGGAGATTGGGATAAACATCTCATGGCAGCTCTTTGGGCCTACAGAACAATGTTCCAAACATCACTAGGTTTCACCCCTTTCCATCTAGTTTATGGGAAGGAGGCAATTCTACCCATTGAGGTACAAATAGCCAGCTTACGAGTCTTGGCCAGCCAGACCCACCGTCCAATCATAAACCTTAGAAACCACATCTTGGATCTAGAGAGACTCCAACTAGATGGGGAAGAAGCAATCAATCACTATGCAGCACAGGCAGAA
Organism: Adiantum capillus-veneris; assembly: GCF_014529385.1. NCBI lineage: Eukaryota > Viridiplantae > Streptophyta > Polypodiopsida > Polypodiales > Pteridaceae > Adiantum > Adiantum capillus-veneris. The sequence continues at coordinate 142,853,647 of NC_140945.1, forward strand.
CGACGTCGACTCACTTTCAATCAAGGGCTTAAAGAGAAAGGACTGGAAAAAGGCATGCTAATACTGCGATACAACAACAGATTTGATACCAGGAAGGATAAGAAATTTCAACCCAGATGGGAAGAGCCATTCATCATCAAGAAGCGCTACGACAATGGCAGCTATAAGCTGATGGAAGCAGATGGGAGAATTCACAAGACTAGAGTCAATGGATGGAGACTGAAGAGGTATTTCCTTAGGTTTGACCCAGAATTCGTGCTAGACATTCTAGAAGAGGGAAAACCCTCTAACTCTACAGCTGAAGAAACTAAAGAAGGGCTAGAAGCATGAATGCCTCTAGCCAAAAGAGAGAGGGCTAATGATAGCCGACTTTCGGACATCAAAGAAAAAAAAAACTCATTTCACCCCCCCCCCACTCTCGCTACCCCCCCACCGTAACCTATTTTTCCCCCTCCCGCCCCACGGGCATTGGATAAAACCCTCGCACTCTCTTCCCCCCATTTTCCTTACAGACCCCCTTTTCCTAATATCTCTCTCCCCCCGATTTACCCTCCCCGGCCAGGCAGAAACTGAGAGAAGAAAACCCCAACCCCTCTCTCGTGCTCCCTCGGTGCGAGCCGCGTGAGAACCCCCCCCCCCCCCCCCCCCCCCCCCCTCACTCTTACACTTACCCGAATCACACTCACCCATTACCCTCTACCCTCATTTCCCCCCCCCCCCCCCCCTCTTTGGCCCGCCAATATTCCCTCCTCCCTCTTCCCCACCCGCTCGCCTCACCCTCCTTCGCTTCATTCACACCCCCCTCGGCCTCATTCCCCCCCCTCTTGGCCCGCGGATATATTCCCTTACACCCCACCCATTGACTAATCCCCCCCCTTCGTCCTTAAGCCCCATGCAAAAAACAACACCCTCCCCCCCCCCCCCCCCCCCCTCTCCCTCTCACCCACACAACCCATGCCCCGCCATACCCCTCTCCCCTCACTCTCCCTCACACACTCTCTCTATCTCTTATCCCCTTACCCTTCTCCCCTCCCCCTCTCCCTCACTCTCCCTCTCACGGCAGTGCCAAAGGCTCTCTCTCTCTCTCATCCGGCTGCCACCACAGCACACCAAAGCTTGCTCTCTCTCCCATGCGTGCAGCGTTGCACCACACACAACACACACACACACACTCCCACACACACACACACACCCCCTCTCCCTCTCTCTTCCCATGCGCTGTGCGCCGCGTTGCATCCCACACACACACACACACACCCTCTCTCCTCGCGCGCAGTCCGCAGCCCACACACACACACACACACGCCCTCGCGGCAGCAGCATGAAAAAAAACACACACACACACACCCCATACATACACACCCCCCTATCCTACCCCCCCCCCCCCCCCTCTCCTTCCTCCATGCGCAGTAGAACAAGCCGCCGGCATCAGAGAAGAAAAATATATATATATATATATATAAACATTATATATCTATATAGTACCCCCTCTTCCCTTGTTCCCACGCATGCATGCGCACACACATATACATATACGCACTCACCTGCAAATACACATATATACATATATGCTCCCACACTCACACACATACACACGACACGCATATACGCACGCACCGACAAAATACAAAAGAAGAAGAAGAACAAGCAAAATGCCATCGACATCAACAAAAGAAGAAGACGATCCAAAGCACGCGCCGCCAACAACAAAAAAAAGAAAATGCGCCGAAGGCATGCCCCGGCCGACTCCGAAAAGAAGTACGCTCGACATCGACGCACCTGCAGCACACCATTCGCCGGCAACACGCAACCACGACGCCATCCCAGTAATTTTTAGGTTATTTTACCATTATCTTTAGTTTTTCACCCAAGCCATTGTAAAATTTCCATTTTGTAAATATCCTCTCTCTAGGTGATGGTCACAAAGGCCCACCTAGAGATTCCCATCTTTTAATAACCTTCCCCAAAAACAAAGCAAGGGTCAACCACACCGGGCCCACCACTTGCTTTGTCTCCCCGATTAAGATTACCCTAACCACACTGGGATTACCATAATCCAAGCAGCCAACACCTATAAATTGGCACTGAGAGGTCACTATCGGGGGGGGCAACTTATGTGGAACCAAGCATTGGGTAGAGTGTAGTAGGAGGGATTGACACCATCACTATCACGAGGAGGAGGTCTCGTGTGTGGGGTTTGCCTTGGAAATTGCACCATGCGAAGGGAACCACACGCATACCTGGACTCCAATGGTCGATGCACACACACGTATGCATGCTCTTGGTAATGAGTATTCACAGTCATTCAGTCGCCCTAGAGAACGCACCAAGTAGGTTGCACCATCTCCTCTCCCTACCTCTCTACCACCACGGCATGCCACCTTGTAAATATTGCAGAAATAACTCACCCTCACACCCCCGAGGTTGTTTTCATCAATTGCGAGTGTTCTCTCTCTCTCTCTCTCTCTCTCTCTCTCTCTCTCTCTCTCTCTCTCTCTCTCTCTCTCTCTCTCTCTCTCCCGGTGTGTAGGCTTGCGGTGTTCATATCATCGTGGGCTTTGCGTCCTAGCCGCTCAAAGCTAGGTGGTGCCCCATGTTCGCTTTACCGTGGCAAGCTCGAGGCGAGCCATTCAGCCCCCGGTGTTTTAGAAGCCGTCGGGGTTCGGGGTCCGCTTTGCGTCCGTCAATGTGTTGGTATATTACTTTGGTAAATCCAAATTTCTCAACACCAACAACATGTCTTCAATAATACCAAAAGAGTGGCACCCAAACACCATGGTCACACGTCGTCCCATACAAATCACAAACTAGAAAACACCATAGATAATACCAATCTTGATGTCAATCAAGGGCAGTGTGATCCAGGCTCATATTGTTTCCAGTCAGTCTCCTTATTGCTATCTGCATCAACTGCTAGAATAGCATGTACACATGGAGCCTTGAGGCGTGAAAGATGCTGCTGGAAGACCTCTGGATCACTATCTATGCATAGACAGTGTCTAGACAACTCAGCGCAAACATGGCCCAAGCTACCACATCCAGAAAACATATCAACAATGTAGGTGTGCTCCATAGTAAATGTTCACACAAGCCAGCTAAAAAAAGCAAAAAAACATGCGCATTTTTATTTTATGTAACATAGTGTAATAACGCATAGTAGGAAGCATATATTCTTACCGAAAGAAGTTAAGACTACTCTCAGCCGCACCTCTAAGAGCGCGTCCTTCAATGTACTCTCCATCGGCACGCTCCACTAGTATTCCAGACTTGGCATCGAAAGAGTTGTTGTCCACGCTCTCTCCATCTCATCAATCGTAGATAGGACGTTGACCCTTATGATAAAACAATGCTAACAATAGTGTTTCCACCTACAAAGTACAATTAGAATGTGATCTAATTGAAGAAAACTACGAGCATGTTTTTCAATCAACAAATAAATTTACTTACTCTCTCAATATCAATGGTCTTTCGCACATAACCATCGGGGATCAAAATAAGGATGGTGTGCATCATTTTGAATCCCATCTCAATGGCATGGCTAGACACAATGCCAAAGTGATCAGTGGAGCTTAAGGTGATGTACCACCCATTGTCTGCCACATACTTAGAAGCTATTATGGCCACTTTCTTACTTAATTTTTGACAGAATTGATTCCATGGAGGGACCTGCATATTATAGATTGTTAATTTAATTAAAGCTCCAAAACTATCATAGACTACCCATTGTGGTTTTGAAGAATGCATACCTCATTCTCCGAAAAGTTTTCAACTTTAAAATTTGTTGGAAAATCCGCAAACAAAAGAGAGGCCACTTCACTGCTCTTTTCCCCATCAACATGGGCTGAATGAAGAAAATCCAAGATCCTGCATACGATCAAATACATGTATTTCAAACATTCACAATACACACCACACATAGTCAGTCTTTCTTCTCACATGTGTTTACCATTTCTCATCATCGAGAGAAATTTTGTAAACATCTAACATGTTGCCAATAACGGTCACATCATAATCTATGGAAGGCACTACATAATCAAAAAATAAAATATTACATCAAGAATTGTTGAGTAGACAAAAAGTGACAGCTAGATATCTATCTTTACAAGCAAGTTTACATGTGGAGCCTTCAGCACCTTTTTTCTTCTTTTTGGGAGACTTCTTGGATTTCACAAAATCCAATCGCTTCTTTATAGAGGAGATTGTACTATTGTTTACTCTTTTCGAAGAGGTGGCCTTCTTGGAAGCTGAGCCAATCTCCTCAATACCATTTTCATTTCTTTCAAGAACGTGCTCTAAGGCAAACAAAAATATGTTTCTCACAAACATAGTCTAAATAATATGAGAACTTTAACAATTTTGTAGTTTTTATGAATGCCCAAAAATAACCTTTATATAAGTTCCCTTCTTCACGTGGGTAGGTGCCTCGAGTGTAATCTAGCCACCAAGGGCAATGCTCAATTTCCCAAGCAATCAAACCATAATCTCTCATCCATAGTGGATACATACACTCCTCACAAGAGAGGTCCCTCCAACTTTCAACAACAACTGGCAACTTCTCCAAAGAAGTTTGATGGTAAAGCTGAATTAGCCATCTACATAAACTGTAAATTTTTTTACTATACAAACTCTAAGTACAAAATAGAATAACAACCATAAAGATGTCAATTGTATTACCTGAATAACACTCTCCTCGAAGATTCCATAAGCTCTGGAAATTTTTCATCCGACTCTTTTGTGTTGATCTTACTCCATAAGCTCTGGAATTTTTTCATCCGACTCTTTTGTGTTGATCTTACTCCAAAGCTCCACAAAAGCTTTATCAATGTGCTCCCTCAATCGGTGATGAAACCATGCTTCAAAGCCCTCCGGCATTTCTTCAATCATTTTCCCTTTGATCCTCAAGCATTGCTTCAAGATACTTCCCCAATACCACTCTTTACGCAAGTACATTCTAAATTTCATTGCACTAATATAACGCTCAGAAGTAACATCCTCTTCATGGAAATGCATCAAAGAGTACAATATTTCCTTTTTCCTATAGAGCAAACAATAAACAAACCATAAATGCATTGATTCATTTGATGATTTCATGTGTATTTTTTATCCAAAGATTATTACCTCTCTGGTGATATTTTAGAAGTTGCCAAAGAGTGGACTTTGTCTCTTGTAAGGCCCACTTGATCCTTTTCTCTTATCCAATTGAAGTTAAATAACAAAGAGAAGAACCCCTAGCCATTGACGGGGTTGGCAATGGCCAACATCTATGTTTCATTAGCACGAAATCAAGTCAAATTCATTTTTCAATCCAATAAATCAAATTCAAATGACATGTCAACTTACAATTTTGAAGAAATTCAAACATGAATGGTGAAAAGAGAAAGTGTTTACCTTATAAGCTCTTTCTTTGAATATTTTTTCTACTTTTCCTCAAGCAACCATTTCCTTTTCTGGCAGTGAAATCAAGGGATCATTGATCTCTTGCATCTCTTTGATAAGAGACAAGTCAAAGTCTTCCTTTTGTAGAGCAAGAGAAAAAAAAAGAAAGATTTTACAAAATTATGCCAAGCTTTAGAAATTACAAAAGTGTTTAAGGCAAAAAAATATACCTTCCATATGAGCATTACAAATAAAAGAGCAGGAGCGTTGTACCAACTCCCTTTAGATGCCTTCTTCTCACAAGCAACCTCTACCTCTATCCATCGAACCCAATCTTGGGGAAATTCTTTAGTGAAGAATCTTTGCTTGCCACAGCCAATTTTTGGAACAAGTCCTATCCAAAATTTATGCTCACAGTGATTCTACCAATCCTAAACCACAATATCTTAAATTTAATGGCAATAGAATGACATCAATAAAGTAATAGCAATATCTTTAAAAACAACAAATGAGGCTACTCATTTTGAGAGCGCAAAGCTAACATAAGCTCCCCCTTTGCACTTCTATCAACATAGACAAATTGACACTTGACAAAACAATGTCTCCACTTTATCATTGAAAATTCTACAACAACAAAAAGAAAAATTAGAAAGCATAGAGTAATACAAAACAACTTTTCATTAAACAAAAAACAAATCACTTACGTATTTTTATTAAGCGCATCCAAGTTTTCAAACGGTGATTGCCATCCCAAACAATAAATTTTTCTCCCCTTAAGTCTTCCCACTCAAGGGGAAGGGAATTAACAAAATCATCGCTTATTTCTCGCCAAATAGGCCCCCATTCATCTTTGTCTAAGTCAGAAACATAATGTTGATCATGGCCTGGTTTCTTAAATGACACAAGAAATGGAGCTCCAAGCACACTGTATCCAGACATCTCAAACCTTTTCACCAAGCCCTCAGTGCTTGGACCCACCGCTCTAATGGCTTCATTTTCCATCAATCTGCAGAGAGGAATGCGAGGTAGTTCCCCACCTCTCTTTACAATAAAACCCTCTACAATCTCCTCCAATATTCGACCATGAACATCCTTTCCAAACACTGTTGGATGATCGGCAGGTTTAGCAACAGTTGTCGTTGCTTCAGACAAATAGCTTAATGTAGTTGAACTTACTTTGAGAGATACATGTCCTGCCACGTTTAGATGGTGTACGAACCTAATCTATCAACCATAAACAACTAAAATCTTCTTAGCAAAGACAATACAAATGTAAACTTCAAAATTTCGGCAACATAACGACGTAAAATGCAAATTTAAAAAAAAAAGATCCAATTCTCAACTTGATCACGGCAAGGAAAAATACAAATCCACTTTGACATTTGTATAGCTCTGCTCTACAACTAGTACTACAATGAGTTGTGCAATATGGAAATGCATCATTATAAGTGTTACTGTAAGTGTGTGTATGCATGATTCTTAATATAAGTGGGTGTGTGTATGCATGATTGTATGTGGTGCATGGTGTCTTGTATGCAAGTGTGTTGATGTGTGTGAATGCAATTGTGTATATGGATGTATGTTACTGTATGTGTGTGTATGCAAGTATAATGTGTGTGTGTGTATGCATGATTTTGTGTGTGTTTGTGCTATGTGTGCAAGTGTGTTGATGTGTGTGAATGCAAGTGTGTGTGTGATTGTTACTAAGTGTGTGTGTGTATGCAAGTGTAATGTGTGTGTGTATGAATGAGTGTCATTGTTTGTGTGTGTATGTGTGTATGCAAGTGTGTATGTGTGTCTGTGTGAATGCAAGTGCGTGTGTGTGTCTGTGTGTGTTTGCGCTCGCCCGATCCACCGGAGGAGGTCCAATAGGAGCTCCAATCGAGCTCCTAGTGGAGCTCCTCCATGCCTTGAAAGGCATAATGAGAAGGCAACGCGCGCGTTGCCCTCTCACCATGCCTTTCAAGGTATGGGGGAGCTCCAATGGAGATCCTATTGGACCTCCTCCGGTGGATCGGGCGAGCGCGCGCAGGTAAAAACACACACTGACACACACACACATACACACGTGAGTAGAAAACGAGTGCACACACACACACACACTCCCACACACACACACTCACACAGTACCTTCTCTTCTTCTACTCCTCCTTCTTCACAGCACAACTCCACTTTCACTTCACTCCACTTTCATCTAAATTAAAATGTGAGACACACACACACAAACAGTAAAAATAATACGTTGTGTATTTACACAAACACACAGTCATACACACACACACACACAGAGAGAGAGAGAGATATACACAAAATGGATGCATATATATAATTCTACTAAAAAAACACTACGTTTTTTACACACACACACACACACACACACACACAGCCATATATTCAAAAAATGTTGTTGTGGTATAAACACTCACACACACACACACACACACACTCATATATATGATTGTATGTGTTTCTGTGTAAAAAACGTATGTGTTTGTGTTTGTGTTTGTGTGAGAAGTAGCAATTAGGCAGAAAAACTATTTGCAAAAGGCAATCAGGCACAAAAACTAGGTGCACAGTCATATATATATATATATATATATATATATACACACACACACACACACACACAGTGACACAAAAGGTAAAACGTAGCAATTTTTTAAATTAAGTTTTACACACACACACACACATTCACACACAAAATGGTGAGAATTAGGTGCACAGTCATACATAAATATATACATTATTTTTTTTATTTTATTTTTTTTATTTTTTTTTGCAGAAAAACTAGGTGCACAGTCACACACAGGAAGGAAATCAGTCACAGGTTTGGTTTGGAGATCAGTCTCCAAGTGGGAGATTGTTAAGTATGGAGCCTGATTTACCCCTTGTAATTTTTTGTATTAAAAATGCACATTTGTAAGGCCCCCCTAATGAGGAGAAGCCATCGTGTGTGAAGAAAAATCACTCGCCGAAAACCAAAATTTTCATGGCCAATCTCCAGCAAAGCTTGAGATTGGCTTTGCCAGAATATTCCTTTTTGCCGGAATATTATGGCTAGACGGCGGCCAGAAAGTGGTCGAAAAATGACCGGTCGTTTGGCCCGTGTAGCCGGTGGTCGGAAGTCAATGGCCGGGGCCGGTGGACAAATTCAATGGTCGATGGCGGATTTCAAAGGAGGACTTGTCTTCTCAAGGACGGCCACACATGGGCGGATTGGAGGGTTCAATTTGGACTTATCTACACAAGGGCGGCTACACATGGCTGCCTCTCATGAGAGAGGGCAGCCCTTTTGGCCTATAAAAGGAGGCCATTTCTACACACATTATATAGTGTGAAGTTGATGCAACAAGGTGGGTGTGATGTGGTGAGAGTGAAGCAAGGTGGGAGCTCCAAAAGGGTATAATCCCGTTGTAACCCACTTCGTGTTTTGAAGTACTAAAGCCATTGAGTGGCTGGTTTCCCGTGGACGTAGCCCACATTGGGTGAACCACGTATATCGTGTGTACTCTCTCTCTCTCTCTCTCTCTCTCTCTCTCTCTCTCTCTCTCTCTCTCTCTCTACTCTACTCTACTCTACTCTACTCTACAATCTCTTGTGTGTGAAAATTATCTCTCTCCATTAAGTAATCTACTTAATTATCTACTAAGCTACGCCCTATTTTCTAACAAGGAATACCTCTAAAACGCACATCAATGGGAAGAGGCACCAACCTTTATTGAACACAATCAAAACAACATAAGGAACCCTAACCTAATTATTTGCACCCCCTAGAGAGTCAAGGGAATAGGATATTGAATAGATGGGCGGGTAGCCCTAGGTCTAAACCCCTATCCTCATCATCATCGAGAAAAACAAAGTCATCATCCGTGAGACCATACGTGCCATCTATGTAATCATGTAACTCTTCCTCATCATTAGAGGCACAAATGTTCACTAAGAACATCACTAGATGTCTATAGTCATCTTGGTCAAGAGAGTAAGCTTGTGAAATTGGAGAGACGCTTCTACTAAGTAGGGATTAGTCATGGTCAAGAGACGTATCAGCCATTCTAGTTCCTCAAAATTCTTCTCACACGCTAGCGTATCTACCAAATCCCATTCATAGGAAAGCACCAGGTAGACTATGTGAAACACTTGTGAAAAGTAAAAAGGATATCTCTCACCTAGGGTAGGAGTGGATGACTCTAGCGTATTAGCCATATTTGTACACATATAGATTTTGGTTAGAGTGAAAATATTATAAGGGTCGTGTCAAAAGGTCATGTCCTTGTGCATAATGTGTTATTTGAATTTGTAGGTTTTCAAATTTTTGTTTGGTGGCTCTTGCTCTTTTACAATTTTATTTTTGTTTTCTTGAGTATAGGGCTATATATATACATTCCCTAAGATTGGGAGATTGAGAGTTCAGGGAGGAAGGTTAAGAGGGGAGAAAGTGAATGATAGATGTCGGCAAACACTCCCCCCTTCCTTGGGTAGATCATACCTTTTGGAACGATGTCGTCACCTTTTGAATTCAATTCTTTGAAGTGCGCTAGGCATTTCATCTAGTTGCAAGGGTGGTAAGTTACTCTCCCATGATTTTATTTGCAACGTTACTGTAGGTGGTGAACTTACAATGGGAGGTAAAAATTCTTTCTTGTTTGTATGGATATGTACAATGGTAGGTGGAGGTTGTGTCGAAGCTTCTAGTTTTGTATATAAACTACATAAAGAGCAAGAAGCTTCATTTGTTTATTTTTATGTTTGAGCTGACCAAAATAAGACTTTCTCGCTTGGGTACCCAAACTAGCTCCAGATCAGGTGTATAGTGTTCTGTGATATTTTTCTTCCCACGATCTTCAATTGGCTTTATCGTTACAGGATTTGACTCACATGGGTCAGGTGACAGATAAGAACACAATTTACGTTTTGGCACCCAGATTTGATCATTCCCTTCATAGTAGCCTTGGGCTTCCAATAGTCTTTTAGAAATCCAATGCAATGTTTTCTTACATTTTTTGGAGCAAGTGGGGGGTTTCTTACAAGGCTTTTGTATTTTTCAGCAGAAATTGTCGCTAAAGAAGCTTCAGGGAGCCATTTTTATGTTTCCTTAGCTATATTGAGATTGGTCTTGTGTGTCTCATTTTTTTGTTTCAACTATAGAAGTTGAAGCTCTAGAGAGTTGGGCTATAGGGACATATGGTTCAACCTCTTGGACATGCAATGTTTTGGCTTTTATTTCCTCAGGAGGTAATATCTCAGGACTATCGCTTGAGTGACAAGGCTAAGAGTTGGTTTTTGCATTGTGAAACTCCCAATCCCCCAGTCCATAGTGAATTTGGTCGCTATCATCCACGTGCGTCTCAGGTTTATATTGCCTTCCACAGTTCCAATAGGTATGACCAAAAAGTCTTTAGCTACAACCCCGTTGTCATAACTGACAGAAGGGTGCCAGATTTCAAACACCGCAATTTTTTTCTTATTGATACCCTTGACTTGGATAGTACTCTTAGATAGAGAGTGGATTTCCTAATTAACACCACACCCTATATGATAGCAGATTATATTTAGCACCCGTGTCCAATAACCTGTTATATAGCACTTTCCCATAGGCGCTATTAAGCTCAATAGGGTATCTAAGAGGTGGGTTAGAGTCCAACCAATTATCCTCTGTTTCAACGTGGAATGCATGTGTAACTCCATAGTTGGCCTCTCATTGGAGTCTTATACATTGTTGTCGCTCCTTAGCCTCAGTTTGAGCTTGTATTTTTTCAATTTTGCTTGTGTCTTGGCTGCCTTTTTTTGATGGATGGCACGTAGCTCCTCTTGGCATAAAGGATCATAGTATCTTTTAAATTTGCTCCCATTGAAAAATCCAATGGTTTCAATCAAGAGTTTCCACAGGAGTGGTACCTTGTGGGGTAATACTCTATATGGTCATTTTCTCGCATATTTCAACTTTTTGTTCTCGTTCACACTCCATACATAAGGACTTTATCGCCAACCTTGATATCTTTGTTCTTTAGATGACGGTCAAACCATTTCTTTCTCCTATCTTTCTCTACAAGTGCATTTTGCACAGTCAATTGCCTTTCTTCATCTAACCTCTCAAGGATATATAAACGCTCAACTAAAGGGTTACCATCCCAACCTTCTTGTGAAGCTACCTATAAACTAGAAATTACAAACTGCCATGGCATAATTGCTTCTTGGCCATATACCATTTTGAATAGTGTATAATTAATAGCCACTTTGTAAGAAGTATGATAAGCCCATAGAGCTAATATCAGCTTCAAATTCCAATCTATGCAATGAGCTTCCACTGTTTTGGTCAAGATGGAAATTAAGGTCTTGTTAGTGTTCTCAGCTTGGCCATTTGCTTATGGATAATAAGGTGTAGACTTATGGTGGGCTATCATGAAGTTGGTAGTGAGTTCCTTTATCACTTCATTTATAAAATGAGTACCATTGTCACTCACAATCTCAAAGGGACAACCAAATCGTGTAATAAGAGAAACCTGGCAGTTAACTTTGCATCAGCCTTACGTGTCGCCCTGGCTTCCACCTACTTTATCACATAGTCAGTGGCAACAATAATATATCGAGATTGAGTATTACGAGCTACCGGACTAACTGGGCCTACAAAGTCTAAACCCCATCTTTTAAATGATTGAGTCACTTTAATAAGATGTAAGGGAATCTTATCCTTTCGTTGTGTGATCTTATAATGTTGGCATTCATCACACCCTTTTGCAAAAAGTGATGCATCCTTGAATAAGGTAGGCCACCAATAGCCTGATTGCAACACCTTTCTAGCAATTAGTTCCCCTGAGAAATGTCCTCCATCTATACCCATTTGGGCTTCTTGTAGTATATATAAATACTCATCCTCACGGGCACAGCGTCTAAGAATATCGTCCTTCCCTAGCTTGTAGAGAGTTTTTGCAATTAGAGAATAAGGTTCACATTATTTTAAATGTTTTTGAGCTATATCCTTACGAAGCTCTTTGGGTGAAAAACCATTAACTAGAAGGTTCACAATCTTCTCACTCTATTCAGGCATGGTCTCTACTAGGAACAAGGAAGTGATGAACGCAAAGCGGACCCCGAACCCCGACGGCCTCTAAAACGCTGGGGGCCGAATGGCGCGTCTCGAGCCTGCCACGGTAAAGTGAACAGGGGGAACCACCTAGCTTTGAGCGGCTAGGACGCAAACCACGATGATATGAACACCGCAAACTTACACACCGAGAGAGAGAGAGAGAGAGAGAGAGAGAGAGAGAGAGAGAGAGAAATTTGCAAATGATGAAAACCCTCGGGGGTGTGAGGGTGAATTATTTCTACAATATTTACAAAGTGGCACGCCGTGGTGGTAAAGAGGTAGGGAGAGGAAGTGGTGCAACCTACTTGGTGCGTTCTCTAAGACGACTCAATGATTGTGAATACTTGCTACCAAGAGCATGTATACGTGTGTGCATAGACCATTGGAATCGAGAGATGGATGTGGTTCCCTTCGTGTGGTGCAATTCCCAAGGCAAACCCAACACACAAGTCCCCTCCCCGTGATGGTGATAGTGTCAATCCTTCCCACTACACTCTACCAAATGCTTGGCTCCTCATGAATTGCCCCCTCCGAAAGCGACCTCTCAGTGCCAATTTATAGTTGTTGGCTGCTTGGATTATGGTAATCCCAGTGTGGTTAGGGTAAGCTTAATCGAGGAGACAAAGCAAGTGGTGGGCCCGGAGTGGTTGACCCTTGCTTTGTTTTGGGAGGTTATTAAAAGATGGGAATCTCTAGGTGGGTCTTTGTGACCATCACCTAGAGAGAGGATATTTACAAAAAAATGGGAATTTACAATGGCTCGGGTGAAAACTAAAGAAAATGATGAAAATAACCTATAAATTACTGGAATGGCGTCGTGGTGGCATGTTGCCGGCGAATGGTGTGTTGCCAGTGCGTCAATGTCGAGCGTACTTCTTTTCGGGGTCGGACGAGGCATGCCTTCGGCGCATTTTCTCTTTTTGTTGTTGGCGGCGCGTGCTTTGGATCCTTCTTCTTTTTCGTCGATGTCGTAGTCGTCAACCTTTGGGTTTTTTGTATTTGTGGTGCGGTGCGTATATGCGTGTGTGTGTGTGTGTATGTATTGGTGCATGAGGGCGGATGTGTGTGTATGTGCGAGTGCGTGTAAGCGTGCGTGGGAAAGGGGGCTTAATATTATTATGTAATTAATATATACATTATATATATTTTTTATTTTTTATTTTTTTTTTCTCTGTTGGTTGACGGCCGGCTGCTTGCTACGCTACGCGAGGCGGATGGGGGGGAAGATGGGGTCAGAGAGAGAGTGTGGGTGTGGGCGGTGTGTGTGTATGTGTGTGTGTGTGTGGAGTCAGAGAGAGAGTGCGGGTGTGGGCGGTGTGTGTGTGTATTTGTGTGTGTGTGTATTGTGTGTGGAGAGAGATTCGGTCTACTGCGGCCTGAGCGCCCGAGAGAGAGAGAGAGAGAGAGAGAGAGAGAGAGAGAGAGAGAGAGAGAGAGAGAGAGAGAGAGAGATTGGGCTGCTACGGGTTTGTGCACAGCGCCAGAGGGAGAGAGGAAGGGGTGAGATGGTGTGTGTGTGTGTGTGTGTGTGTGTGTGTGTGTGTGTGTGTGTAGAGAGAGAGAGAGGGAGAGGGAGGTTCTACGCCTGTACAGGCGCGTGAGAAGGGGAGAGAGAGAGAGAGAGAGAGAGAGAGAGAGAGAGAGAGAGAGAGAGAGAGAGAGATTGGACGTTTGCGTTGAGAGAAGGAGAGACATATGGGGTGAGGGAGAGGGAGGGATAGGGTGTGTGGTGTGTGGGTGTGTAAGGGAGGGAGTGTGTGTGGATAATAGAGAGAGAGAGAGAGAGAGAGAGTATTTTCTACGCCTTCACAAGCTGGCTGAGAGAGACAGAGAGAGTGTGAGGGAGAGAGAGAGAAGGAGTGAGGTCCGCGCCTCGTGGGCCGCCGGACAAGAGAATGAGGGAAGGGGGGAGGGTTTTGGCAATGGAGTGGGGTAGGGGGAATGTGTGGGTGAGAGAGAGAGGGAATAGTATCTACTGTCTTGCATGGTAGCTTAAGGACAAGAGGAGGGGAGCAAGTCAATGGGTGGGAGTGAGGGAATATTAGCGGGCCAAGGGATGAGGGAATGAGGCCGAGGGGAGGGTGAGGCGAGCGGGTGGGGAAGAGGGGGGAGGGGTTAGGGAAAGAATATTAGCGGGCCAAGGGGAGGGGGGGGGGGGTGTAAAGGATGAGTGTAAGAATACGGGAGAGCGGAGGGGGGTTTTCCATGTGGCTCACACAGAGGGAGCACGAGAGAGGGGTCGAGGGTGAGTGCTCAAAGCTTGACCCTGGCCCGGGGGGGGTAAATTTGGATATCTGAAACCGAGGGCGGCCGGCTAGGCTGGGGTATGGACCAACGGGGCTGAGGGTGATAAGGCCGGCGAATCAAAGTAGGGGGTGTGTGTCATGCCCGTAGGGGTGTTGGGAGGATTGACCAGGCGGTGCCGAGCCTTCGAACAGTGTTGCCAAGGCTTCAACAGAGGAAAAATAAGTTTTTTTTTCTTCTTTCTCTTTGATTTTCAAAAGTCGGCTATCATTAGCCCTCTCCCTTTGGCTAGAGGCATTCATGCTTCTAGCCCTTCTTCTGCTTCTTCAGCTGTAGAGTTAGAGGGTTCTCCCTCCTCTGGAATGTCTAGCACGAATTCTGGGTCAAACCTAAGAAAATACCTTTTCAGTCTCCATTCATTGACCCTAGTCTTGTGAATTCTCCCATCTGCTTCCATCAGCTTATAGCTGCCGTTGTCATAGCGCTTCTTGATGATGAATGGCCCTTCCCATCTGGGTTGAAATTTCTTATCCTTCCTAGTGTCAAATCTGTTGTCGTATCGCAGTACTAACATGCCTTTTTCCAGTCCCTTTTCTTTAAGCCCTTGATTGAAAGTGAGCCGGCGTCGTTCTACCTATGCTGCATAGTGATTGATTGCTTCTTCCCTATCTAGTTGGAGTCTCTCCAGATCCAAGATGTGGTTTCGGAGGTTTACAATCGGACGATGTGTCTGGCTAGCCAAAACTCGTAAGTTTGCTATCTGTACCTCAATGGGTAGAATTGCCTCCTTCCCATAAACTAGATGGAAAGGGGTGAAACCTAGTGATGTTCGGAACGTTGTTCTATAGGCCCAAAGAGCTGCCATGAGATGTTTATCCCAGTCCCCTGTGTGGTTGTTTACTTGTTTTGTGATGATTTTGCAAATCATTCCATTTACCTTCTCTACCAGACCATTGCATTGTGGATAGTATGGTGTGGAATGCCGACGTGTGATGCCTACCTTCTTCATCAGTTCTCCCACCAAATCACCTCTGAATCCTGGTCCTCTATCTGATATTATCTCAAGAGGAGTGCCAAAACGGCAAACGATATGCTCAAAAATGAACTTTGCCACTTCTTGGGCTATAATGCGGGTGGTGGCCGTTGCTTCTGCCCATCGAGTCATGTAGTCTACACCCACTATGATGTACAGTTTACCTGATTGGGCCCTCGGTAAAGGACTGATTGCATCTATTCCCCATTTCTCAAAAGGACCATATGAGATGATAGGGATTTGTGGCTCGTAGGTTAATGTGAGATCACTGGCCACTTAACAAGCCTTGCATGTTTTACACCAATGGTGTACATCCTTGTTCAAACTAGGCCAAACGTATCCTGCCTGTAGAATCTTCCTACTGGTGATATCTAAAGCAAAATGACCGCCGCAGATGCCGTCATGGCAACTTGAAATTACCTCTGTGATTTCATTGGAGGTTGGCACCCGCCTGAGAATTTGATCTTTGCCCTTACAATACAAGTGGTCGTCTACAAGGCAGTACGTAGTAGCCTTCCTTACCAACCACTTTTTTTGGCCTTTGGTGTGTCCTGCTGGACACTCTCCTGTATCTAGAAAATTGATGACATCAGTCATAGCATCACTACCTTGGAAGAGGGGTAGCTTTAATTTGATCGCCCCTATGGGAACGTCTTGTATCCTTTCTTTAGCTAGAGCATCTTGAAGGAGTACGAGCAGAAGTGCGACGTGAGAGAGAGTGCGAGAAGAAGAGCACGACGATATGGTGAAGTCGCTCTACTGTAATGTGTAGAGCATAGTGAGTTCTTATTAGGTTTTTACAAAAGAATATGTGTACATACCTGGCGGCCCGCCCACTTACCTGGGCGACCACATTGGGCTTTATACCCCAACAACCTCCCACTTAAAGTCCAATGTGGTACTTTAAGTGTGAGAGAAGCTACTATACAAGCTAATATACAAGAGATGTAGAGAAGTGATGTACTACCCTACACCTAACTGCTTGTGAAAATGCGCAAAGCTCTCTGAGGGAAGTCCTTTTGTAAGTAGATCGGCAGGATTTTCTGTGGTGTGAACTTTGACAAGCTGAAGTTGCTTATCCTCGAGCATTTCCCTGATGAAATGATACTTCACATCCACATGCTTTGTCTTTGAGTGATAAACTGGATTGCGAGCCAATTGTATAGCACTTTGACTATCACAATATAACACAGGCATGTCTTCTTTGATTCCCAAATCTGTTACTAGTCGATTAAGCCAAATTGATTCTTTGCATGCCTCTGATGCTGCAACATATTCAGCCTCTCAACAAATCCTTCTGGCTGCTGCATGTAAATTTCCACATCTAAATCACCATGCAAGAACGCTGCCTTGACATCCATTTGGTGCAACACCAAATCTAATATGGCAACCAATGCAAGAAAGCATCTCAATGTAGTCATCTTGACCACTGGCGAGAAGACTTCATCAAATTCAATGCCTTGTACATCCAAATCTACGCAAAATAGGTGGCTCAGGCTCAGCCACAACCTGTGGTTCCAACGTATCCTCTCCTTGCTCCTCTTGAGCCCTGACATTTTGTCTTGCATGTCCAGGTCCATCTTCTTGGAACACAACTCTTCTAATCTCCTCAACCTCTCTGGTTTAGAATGATATTTGGCTTCATTAAAGTGAACATCATTGCTGCGGATAACCTTTCTGGATTCGGGATCCCTAAGTTTGTACCCCATCTAACCAGAATTACCATAGCCTAGAAAGATGCACTTTCTACTCTTTGGCTCAAGTTTGTTCCTAAATTCCTTTGCAATGTGAGTATATGCCGCACAGCCAAAGACTCTGAGATGCTTGTATGAGGGAACCTTGCCTGACCATACCATCTCTGCCACTAAATCCTTCTACAAAACCTTGCTAGGAGATCTATTTATAAGATGAACAGCTGTTGATAAAGCTTCAGCCCAAAACCCATTTGGCAGTTGTGCATTAGACAACATACTTCTGACCTTCTCTTCTATGGTCCTATTCATCCTCTCAGCAACACCATTTTGAGGAGGATTGTAAGGAGCATTAAGTTCACGTTTTATACCTTTTGACTCACAAAAGTCCTGAAAGGCCTTTGAAACATACTCTCCACCATTGTCAGTGCGTAAGCATTTAAGCTTCTTGCCACTCTGATTCTCCACAAGTGTCACAAACGTTTTGAAAACACTAAACGCTTCATCCTTGTGCTTGAGAAAGTAAACCCATACTTTCCTCGAGTAATCATCTATAAATGTCATAAAGTAAGAAGCTCCCCCTAGAGATAGGTTAGGCATAGGTCCACACAAATCACTATGAACAAGTGCCAACTGTGTATCTCTTCTATTGCTTCTATGCTTATGTGGCTGCTGTGTTTGCTTACCATACAGACAATGTTCACAGAATTCAAAATCATTAAATGAAAAGCCAGGCAAATAACCAGAATGAGACAAGATTTCCATTCCCTTCTTGGACATATGTCCTGACCGGCTATGCCACAAAGAAACGTTCGGCTGCTCGGTTACATTGATTACATTTTTAGAGACATTTGATACATAAATCATGTAAAGTCCTCCAGACTTTACTCCATGTGCTACTATCATCGAACCCTTGGATATCTTCCACATGTTTTGTCCAAAAGTGGTGACGTAGCCAGCATCATCAAGTAAACCTGTGCTGATCAAGCTCTTTGTAATTGCAGGAACATGTCTCACATTCTTCAGCGTGAAAGAAGAGCCATTCTGAAACTTCAATTGAACATCTCCAACACCTAAGATCTCACATGTCTGCCCATTGCCTAACCGAACATGATCTTTAGTGGTCACATAAGAGGTAAACCACTCCTTGTTTGGAGACACATGAAGTGATGCCCCTGAGTCTATAATCCAGTCACTCAGTTCATATCCATCAGATGCTGTGAGAAGAGTTGAGTCCATTGTATTCTTCAAGAAGTAGATGTCTCCTGACACTAGACTGTCATCCTCTGCAACAGTGTTTGTCACATTTATTTCTTGAATTTTCACTGAGGACTTGTTCTTCTCACCATGGTCTTCAGCTTTCTCTTTGCCTTTTTCTACTTTCCATTCTCTGCAGTCTCTTTTCATGTGACCCTTCTTGCCACAATGGTAGCATTCTATGTCACTCTTGCCTTTAGCACTGCGGGACTTGCTACGAGAATGATTCCTCTTTCCACCTTTGTACTTTTCTTTGGTCCTTCCCCTGACAACTAAGGCTGTTCCTTTGCCTTTGTCCATTGTCTTTCTATTGGTTTATTCAGTAAGCAGACTTCCTTCTACACCTGCTATGTTCAAACCATCTGGAGGTGCAGAATTACTCAAAGCTGTGCGAAAAGTGTCCCAAATTTTTGGCAATGTGATCAACAGGAACATAGCTCTAACAGGTTCATCAAACTTGACACCTTGAGCTGACAACTGGCTGTAGATGGTGTTGAATTCATTCAGATGATTGGACATAGGTGTCCCTTCTTTCATCTTCAAGTCAACAAGCTTCTTAAGCCAGTATACCTGCGAAGCTGCACTCTGCTTCTCATAAAGATCACTCAGCTTTTTCCATGCTTCATAAGCCGACATCTCGTTTGCTACATTGAAGTAAACACTTTCTGCCAAAGTCAGCATAATGGTAGAAAGTGCCAATTCATCCATTTCGCTCCATTCATCTTCGTCCATATCTTGTGGTTTTATCCCCTTGAGCTTTATAGGTTTTATCTGCTTCTTTTGTACCAACACATGCCAAATATGCTTCTTCCACAATGGGAAATTGGTTCCATCCAGCTTCTTGATATTGTAAAGAGCAGTGTCCTGTGATCCAGCCATAGCTACGTGTCTTCACCTGTCGAATTTCACTCCAATCTAAGCAGGTGACTCTGGCTACCTGCAAATGCTACCTCGAGCCTCGATCTGAGCTCTGATACCAGTTGAAGGAGTACGAGCGGAAGTGCGACGCGAGAGAGAGTGCGATAAGAAGAGCACGACGATATGGTGAACTCGCTCTACTGTAATGTGTAGAGCATAGTGAGTTCTTATTAGGTTTTTACAAAAGAATATGTGTACATACCTGGCGGCCCGCCCACTTACCTGGGCGACCACATTGGGCTTTATACCCCAACACATCTGCCTCTTGATTTTCTGCTCTGGGGACATGGAATAGTTTCACTACTTCAAACTTCTTTAGAAGGTCCTTCACTTGGCGAAGTTGACCAAGTAAAACCTGATTTTTACAATCCCATGTGCCATTTATCTGCCTTATCAAAAGCAAAGCGTCACCGAACACATTTAAGCGCTGAATTCTTTGTGAAATGCATTGCTCCAACCCAAGAATTAGGGCTGCATATTCTGCTTCATTGTTGGAGTGGGAGTGTAGTAACTGCCCCATGGAGAATACTCTTTCTTGCCGTTCATTGAAAATGACTATGCCTGCTGCAGACTGATCCATTGTTCTCTTGCTCCGTCAAAGAAAAGAGAGTGAGCTCTCTCTAGCCTAGGACTTTCTATCGTTGGTGTTTCTTCCTTTGCTTCCATGTTGACCTTCAGCTTCTTCTCATAATGGCGATGAGTGAGAATTCCCACTAAACTAGCCCCGGTGGAGTTTTCTACTTGCATGGTGTAGTCAAACTCTTGTAGTCTAATTAACCACTTTGAGATCCTAGATGAGACATCCATGTGTCGCATTACATATGGGAAAACCTCCTCCATTGTCAGGATTACAAAGGGTCTAGGCAGGAGATAGGAGCGGAACTTTGTGGTAGCAAACATTAGTGCCAGAACCATGTGTTCTACTTCGGTAAATCCTTTTTCTGACGGGGTCATGACACGACTAGAGAAGTAAATAGGACGCACGAAAGAAGTTTTGGGGTCCTTTTACATTAGCACTGCTCCGAGTGTATCACTTCCCACGCTAGGGTTCACATAAAATGGCTCGTCCCACTTAGGAGGTGAGATAGTGGGAAGCTTAGCTAGGATTTGCTTTACCTCAGTAAACTGCTGCTCATTCTCTTCACTCCATGAGAAGACATCCCTCTGGGTGAGTTGTTGTAGGGGAAGGACCACTTGATATAGCAGGTGAATGAACCTGCTTAAGTACCTTACCTTCTGAAGGAAAGAAACAAGCTGCTTGGCGGTGGTGGGTGATGATAAAGATACCAGGGCTGAATCTTGCTAGGGTCAACATCGATTCCTTTTACTGAAATTACATGACCAAGGAGAGTGACTTTGCTTTCACCAATGTGACACTTGTCCACGTTGAGTTGGCCACCCAAAGTTTGCAGCTTGGTTAAGCCATCATAGACTTTTCTTAAATGAAGGGCTCATGAGCTATAAATGCAAAAATCATGTATGAAAACCCATATTGATGTTCCAAAGTAGGGTTGGAAAACAAAAGTCACATAGCGTTGAAACGTGGCCGGGATGTTAGTGAGGCCAAACGGCATCACTCTGTAGGCAAAACATCCCCAAGGTGTGATGAAGGTTGTCTTCTTTTGATCCTCCTCCGCAATGCTAATCTGGAAGTCCTGAGTAGCCATCGCATACTATGTGTCGCTCGTGACCTGCCACTTCATTGAGTATTTCATCCTAAAATGGGAGGGGAAAGTGGTCCCTCTTCATGGCTACATTGAGAGGTTTATAATCCACACAGACTCTCCACTTACCATTTTTTTTTGGTGTGACTACTACTGGGGATACCCATTCTGAGTCTTCGACAGGGTAGATGAAACTTGCTTGTAGCAAACTTCTCACTTCTTTAGCACTAGGTTCGTAATGGGACACTTTTATGTCCTGTTAAGTGACCATTTTCATTGAATTATGTCAAGAGTTTCAAAATGGATTTTGAGGTGCTATCTGTCTAGAAAGTTGTCTCATGAGCTGAAAAAAACTCGACATTTTTTTGGAATATCAATTCCATCTTTAACCTTGTCCTTGCACAACATTTCACAACCTAAACTGTGTGAAAAAACGGGTCTTGTTTTTGGCTTTTTTCAACTTTTTGAACCTATACAACTCTAGAATTCATGTTTGTGAGGTCTATAATGCTAGAGAACTATCTTTAGTAGTCCTCAACATGTCTTGATGCTTCTAGGGAGAAATAAATGTTAAAGTTGTAAGTTATGACCAAATTACAAAAATTGTCAAATCCTGTTTTTTAGCCAATTTTAGCTCTTCTATGATTTTTTTGGTGGCTTTCATGATATGCAAATGCAGTTTTGATTTTCTATGTTGCATATTATAACATAAAGCTAATATTCCTTGAATTTTGGGGCACCTAATACCCTATTTTGCATAGTAGACAACGCTGGTTGATTTTTTCAATGATAGAAGAAAACGGAACATTGTAGTATATCAAGTATAGCTTTTTCAATATTGTTAGTTTCTTGTGACAACTACATGCATTTTGTAGGTAGTAACCATATCTAGTCATAAGGATCAAATTTGGCTAGATATTGAATAGTTTCTATGGGATTCTACAACTCATAATGTTGAACCCAGTTTTTTCATGTTTGTTGTATTTAGCACTTCATCTTTGTCCCCAAGATTCCCCTTGGTAAGAGATGTATTATTCTTTTGACATGCTCCATGGCTCCTTATGAACCTAAAGGACAATAGGGAACTAAGAAAACATGCATATATTATTTGTATTGAGCGTGGCTATAGAAACGTTGATGATAGGTTTGCAGAATGGTAAAAATTCAACTTTTTTGTACCTATTTCTTTTGGCAAAACAAAAAATAGTGAGTGAGAAGCAATCATATGTTCTGATCACCAACCCATTGAAGTTAACTAGGGAATTTATCTCAAGTCCTACAAAAATCCCTAATCTTATTTTTATGCAACTAAGCGTAAGAAATGACTCTTTTGATGAAAATGTACTGGGCCATCAATTTTGGAGGCTTGGTGTGACCAAAAGATGAGAAATTTTACAAGTTTCTTATTTTTTCCATGTGTAGTAGGCCTTGAACTATAACCTCATGAAAGGATTTTACAAAATGAGTGGATCTACTATGATTTTGGAGGTTTTTTTCAAAACCTGGAAAGGACACTTTTATGTCCTGTTAGGTTACCAACCTAGTGTTAAAATGCCTCTTGTTGGATTACTCCAAGTCTTTTGAGCTTTTGTACTACAGGTTTACTGTCTTCCTTGAGCTTTATGTGGTGTTGTACTACTGTAATTCCTGTGATCTTATCATAGCCATCAATGAAAAAAGTAGTGAAGTTACCTAGCATGGAGACGTACTCCTTCCTTTCTTCATTGGTTAACTCATTTGAGAGCATTTTTTGTAGCTTACCTGCATCCTCCAAGGACTGCATACCTGATGATCCCTCTTGGTTTGTCGAGGTTGTTTCAGATTGTGTTAATTTGTTCGGGTCTTTAAGAATGACCCCCATTACTTCGATGTGGTGGTCGTCTCTTCTCCTGAGGTAGATGAGTAGTCGCTGGTGGACTCATCTTCTGAAGCCTCCAAGATCATGTTGCGCTGCTTTCCAGTCCTCATGTCATAGAATATGGACATCCCTTTAGCATCCTTCATCTAGATCATCCCGGTGCTCCAGTCTTGTTTAGCTTCCATAGCCATAAGCCAAGGCCTCCAAAGAATGATGGGGTAGCCCTCCCCTTTGTGTGGCATGACGAAGATGTCTACCTCCACTTCTATATTGAATGTTTTTACTTTGACCGCATTTACAATGCCTACGCATTTCACTCTTACATTGTTTGCCATCTTGGCTCGGCAAGGTGCTGGCCTACTTACCTCTAGACCTAGATGGTGCATCATCTTTTCACTCATGACGCATATTTGCGTGCCACCATCTATGTAGATGTTTGAAATTCATTGACCCTTAATGTGAGCGTCCATGGTTGGCAGGATGTCGTCGAGATCCCTCCCAGAGATAGCCCCAGCTATCCTGGGCCTTGATTTCCTGGTACTTACCATTTTTGTCCATTGCCTCCTCATTCTGGGTGCAAGGTGGAGTAATTGGGGCCAAGTTATCTTCGGGCCCTGCATTAACACATCCTGAACTAAGTCATAGGGTTTTGCATACTCACCTAGTGAGAAGTCCACGATGTCTATCTTCCGCCGCGGTTTAGTTGCTTGCTTGCTAGACTCGGCCTTTCCTTTCATCTTCTCTTCTCTTTGAGATGCCTCCTCGTGCTTCGCACGTTTCACTCCCATAGCATCCACTTCTTCTACCTTCGCTTTTCCTTTGTGCTTCTCTCAAGCTGATTCTTCTACCTTCGCCTTCCCTTTAGCCTCCAAGCTAATAACACTCACCGCTTGGTTCACAGCGGGTGGTGGGGGTAGTGGCAGAATGAGCGGTTGGGGTGGTGGTTGCTGTTGTACAGGTGGTCGAAGTATTTGGACCGGTCGAATTGGTCTTGGTTGCCTAGGTGGTGGTGGTCTTGCTCTTGGCGGAGAGATCTGATTCTGTCTCCCCCCTCTATTGAAATTATGCCTCCTCGGGTGTGGGCAGTAGTACATTCCATGGCCATCTTCCCCGAAGTTGTAATAGTGGTACTCTGGGTTCTGCCTTCATTGTCCCTTTCCTTGTTCTGGGTTTCTGCCAAATGCATGCCCTTGTTGCACCAGATGCACAGATAAACTCTCTAGTCGGGTGGTGATGCGACTCAGCAGGTCTTGTTGCTCTTCTGATGCCTCTTGCAGTTGGACTCTATGATTGGTTGTTGCAGCCACTGGGGTTGGTCGGGATGAGCTTGTTTCCACTGACTTGTTTACTCTTGCTTGCATGCACAGCTTCTTGTCTTTAAGGCGGGCTACTTCGACTGCCAACTCATATGTTGAGGAAACCTTCCCTTCACCTTCTCTCTAAGCGGCGACCATAGACCAGCAATGAAACGGTCCTTCTTTAGGAAATTAGGCGCTCCTTCACCTTCCTCCAGTGAGGCAACCCATCTCTCCCATAAGTCCACAAATTTGGACTCGTAGGTGGCATACTCCAGCAGGCCTCCCTGCTTTAATTCTGTCAGTAGCTGCCATAGCTTCTCTGAGGTTGTGCCTCCACCAAACCTCTTTACAAAAGCAGTCCTTAACACATCCCATGCATTCTTGGTAGCCTGGAGCAATGCATTATACCAGGACTTGGCCTCTACATTCATCAGTAGAGGAAAAATTCTAAGTCGTGAAACATCGTCATCTTTGTTGGAGACGACACAAGCAATGTCGAAATCATCCAAAAAGTCGGTGGTGAGATCCTCTCCCTTCTTTCCACTGAACATGGAGAAAGAAACACTTGCCATGGTGGTAACTCAGGAAATTACAAACCTCTTTTTCTTTTTCTTTTCTTTTTTCTTTTTACATTACATTAACGGTAGCGGCTCATAGCGGCTTTTTACAGGGGTGGGTGGATAGGTTAAAACAGGATAAAGATAGAGACATTAAAGGAATGATGGTAATCTAATATGGGGAGAATGATAGGGTTCGGGGAATTGAGGATTTCTCCTAGTACCGCTGCACCGAATAGGTGTACGATCTTCTGTTGGTAGAAGACCTTCCTATCTACATAGATATTCAAATGCATATGCTGCAGGAATCTGAACGAGAATGCCGGCGGCCAGTTTTCCATCACGCACAGAGGGTGGAATACTTACTTATACTCTTACCGTGCCAATGTTGATGAGTCGGCACATCCACAAGAGGTCGTCTCCTTTCATGGGCTCTACCTTTCCTTCGTTGCTTAGCACGTACGGGGTGATGGCGACGTGTCTGACCACTCCCAGCCTCTTGGCTAACAGCAATTTGCAGGTAATTTCCGTAGTCGGCGTGTTGCATGAATTCTACTCCATTCAGTTGCAACTCGTCCCCAGCCCACTGGGTTTCTCCCGTGGTAGAGAGTTCTTCAGGATAAGTTGTACAGGGAGAGGAGGAAGATCCTCCACTCGCTTTCCAAAACAGCGAGAGCAGTAGCCGAACCACTCTTCTCTAGGACATGGGAATCTTCTTACCACTTCTTCTTCCGGATTGTTGAAGTGGATTGGTAGCACTCGCATGCGTCGTGCAAATTGGTAGGCGACCTTCCGCCGCTTAGCTTCGGATGACTTCTTCTTTGACAAAGTGGGTACAACCCAGCTTTCTGAGCTTGAAGCACTTGCTTGGCCAGATGCTTCTCCCTTCGGGGTCATGTGTTTCCAAACTGGCTTATCTTCTCCTTGCCTTTGGCTCGAGTAGCCGCTTTAGGCCACTTTGGAGTTATAACTTTGACTGCAGTTTCTTTAGGGAAAAGAGGTCTCACCGTTTGCTTCCCTTCCTTGACGTGAATGACTTCTTCGCGATAAATGTCGATGTAGATGACTTCAGCCCTTTCGGTGCCTTCGTTGCTGGCACTCATTGACAGTGTGCCTTGGTTGACAACAATGATTGCACTTCACCGACCTCCCACCTGATGCTTTTTATTTATATTTAGAATGAGCGACACGAGGTGGAGAATTTACCTCTTGAATGCTGACGACACTGCAGCCTGGCAGTAGCACCTCAATGAAGGCGGCTAGTGCCTCCTTCGTCTCCTCTTTTTCCGTCCTCCAGTTAGAAAATTCCTTCAGCCATTTGTCCATGATTGATAGTGGGCGTCACTTTCAGCATTGTAAACTGAAGCGTCTTAGAAAAGCCCTCCTCAGTGGGGGCACCAAATGACGGACGCAAAGCGGACCCCGAACCCCGATGGCCTCTAAAATGCCAGGGGCCGAATGGCACGCTTCGAGCCTGCCACGGTAAAGTGAACAGGGGGCACCACCTAGCTTTGAGTGGCTAGGACGCAAACCACGGTGATATGAACACCGCAAACTTACACACCGAGAGAGAGAGAGAGAGAGAGAGAGAGAGAGAGAGAGAGAGAGAGAGAGAGAGAGAAATTTGCAAATGATGAAAACCCTCGGGGGTGTGAGGGTGAATTATTTCTGCAATATTTACAAAGTGGCACGCCGTGGTGGTAGAGAGGTAGGGAGAGGAAGTGGTGCAACCTACTTGGTGCGTTCTCTAAGACGACTCAATGATTGTGAATACTTGCTACCAAGATCGTGTATACGTGTGTGCATAGACCATTGGAGTCGAGAGATGGATGTGGTTCCCTTCGTGTGGTGCAATTCCCAAGGCAAACCCAACACACAAGTCCCCTCCCCGTGATGGTGATAGTGTCAATCCTTCCCACTACACTCTACCAAATGCTTGGCTCCTCATGAATTGCCCCCTCCGATAGCGACCTCTCAGTGCCAATTTATAGTTGTTGGCTGCTTGCATTATGGTAATCCCAGTGTGGTTAGGGTAAGCTTAATCGAGGAGACAAAGCAAGTGGTGGGCCCGGTGTGGTTGACCCTTGCTTTGTTTTGGGAGGTTATTAAAAGATGGGAATCTCTAGGTGGGCCTTTGTGACCATCACCTAGAGAGAGGATATTTACAAAAAAATGGAAATTTACAAAGGCTCGGGTGAAAACTGAAGAAAATGATGAAAATAACCTATAAATTACTGGAATGGCGTCGTGGTGGCATGTTGTCGACGAATGGTGTGTTGCTGGTGTGTCGATGTCGAGCATACTTCTTTTCGGGGTTGGACGAGGCATGCCTTCGGTGCATTTTCTATTTTTGTTGTTGGCGGCGCGTGCTTTGGATCCTTCTCTCGATGTCGTAGTCGTAAACCTTTGGGTTTTTTGTATTTGTGGTGCGGTGCGTATATGCGTGTGTGTATATGTATTGGTGCATGAGGGCGGATGTGTGTGTATGTGCGAGTGCGTGTAAGCGTGCGTGGAAAAGGGGGCTTAATATTATTATGTAATTAATATATACATTATATATTTATTTTTTATTTTTATTTTTTCTCTATTGCTTGACGGCTTGCTTGACGGTCGACTGCCTGCTACGCTACGCAAGGCGGATGGGGAGGAAGATGGGGTCAGAGAGAGAGTGTGGGTGTGGGCGGTGTGTGTGTGTGTGTGTGTGTGTGGAGAGAGATTCGGTCTGTTGCGGCCTGAGCGCGCGAGAGGGAGAGAGAGAGAGATATATATATATATATTGGGCTGCTGCGGGTTCGTGCACAATGCTAGAGGGAGAGAGGGCGGGGTGAGATGGTGTGTGTGTGTGTGTGTAGAGAGAGAGAGAGAGAGAGAGAGAGAGAGAGAGAGAGAGAGGGAGGTTCTACGCCTGTACAGGCCCGTGAGAAGGAGAGAGAGAGAGAGAGATTGGACGTTCGGGTTGAGAGAAGGAGAGAGATATGGGGTGAGGGAGAGGGACGGATAGGGTGTGTGGTGTGTGGGTGTGTAAGGGAGGGAGTGTGTGTGGATAATAGAGAGAGAGAGAGAGAGTATTTTCTACGCCTTCACAGGCTGGCTGAGAGAGAGAGAGAGTGTGTGAGGGAGAGAGAGAAGGAGTGAGGTCCGCACCTCGTGGGCCGCCGGACAAGAGAGTGAGGGAAGGGGGGAGGGTTTTGGCAATGGAGTGGGGTAGGGGGAATGTGTGGGTGAGAGAGAGAGGGAATAGTATCTACTGTCTTGCATGGTAGCTTAAGGACGAGAGGAGGGGAGCAAGTCAATGGGTGGGAGTGAGGGAATATTAGCGGGCCAAGGGAGGAGGGAATGAGTATGAGGGGAGGGTGAGGCGAGCGGGTGGGGAAGAGGGGGGAGGGGTTAGGGAAAGAATATTAGCGGGCCAAGGGCGGGGGGTAATGAGAGTGGGGGGGGGGGGGGGGGGGGGGGGGGGGGGGGTAGTAAAGGGTGAGTGTAAGAATACGGGACAGCGGAGGAGGGGTTTCCATGTGGCTCACACAGAGGGAGCACAAGAGAGGGGTCGGGGGTGAGTGCTCAAAGCTTGCGCCTGGCCCGGGGGGGTAAATTTCGGTATCTGAAACCGAGGGCGGCCGGCTAGGCTGGGGTATGGACCAACGGGGCTGAGGGTGATAAGGCCAGCAAATCGAAGGGGGGGAGTGTGTGTCATGCCCGTAGGGGTGTTGGGAGGATTGACCAGGCAGTGCCAAGCCTTCCAACAGTGTTGCCAAGGCTTCAATAGAGGAAAAATAAGTTTTTTTTTGTTCTTTTTCTTTGATTTTCAAAAGTCGGCTATCAGAAGTATCGGGCAATTCATCATCGACTCTAGTAGGGGCTTCACCATTGGGTATGCAAGACAAATGATCCTCCATGACATGTCTCTTGCCGGGTCTCGCCACAATGGTAAAATCAGACTCAAGAAGAATTAACAACCATCATCTAATTCTTCCCATGGAACAAGGTTTATTTACTAAATACGACAATGCTTGATGATCAACATAGAAAAAAAACTTGTTGGCAAGAAGGTAGTAGCAAAATTTATTTACTACATAAATCATAGCTAAACCTTTGTGCTCTGTAGTGGTGTATTTTCTCTCAGCATCATTTGATTGACAACTTGCAAAGCTAATGGGTTAGTCTAATTTATGTTCTTGTGGTTGAGTTAGAACACACCCAATTGCAAAGTTCAATGCATCAATATGCACATGGAAAATTACATCCCAATCGAGCACTCATAGAATGGGAGCACTAGTCAAGGTCTTTTTCAATGACTCATAAGCATGGTCACACTCCGCCGTCCGGTGGAACTCAATAAGAAGCTTGTACAAAGGACGAGCTATCTCGACAAAGTTTAAAATAAACCACCTGTAATAACCAACATGGCCCATGAATCTTTGAACTCCTTTATAGTTTGTAGGTGGTAGCAAATTGGAATTGGCTATTATTTAGCTCTCATATGTACTAATCCCATTTTTGGACACTATATGCCCTAAAATGACTCCATGTTTAACCCAAAATTGACATTTGAAAGGGTTTAAGGAGATGCGATACAATCTGCACTTCTCAAACCCCTTTTGTAAACATGATAGATGTTCTTTCCAAGCGGAATTAACACAAAGGTCATCCAAGAAAGCTTCACAAAACTCCCTTAAATATTCTCTAAAAGCAATGTTTATTAGTCTTTGGAAGGTAGTAGGGGCACTAGTTAAGCCAAAAGCCATAACACGAAATGCGAACACTCCAAATTTGGTTATAAAAGTCGTTTTAGCTTGATCCTCTAGTGCAATTGTGATTTGATTATAGCCAGAGTATTCATCTAAAAAGCTATAAGCTTCCTTTCGTGCAACTCTTTCCAGCACATGTTCCGAATATGGCAAGGGTAATGGTCTCTCCTAGTGGTGGCATTGACCTTCTCGAGATCCACGTACACTCTAAGTTTCCCATTCTTTTTTGGCACAATAACTATTGGAGACACCCATTCTGAGTGCTCAATAGGGTATATGAATCCGCATTTGACAAGCTTTACAATCTCTCCTTGAACAATCTTTGCATACTTAGGATTCATTGGGTAGGGTCGTTGTTGGGCTGGTTTAGCCATGTTATTCATGGGGATTGTGTGTTGCACCACGGAAGGTGGAACACCTTTCATATCATCATAGGCAAATATATCCTTGAATTCCTTGAGAAGTTCTTTAAGTACGTACTCCTCAGTCTATGTCAGATCTTGGGCAATGAAAACAGGTTTGGACTCCTTACCTGGGTCTGCTAACTCTATCTCCTTAACTATTGTAGGACCATTATAGACTCAATTACTTTCATCGATAGGTGTTCTCTAGGCCTTTGTATACACAACCTTACGTTCATGGTGTAGGATTTGAAATGATTAGGTGCAGGGTGTAAGTCTGTGGGTTCTTTTGCTATGTGGACTATGATTTCTGTTTCGCTTCCTTTTGTTGTTGAGCTAACTCTCAATTTTGTCGTCTCCTTACGGTATGGCTCAACTTTGGCTTCTCTATAGCCTCTAGCTATGCGATGTCAATGGGTTTTGGACTACACCACATGACGCTTTGAAGGTATTCACCCTAGTTATCTACCAACTTACGATGAGCATCACATGCCCCTATATAATTAAGCCATTCCACGGTAGATTTCTTTTCATTTACTCTAGCACGCACATTTGCTCGATATCATTGCCTCTTATATCTCTTACTCTTTTTGTCTAGTTTTTTATTACAACCGATCTCTAGATAATCGCTACTCGTGTCTTTTCCTCTTCCGGATAGATTGTCATCTCGGGTACCACTGGGCCCTGAATGGTTTGTCCCCACATTTTCACCAAGATTTAACTCAGATTCTCTGTACTGATAGTCAATTTCAATTGATGACTCTGACTCCAAATCGCGTCGGCTATAGTCTTTTGAGACACTACTGGTTCCAATGTCAGTCAAGCCTCCATCTTGTAGGTCATCAAAAGCTATATGCATTGCTCCCATCATATTTAAAGGTACAAGTGGTGGAATTTCATCCCTCTCAGGTGTTACCCAGGTCAACCCCCTATTTTTCCAAGTGTCTATGGTTGTTGTTAGGTGGACCCAATCCATGTTGTCAGACTCAGTCATTCCAGGTTGAACATCCATATAAGGAAAATCTTCCCCAACATCAGTGTCCATTTTACACGTGTAACAATACTGTAATGGGGCCAAGTGAATTGTGGTGTCAGATCTATGATCAATTATAAATCTGTTTCCTAGAGGATGTGCCCGATTAGTTACAAGATCAACTCGAATGATAGAATCTTGGAACTACAATTAGACATGGTTTTTAAACTAGTCATGCACCATTTTTTCTTCCCTCATGAAAGGATTTCCTAAGATCATTTCAGATGACATAGTGTGCTTGGAAAAATCCATGACAATGAAGGTATTCCTTATTTTGTGTCCAAAGACCTTGATCTTGAGATCTTCTAGCATCCCAATAGGTTTAACAATAGTCCCATTGGCCATCTTTACCACTATGTTTGTAGTCCCAAGGTGAGGTCTTCCCATAGTTTCCCAGCATTTTTTAGTCACAATGCTAACCCCAGCACCACCATCAAGGATTCCCTTCACAATTAAATCCTTGGTAGTGATTGGTATGGTCGCATTGGATTCATCGCCTTCAAAGTATTGTCCCAACTTGTTAACAGGTATTTCAACAACAGAGTTCTCATCTAGGTCGGGTCATGGATCTAAGTGTTCCTCCTCTATTGGAACCTCCCTAGCTCCATCCATCTGTGTAAATTGCAGTATCCCCACTTCTAGTTCTCCATTGAGAAAGGCTCAAAGAGCTAAGAATAGCTTGGGGTCTCCATATAATTTGGACATGCTGGTGGTTCTAACTTATGAAGCCATGAAATCCATCAATTTGGCAATATTTAACGGCACTTTTTGGGCTTCAGTTCCTTGACATGGGGAAGATGGGATCTTCATTTCTTCCATAGGGTCAAGAATCCCTCTGTAAACATTCTCTCCAACAAGAAGGAAGTACGCCCACTTTCCCATGACCTAAATGTTAGGAAATAAGACGTAGCTAAATAGATTTTTGAGTAGATTACTTAATGGAGAGAGATAGATTTCACACACAAGAGATTATAGAGTAGAGAGAGAGAGAGAGAGAGAGAGAGAGAGTACACACGATATACGTGGTTCACCCAATGTGGGCTACGTCCACGGGAAAGCAGCCACTCAATGGCTTTAGCACTTCAAAAGAAGAAGTGGTTTACAAAGGGATTAAACCCTTAATAGAGCTCCCGCCTTGCTTCACTCTCACCACCTCACACTCACCTTGTTGCATCAACTTCACACTATGAAATGTGTGTAGAAATGGCCTCCTTTTATAGGCCAAAAGGGCTGCCCTCTCTTATGAGAGACAGCCATGTGTAGCCGCCCTTGTGCAAATAAGTCCAAATCGGACCCTCCAATCCGCCCATGTGTGGCCGCCCTTGAGAAGACAAGTCCGCTTTTGAATTCGGCCACCGGCCACCGGCCATTGACGTCCGACCACCGGCCACCGGCCATTGACTTCCGACCTCCGGCCATCGGCCATTGACTACCGGCCACCGGCCAACCGACCAGTTGTTTTCCGACCACTTTTCGGCCGCCGTCCGGCCATAATATTCTGGCGAAAAAGAATATTCCGGCGAAAAAAAAGTCTCGGGGGCCTCCACCCCCGAGGCCTTTAAAGTTGCCCCTGATTCTTGTCCGTGAAAATTTTGGTTTCCAGTGAGTGATTTTCCTTCACGCACGATGGCTTCTCCTCATAATGGGGGCCTTACAAATGTGCGCTTTTACCACAGAAAATTACAAGGGTAAATCAGGCTCCATACTTAACAATCTCCCACTTGGAGACTGATCTCCAAACCAAACCTGTGACTGCTTTCCATTCTGGCTTCTTATCCTTGAATGCCGATTGAAGATGAGCAAAAGCTCAACTTCTCCTTGTTGACCACCTTTGTAAACATGTCTGCAGGATTTTCACTTGTATGCACCTTTCCTAGCTTTAGTTGTCCCTCTTCCAAAAGAGTGCGTATGAAGTGATATCTCACCTCAATGTGCTTTGTCCTTGAATGAAAGACTGAGTTCTTCGCAACATGGATAGCGCTTTGGCTATCACTATACAAGACACAATTGTCTTGTTTGAATCCAAGCTCTTCTAAGAATCTGTGAAGCCACAGAATTTCTTTGCTTGCCTCCGTCATTGCTACATACTCTGCTTCCGTGGTAGAAAGTGAAACCACTTTCTGCAGCTTTGAAGCCCAGCTTACTACTGTGCCTCCAACCGTGAACACATAGCCAATAGTGCTCCTTCGAGTATCTTTGTCACCTGCCATATCTGCATCAGCATACCCTTCTAGAAAAATATCAGTTCCTTCAAAATACAAAGCATTTGTTGTTGTCCCTTTTAGATACCTAAGTATCCACTTCACAGCTTGTCAATGCTCTTTACCTGGGTTGTCCATGAACCTACTCACAACTCCCACTGCATGTGCAATGTCTGGACTTGTCCAGACCATAGCATACATTAGAGAACCTACCGCTACAGCATATGGAACTTTAGACATATAGGCTATCTCCTCTTGTGTCTTTGGACACATATCCTTCGTTAGTTTAAAATGACCAGCCAAAGGTGTAGAAACTGGTTTTGCATTTTGCATTGCAAACCTTTCTAGTACCTTCTTGATGTAATCTTCTTGAGATAGCTTTATTGTCTTCTTCGTCCTGTCCCATGATATTTTCATACCAAGTATCCTCTTTGCAGCACCTAAATCTTTCATTGAAAAAGATTTGGACAGATCCTCTTTTAGGTCTTTGATGTCCTGCATGTTAGCACTTGCAATCAACATGTCATCAACATACAACATTAGGATGATGAATTTCCCATCTCCCAAATTCTCCGTGTAGACGCAGTGATCCGAGTTGCATCTTGTGAATCCATGATCCAACATCCATCGATCAAACTTCAAGTACCATTGTCTTGATGCTTGCTTTAAACCATACAAGCTCTTCTTTAATCTGCAAACCATTTTCTCCTTACATTTTACTTCATACCCCTTTGGTTGAAGCATGTAGATTTCCTCCTCTAAGTCATCGTGAGGGAATGCCGTATTTACATCCATTTGCTCGAGATTTAGATCATGAGCAGCCACAAGGCTTAAGACAAGCCTAATTGAGTTCATTTTTACAACAGGAGAAAATATTTCATTGAAGTCAATACCTTTCTTTTGAGAAAAACCTTTTACCACAAGCCTAGACTTGTACCTTTTCTTCCCACCTTCTTCTTCCTTTAGCTTGTACACCCATTTGTTTTGAAGTGCCCGCTTACCTTTAGGAAACTCAACCAACTCCCATGTTTGGTTGCGATGTAGTGAGTCCATCTCCACTTGCATGCTGTTCGTCCATTCTTCTTTGGATTCATGTTGCATAGCTTCTTCATATGATTCCGGCTCTCCAGAATCTGATATCAAGAGATGGTTGAAGGAAGGAACAAACCTTTCTGGAGGTCTACTTGCTCTTGTAGATCTTCGGGGAATAGTTTGAGGCTCCTCATTTGGTTGACGTTGTTGCACATTGTCACCGTTTACAGTCCTTGAGTCTTCACCGTCCTCAAGCTCCATGTACTCATCACCTGTTTCTTTTGTTTGTTTTCT
This sequence comes from Adiantum capillus-veneris, assembly GCF_014529385.1. Lineage (NCBI taxonomy): Eukaryota > Viridiplantae > Streptophyta > Polypodiopsida > Polypodiales > Pteridaceae > Adiantum > Adiantum capillus-veneris. The sequence goes on from NC_140945.1 coordinate 142,888,336, forward strand.
TTCCAAGTAATCTTTGTACATATTTTGTTCGTTAAAAATTACATCCCTACTCCTTAAGATTTTACCATCTTCAGGATTCCATAGGCGATACCCAAAGTCTCCTTCTCCATAGCCAATGAAGAAACACTTTTTGGACTTTGCATCTAACTTTGATCTTAGGCTTCTATCTATGTGCATGAAAGCCTCACACCCAAACACTTTGAGAAATGCATAATTCACCGGTTTACCTATCCATGCCTCTTCTAGAACTCCCCCATCCAATGCCGTTGAGGGTGACCGATTGATTAAGTACACAGACGTACTTACAGCTTCCGCCCAAAGCTCAAGCGGTAGGCCTGCATGTAGCCGCATGCTTCGTGCTCGTTCCATGATTGTCCTGTTCATCCTTTCCGAAATCCCATTTTGTTGAGGTGTCCTTGGGGTTGTCCTTTGCCTCCGAATGCCATTGCTAGCACAAAAGCTTTCAAAAGCTTGGCTGCAATATTCACCTCCATTGTCGGATCTGAGGCATTTAACCTTGGTACCTGTTTCATTCTCCACAAAGGCTTTCCACCTTTGAAATATGGAAAATACATCGGATTTATTCTTCATGACATAAACCCATGTTTTTCTAGTCGCATCGTCTATGAATGTTAATAGTACAATGAGCCACCAAGTGATGGTGTACTTGCAAGACCCCAAACATCGGAATGAACCAGCTCAAGTTTTTTATTTTTTCTTTCATTTCCTGATTTTTGAAATTTTACCCTCTTTTGTTTACCATAAACACAATCTTCACAGAACTCTAAGTCCACTTCTTTCAAACCTGGTAGAAGCTTCTTTGTTTGAAGGATTTGCATTCCTTTGGCACTCATATACCCAAGTCGGTAGTGCCACACCGCACTGTCAACTTCTGTAGTTGCTGCACAAGCTGAAGGTTGCGTGCTAACAGTACACAAGTAAAGTGTACCGACTTTTTCACCCTTGGCAACCACCAAAGATCCCTTTGAGATCTTCCATCGTTTGTTTCCGAATGCAATGTTGTGGCCTTCATCGTCCAATTGTCCTGTAGAGATCAATTTTTTTGCGAAGAGAAGGAACATGCCTAACATCTTTAAGCTTCCATTCATTTCCGTTAGCAGTTTTGACAGAAACTGTACCTTTGCTAACAATCTCACAAGCTTCATCATCTCCCAAGTATACATACCCAAAATTACCTTTGGTGTAGTCTTGGAAATGTTGCTTGTGTGGTGTCGCATGGAATGAAGCCCCAGAATCTACTATCCAGGAATTAGACACATTTTCTAATGAGAGAATTAGAGCATCTTGCTCTACTTTACCTGCCACATTGGCCTCCGATGTTGGCTTGTTGTCTTGAGACTCTGTCTCCTTCTTCTTTTTGGACCAGCAATCCTTCTTGACGTGGCCCTTCTTGCCACAGTTCCAACATTCAAGAACTGACTTTGTGCGTGACTTGCTCCGCCTTGAGCGATCACAACCCTTTTGGTTTTTGAACCTCTCCTTAAGCCTTCCTCTTGTTTCCACTGATAGTGCAGCACTTGATGATTCTCCTATGCTTCTCCTTCGCATTTCCTCACTTAGGAGAACACCCACAACATCATCAAACTTAAGAGTATTTGTGCCAGAGATAGAATTACTTACAGCCATCACAAGGCTGTCCCAACTATCCGGTAGAGATGATAGTATAAGGAGAGCTCGCACTTCGTCATCAAAATTGATTTTCACTGATCGAAGTTGACTTATGTTTGTGTTAAAGTCATTTAGGTGTTCTGCAACTGAACCATTCTCTGCCATCTTTAGATTGAACAAGCGCTTCATAAGAAATACCTTATTGGATGCCGATGGTGTCTCGTAGAAGTCGTCAAGTGACTTTATCAAGTCCTCCGTGGTCTTCATCTCCGAAACATTGAAGGCCACCGTTGACGCCAAGCTTAACCGGATTGTTCCCAGTGCCTTTCGATCAAGGACAATCCATGCTTCATCTGCCATTGTTACGGGCTTCTTCGCAAGACCGCCTAGTGGCAAATAGAGGTCCTTCTGGTAGAGATAGTCTTCAATCTGCATCTTCCAATGTTGGTAGTTTTAGCCGTTGAACTTCTCAATCTTGAGCTTCCCTTCCTCCGCCATAACTCCCACTCAATTCAAGGAATCCTTTCCTTGAGATAATTTAGCTACAAGCAAACCTTGCTCTGATACCAGTTGTTAGGAAATAAGACGTAGCTAAATAGATAATTGAGTAGATTACTTAATGGAGAGAGACAGATTTATATACACGAGATTATAGAGTAGAGAGAGAGAGAGAGATTACACACGATATACGTGGTTCACCCAATGTGGGCTACGTCCACGGGAAAGCAGCCACTCAATGGCTTTAGTACTTCAAAACAAGAAGTAGTTTACAAAGGGATTATACCCTTAATGGAGCTCCCGCCTTGCTTCACTCTCACCACCTCACACTCACCTTGTTGCATCAACTTCACACTATGAAATGTGTGTAGAAATGGCCTCCTTTTATAGGCCAAAAGGGCTGCCCTCACCTATGAGAGACAGCCATGTGTAGCCGCCCTTGTGCGAATAAGTCCAAATCGGACCCTCCAATCCGCCCATGTGTGGCCGCCCTTGAGAAGACAAGTCCGCTTTTGAATTCAGCCACCGGCCATTGAATTCGGCCACCGGCCATTGGCCATTGACTTCCGACCACCGGCCACCGGCCATTGACTTCCAACCACCGGCCACCGGCCATTGACTACCGGCCACCGGCCAACTGACCGGTTGTTTTCCGACCACTTTCCGGCCGCCGTCCGGCCATAATATTCCGGCGGAAAAAAAGTCTCGGGGGCCTCCGCCCCCGAGGCCTTTAAAGTTGCCCCTGATTCTTGTCCGTGAAAATTTTGGTTTCCGGTGAGTGATTTTCCTTCACGCACGATGGCTTCTCCTCATAATGGGGGCCTTACAAATGTGCGCTTTTACCACAGAAAATTTCAAGGGTAAATCAGGCTCCATACTTAACAGTTACAAGGACGTGAACCGAACCCCCTGTGGAGGAGTTTGATTCCGCTACTATAGCAAGATCAGAACTTCCAACATGGTTGGGTAGGCCGAAAGAATTGAGGATGTGTGCATCTTCGCAATGCGGAAGCTTAAAGGAGAGGAATGCATCCTGGAAAGGGCAATTGAAGATAAGGATTATATCCTAGAACCCTTTCGTGAGGAAGCTTTATAGCCACTCGAATGGGAACACATCTTGGCTTCTCTGGGTGTGTGCGCTATGCAAGATTGTCCAACAACAAAGTTCCGTGATGAAAATGGCTATGATGTCGTTCCTTACCTTACAGTGAGTGTAATCCAGGGAAACGAAGAAGAAGAAGAAGAAGAAGAAGACAAGTTCTATGACTATGTAGAACACTTGGAGCTTCAAGAAGATGCCGACAATAGAAATCGAGACAACCCAGTAGGTGACATGAACAACACTTTAACTAATGCACGGTTTTATGATTGTCCAGATCAAAGACCCAGGAACCAATGTCATCGCTACAAGAATAAAGTGAATCAAAAGTGGATTCTGAAATCCTCGATGGTGATGCAACTGCATCAAGCATCCTTATGTGTGGCTCCTATATAGGAAGAAAAGACTCTACCAAGAGAAACACGGACATGTCAACGGGCTAACAATGCTTTAATCAATTGGCTAGAAAAACCATTCCAAAAACAGCAATCCAAGAGCAAATAGATAGCAACTTTCCATAACCAACCAAACCACCAAGGAAAAGTGCCGGAATTCAACCTTATTGAGGAGAGTAGCGATGATTCTTATGACATACCCTACCAGAAACTTAGGTCATCACGATCACTAGCAGATTCAATAACAACCAAGGAAGGCCAAGAGCAAAGAACAACAAGTCAGAACCAAAAAAGTTAACAAATGTAATGGAAAAAGACTATGAACTTTGAGAGTAGCGGAAATTAGAGAAAGTACTTTTGTGGAATTACTTTGTGAGCATAGAGGGTGGACTTAATTGATGGTTGCAACATAAACATAGCATTTAGTTAACTTGGCATGAACAATACTTTTGCAAGAGAGAGACTTTAGAGAACATGACAACAGTTGAGGACCAGATTTATGTGGAACCAGTCCCCCCTCCAATAGGCATTTGTATTATAGTTTCTCCCATCAAGAGAGACTTGGTACAATACAATCTTTGTGTTCCTTGTGACCCAGGTGAAGCAATGAAGATGAAAAGCTTCATGCATCACGAGCATAACATAAACTTTGTGGAAAGCATTAACTATCCCAAGCCTCAGTCCCAAGGCCTCAAACACCTTCGAAGGTGGAGAGAGATAGCGGGGAATGAGGGTAGGGAAGAGGAAGAAGAAACATTTTACAGGAGAAATCATTAGTTTCTCACTTATCATCACTCTTCTTGCCAGCATACATAATAGCATAGTAATGAAGATGGAGAAGATGGAAATCTTAAGCATTGAAGCATGGCTCTTGATTGGATTTGCATTCCATGGCCAAGAGTGTTGGTGTAGGCTCTCAACTTCTCTACTAGCTTGGAGAAGGAGATGGAGCTCTTGCACTTTGCACTTCACACAATGAGAGTGTGTGTGGGAGCAAGCATGCCCCTAGCTTCCTTGGTCGACCCCCCCTTGTAGCTCATGCTTGAAGCTCATTGGACCCCTCCAGGCCTAGCCAATCACAAGCAAGAGGCATATCAAGCAAGCATGCTAGTCTTGGGACAAGTGTCCACCTTTTCCCTTTGAGAAAGAGGACTTGAGAAATTAAAAAACAATTAATTAAATTAACTAATTTATCATTGGACCCCTTGGGAGGCCAACCAATAGGCTTTAGGCACACCATGAGGGCAACATGAGGAGCAGCTTGACAAGTGTCCATTTTGCTTTCTTTGTACCAATCTTGCGGTGTGTGAGGGTGTGTGTGTTCTCTCTCATTCCCCTAGCCCCTCTCTTGTAGGGATGGGATTTGACTTTTTGGACACCTTACCCCCAAGCACCTTAGTCAGCAAGCACGACAAGCACCTCAAGCATCTTAGTCATCAGGCACGACAACCATCTTAGTCATCAAGCATGACAAGCACCTCAAGCATCTTAGTCATCAAGCACGACAAGCACCTCAATCTTGGGCCGAGTTCCCACCTTAAGCTCAACCCTAGCTTATCTAAGGTCAAATGACTTTTTAACACTAGCCTTTGGAGGTCTTTAATGAATCTAACCCTAGGGTCTTTAAGCTCCATTAGCATTGCTCTTTGATAGACCATCTCCCGTTTGGACCCATTACCTTTGGTCCTGTGCTGAGATGAATCTAAAGCACATACCTATATTCTAACCCTTGTTCCCGTTTATTCTCCCACATTAAATGATCAGATTAATATGAGACAATCATTTGGATTGGTTAGATATTAGTTTTTATGACAACAAATATGGATACCAAAGCACTAGCTTGGCCAAAAGCAGGTATGGATCAAGAAGATGAAGATATTTGTGATGAAAAATCACACGATCCAATGCCAAAAGAAAAGCAGTCAAAGCATGCAAGAACGATTAAGAAAATCACAATCGCAAGCTTTTGCAAATCAGATTTGGGTTCCAAAGAAGTTGATTCAAGCACAAAGAGGTGAGGAATTTATTTGGATTCCGAAACAGTTAAAGTATCAACTCCCAAAGTTTGAATCTCCTCCTCAACCAAGCGTACAAGGACTGAAGCAAAGATTGTTGTGCTGACTCACAGAAAGACAAGGTGGATCCCAAGTAAGTTTCTTCAGACACAAACGAAGCAGGGACAAGTATGGGTTCCCAAACAAGCAGCATCAACGAAACAACCAGTAACCATGAAGAAGTCGGTACAAAAGGAAACTAATAAAACTACTGTCACTGCATCGCCGCTTGAATTCTTTCAATTCCTCCTATGGTTACAGTAGTATAGTTAAAAGAGAACCCACTACTGAGGAACAATGTCAAATACGACAACCAACAACAAGGCTAAAATGGATTCCAAAGAAGCATCAAACATATAAATAAGCCTTCAAAAAATCTTTACAACCTTCAATCAATCAAACAGCATGGAAGCTTCAAAGACCATCACATTGCTTAGATAGGAAGCCTCGCCAGCAAATGCCAATAAGCAACAGATTGCTTATACCAACATCTTGCACATCATAAAATTTTCCATGCATTGACTGCATATGTAAGGCCTGCATAGACACAATTTTTGAATGTCCAAGAATAGCATATGCCCTTGACGATACCCTGTCGTCTAGGAGGACTCCAAATAGAAGGGGGAGAGGCATTCTAAATGTGGACCTAATATTATGAATATTAGAGTGCAATGTTTTGTGAGCTGCATTGAATTTTTGTGTTTAATTGTGATAATTTTTTTGACAAAATTCAGAGTATATTCCCTCATAATAGCATTACAAGAGGAGTTCAGGGCCAAAAGCCATATATGAGCCCCTAGGAACATGTGTACAATGTACATAGCGTTTAGAATTCTATTCAAATAATTTTTCTTTTTGTTTTCATTTTTGGTTTTCTTTAGTTGTTTTTGAGATTTTCTAGAGAAAAACAAAAAAAAATCTATTATCCAAATGAAGAAAAGATTGAACAGATGCTTGAGCAATACAAAGAGAAGAAGGTACATGAAAATGACAAAACTTCATGAGGTATGTCTCAAAAGCCATGTGCACAAGGCTATAACGTCAGAGGTAAGAAAATAATGTTGATCAGCTTTCGACAACAATATGAGGCCAAAAATGATTGAGAACGGTCATCAAACTTTCGGATGGTCTACAAGGACAAAGAAAGTTGGTGATGCAACTAGATGAACATACCCATCAAGTGTAAAGTTACCTATCAGCCACTTCACACGGCTACATAGCCATATATAGGAAGTAGATCCTTATGTTGTAAATCTTCTACCTTGTATGTGACTTAATGAAACCTAACAAACAAAAGGGACTAACCGTACTGGCAAGAACAAAAGGGTCAAAAATGACAGTTCAGTCATCTTTCGTGATAGATATTTGTAATAGCAACCAAGGATCAAGCCAAATTATGGTCATCATCATTGGTTCTACGTGTGTTTAGCAACCAGAAGGTGCCAGAGATGTCCATTGGCCATTCTCGAGAGTGAAATCCAAAAAGTTAGCTTGTAAAGCCAAATGCAAGTCCAAATCAAGCTTAACTTGTCAGGAGGCTACAAATAGAGAATACAAGCTAAATTTAAAAAAAACCCTTGCTAGCCAAAGATGCATTTTTAAAAAATTTGAAGCGATGATATCCACCTACATACCTTGTACATCATGTATATGAGCTGTGAGGACAAATGTACAATGATAGCTCATAGACGATCATCTATCGCAAATGATGTCAGATAAGGCCCTTTTGAAGCAAGTGACTAACTTGGGGAATTAGTTGGGGTTTGTCAAGCTTTAATTAAATAATGTATCAAGTGGAAGCAATATAATGATTTACACAACATAAAACAGCTAACAATGGCAAATGCGACTTTGATCACCTTGATGCAGGAACAAAGGAGTCAACAATGAAGAAGAGCAGCCACAAATGGTAGACAAACCAACCTTTGTAGGGTTACATATCTTGTCCTTGATGAGGTGGATTGAATGTTGGACATGGGTTTTGAACCTCAAATAAAAAAAAAATATCCCCCAGATTCGAACAAATAGACAGACTTTGTATTGGAGTGCAACTTGGACTAAAGAAGTTGATGGTTTAGCCAAACAATTTCTACAGAATCCTTACAAAGTTGTCACTGGTTCACAAGATTTGAAAGCCAATCATTCAATTCTACATATTGTAGAAGTTGATTTGAAGAATGAGAAATACTCAAAATTGGTAGATTTACTGGAGTGAGTGATGGATAGAGCTTTATCTATCCATGATGATACGAGTCAAGCTGAATGAGATTGGGTTCTCTCTGAATTTAGATCTGACAATTAGCCCTATAATGACAACAACAAATGCTGCAGCTCAGGGCTTGGATGTGAAGGACATCAAGCTCGTCATCAATTATGATTTTCATGGATCATAGTTCTTGTTGTGGTTTGACAAAAGTACAAGCAGTGGAGCACAAGAAAGCAAAACAACAACAAAACCACACTGACATTGACAATGAGGTCATGTCAGGGACGACATGAATTCGGATGGGGGGAGTATTGACCCGTGGGTCAACATGCGACATAACTCAACAAAGCCTTATTTTTTGAGATTTATGAAATGCTACTGATTATTGTTAAAAACACCATTTGTAATGAGTAGCTAGTCTAGTTGCAGAAGCCGCGGTGAAATGGCACTTCTAGATTGTAAATACAAAGCCATTTTACCCCTTGAATTCTATTTTAGGTTTAACCTATGGTAGCCTTAGTATATAAGGTACCTAGGTCATTTTGTAAAGGAAACTTTTATCATAATCAAAGTTTTGACTGTGTCTAGAGCGTGTGCTTCATCCTGGGACAACTTCTTGCTCGCTCATCGCATTGGAGATTCGACTACACCATTACGATAAACTCGAAGAGAGCTACACATCAACGCCAAGCATTCCACGTGAGACGGAGCACGCACACTAACGCATCTACAAGCTATTTGTGGTCGTAAGTGTATCAAATGATGTCTATTTTTTGCGTGCAAGTAGTCGTTAGAATCGTGGCGACATAGGCTACGCATTGGTTTTCATAGATTTCAGTTTTGGGCACTTTCAAAATTCTACTCTGTATTCATACACGTTTTACGCAAATGGGTCTGGAGTGAGGGTTTTGAGTGTAGAGGCTTTGAAACAAGTGTATCCTAGTGAGGGGATAGTGTTTCGTAAGATTCATACGATTCTGGTATGATTTGGCGAGTTTCTTTTTGTTTGTGTGTATGTGGGTTGGGTGGTGTAGTTGAGAGCAAAGAGATTCTTTATTGTGGTTTAGTTGGCCTTCCAGAGTGTTGTATGTGTGGGATGGTTTCGGCTTGACAAGCTAAAGAGATTGCCTCTGTGTGCCTATCGTGTCATCTGTGTCCTCGATTGACATTATGTTGATCTAGGTTGTGTTGCATGCACTTTATAGGTGGTGTGACTCGCTCAACAACCGCAATTCTATATTGCTGCTCTTGTAGTGTGGTTGGATAGCCAATGTGTTGCTCCTATTTGTGTGCTTCACAATAGCCTTTTCCATTTCCCTATTCGCTCTATTGTAGGAATAATCCTAGGAGAGATTGAGGTGTGTCCCAGTTGAACAAGAGAAAAGGGAGGAGATTTCACATAGTTATCACACGACCCTTGAACTTAAGGAATCACTGCCCAAAAGAGCATGGGAAGCAATCCTAAGAGGCTTTTGTCAAAAGTGAAGGATAAGAAGTTTTAATTTCTTCCAAACAATCCCAATAGTCCTCGTCTTGCTAAGACGATGGTTGAAGGGCTTCTGCCAAATAGTCTCTCGCTCTTGCTTCTACGCCAACGATCGTTTGGCCAATAACGTTAGCAAAGGCCATCACGCTAGGTCTTCAAAACACGTCAACATACTATCCACTCAACCAAAATCCTTGTCATATAGACTCATGCTTCATTGTAGTGACATCATGCATCAAGTAGGAGCACTACTCAGCTTGAGAGCAATTGTTAGTCATCACACCTACAAGAGGGGACAACTATTTCAAAAGACATATGGGTTGACTTGTTCAACATGCCTTCTTCTTCTTCTTCTTCTTTATCAAGCCCGCACATAATTCAAAGGTCCTCGTGAAAATTTCTCTTGGGAATTTTCCTAAAAACACTTTAATACTTCATTGATTCTTTCTCTTTCTCTACTCTCGTTTAGATTTGATTTTCTACGATTCATTTTTCTAAGACCTTAAAACTCCTCCTCTTTGTATTATGATGTAGGTCGTTATTCGAGCCTTCATGAAGGAGATTCTATTTTTGTACTGTCCTATCCAAGGCTATGTACTATTCGCTTATCATCATTGAGTATTGCCATATGATTTAGTTTATTCTATTCTATTATTATGTTTAATTTGGCATAATTACACTAATAATCACTATACCATATGACAACCTGGTCACTAAGTGGCACAGGGTATTTGATGAAGTGGGAGAGATGGGATCGACGGCTGGGAGCCGAATGCGGGAATCTTGAGGTGAGTGGATAGCCGGAAAAAAGGCCACTGTCAATGCTCGTCAATCGAATCGAACCCACGACCTTCCCGTTGAGAGGCGGATGCTCTAACCATGTGGGCGCATAGGTTTTGTTGGCATCCAACACGAAACAAATCGTTATATGATAGACACAAACGCAAAATACTCGATCAAAAAAGTAAACTCGGACATCAATACTAATTTCTACAAGTTGAAGAAGTAGGGGGTACCGGCTACAATATAAAAAATTGGGGTCATTAATTGGCGTGCGAAAGTTGAAGGGTAATGGTGATGGCGGGCGAAAGTAGAATGGTGATGGTGGGCTTAGTAGTAGCACGCACAAAAGAGGGGGCGAGAGGAATTGAGGAGGTGGGCCAGCTACGCGTTGAGGAGGCGAGTATGAGATGATCGGGTGGCAGGAGTTGGTAGCAGGCCGTGGGGGGAGGGGGGGGTGTGCTGAAATGTTCTTGTCTTTTTTTAAATACATTATAGACAGATGTTTTCAGCACCAAGTTAGGAGCATTGGAGTAGCGACTGGGTTCGACTCTTGTGCAGATCACTTTTAGTAGCATGAATGAATAAAAGGTGAGACTAGCAATTACCATCTACAAACATAAGAAAAAAAAAACTTAACTGTTGTCTGTCAAAATCTTTAGTTTTTGGAGCATAACCTATGCTCTAATACCACTGAAGCAGTTGGGAAGCGAGCGTGCCTGCAAAATACATAAAACTACATAGTACGAGCATTAAATCAATAGATCGGCATACCTGGCGATGCAAACACACAGATGATCCACAACGAGGCTGATCAGAGAGAGGTAGAGAGTGAGAGAAACCATGAGAGCGCGTGCAGGTGCACCTCTTAGAGCATAGTGCTACACATGCACGGAAAGGGAAGAGGGGTGAGAAGAGAGAAGAAGAACACAGACACTGGGTGCAATCTCCCCATGTGCAAAAGTGAGCATTTTCCTCTTGTATGTATTTATTTAATGATTGATCAATTCTCAAAATTGGCCGCTCACACATAAATTGACCATAGCTCATAAAGAGCACTTAAATGATGAAATGTCCATAACGTACTATCATTTTGCATAGTCCAGAGTTTGCTTATGCTTTTGCTATCTGTCAGCTGCAATAAATAACTATTTATCAATTTCCATTACTGAGACGAAAACTTAGCCACTGCAGGAGAGTATCGGTTGTCGGATGAGTGTGGTGGGCTCAAAGTAAATTGAGAATGAACTAGGGTTGCGTATTCACCACAATGGTATGAAGATCGACATCACCCCATGATTTGAGATGCCCTAGGTGCTCGGACCACGACACTTGTAGACACCTCCTTTTTGGAGGGGACCAGTCCAAAAGGTCAAGATTGATTCTCGATTGTTTGAAGCTTTGGGGAGGGGAAAATAGGAACTGGACATAGCATGAATTCACGTTGCTCCAATATCGAGGAAAATTTCTTACCACTACACTAGCACACACCTACTTTCGGTTTACACGCACCCTAACCAACCACATCTAGTTCACACCATGAAAGTGCAGTTCACATAGCTTCTGGAGATCACTAGTGGTCGCATTCAAGTCCACATAATTATTCATCTCTAAGTTCATACCAAATCTTTGCGATGCACCCGCCTCGTGACGCCTAATGTGGACCATTGATCCCACCTCCTAATACTACTATTGGGTCTATCTTCCACATCATTAATTAATTAGCTAGGTAGATTCCGACAAGGCCTTAACTTTTAAAACTAACACTGAGCTGCAACTGATTCACACGGTCCCGTCGCATCGCAACCCCCTCGGCCCTGCAAGCCGATTCCTGCACGAAGGAGGGCCCTGCAAGCCGATTCCCGACTCTCTGGTCTTCGCCTTCTCCTTGCAGCCAGTCCCACTTGCGCTCCACTGGACCTGGGTATCCTCACCTACAACACGAGAGAGAGAGAGAGAGAGAGAGAGAGAGAGAGAGAGAGAGAGAGAGAGAGAGAGAGAGAGAGAGAGGCTCAATCTCCTACTGTCGATCGTGCATTCCTGCCACCTGAGGCAAGAGAGAGAGAGAGAGAGAGAGAGAGAGAGAGAGAGAGAGAGAGAGAGAGAGAGAGAGAGAGAGTCTGCGCCTCTTATACCCGGGCGATCCGCTCCAAACGAGCACTGTCCCCTTGCAGCTCGGCATGCGAATCCTTTTGCACCTCGCTTCCTGTGTTGACCCACATTATAAAATCTACTCTATCTCTTCATCTCTCTCCACCACGTGCCCTCAGTCCTGCCAAAATATTTTCTCCCACTCCCTTTTGATATTGAAGCAACAAAGCATCTGCGTAGATGCCACTTAATGAACCCAAACAAGTGAAAGGATCACGATGGCCTTTTAAAACAATAAGAAAGTAATAAAATCTTTAGGTTGAGTTTAACTAAAATTATATAAGGTGAAGCACTATTCAAGAATGTCTTTTTTATCAAACGATCGAGTGTCCTCCTCGTGCAAAGAAGCAAACCAAGTATAGTAGTAAATTTTTTGAAATTTGTAGGATTTTTTGAGCTAAGTTTTGACATCATTGCACCGGTTTTTCTTCTCTTTATCATGGTTTTCTCATTAATATATATATATATATATATATATATATATATATATATATATATATATATATATATATATATATATATATATATATAACTATGTGTGTGTGTATGTGTATGTATGTAATATAAAACTTACTAAAATTAAGATGAGATAAAAATATCCATTCAATACTTTAAAACCAAAATAACATTTAAGGTAAGTCTCAATTATCACTGAAAACCTCAAAACCTCCTTCAAACACACGGTGGTTCCTTGTGTGCCATACATTATGTAAGAAGAAGTATCTGACGGTTTGAGTGTTGACGAGGAGGGCAGCACTTCCTGAATTCTTGCCTCCAAGGAATAGGTTAGTCTTGAAGAAACTAATTTTCCATGTTCTTTGGACCCACTTGCATATTTCTCCTAAAGTATCCTAACACAACACATCTCTAAAGCTTCTTTTAGAAAGCCAAAAAAGATATTTTGTTGCCATGTGTCGCTAATCAACAAGCTTTTTAACCAATGGTCCACAATTTAAGCCAAAATGTAACCCTTTTATAATGGCCTTATGGAGTCCCAAAAAAACAATGTGAAAATTCATTATGGTCTACATATAAGGCTATGTGAGAGAAAACAAATAAAATTTAAATAACATTTAAGGTAAGTCTCAATCAAGCCATTTTTTTATGTTCTTCTAGTCGATACTCGTTACTCACAAATGGCTTATGTATTATGAAAGGGCCCCAATAATAAGGTAAATGGTGCACATTGCACATTAGTATTTTGAAACAAATTTTGAACAAAAAGAAAGTAAAATAAAAAGACACATTAAAAATCAAAACAAAAGAAAATATTAATGCTTTCAAATAGGCATAGAAAATAACTAAACAATTTAGTGAAGTGATTTTTTTGAAATCCTCAAATGAGAGAATCA